>NC_056737.1:1727903997-1728126497 GCF_019279795.1 Protopterus annectens | reverse complement strand
GGCAATGCCTGCTCTGGATTTGGAGTAGAGAGGTAGGTGGTAGTCCTTGGTAAAAGTGTGCACTGAGCTCCAGGTTGCAGCTTCTAAAATGTCTTTGGTTGGTACCCCTCTGAGGAAAGCTGAAGTGGCTGCTGCTCTGGTAGAATGTGGCCTATTGCCCTTGGGCACCGATTTGCCATGTTGTGCATAACAGAAGCAGATGCAGTGCCCTATCCATTTGGAGATTGTCTGCTTTGTAATAGGTTTTCCATGTGATCCTGCAGCATATGCTACAAACAGTTGCTCAGTTTTTCTGAAAGCTTTTGTTTTGTCCAAGTAAAATCGTAGCTGTCTGTGTATATTCAAAGAGTGCAGAAGTTTTTCCCTTTTCTTCTGGGGATTTGGGTAGAAAGTAGGCAAATTAATAGTTTGGTTTAAGGCCACATTGGAGACCACTTTTGGCATAAATGTTGGGTTCATCCTTAGAGAAACCCTGTCCTGGTGAAAAATGAGGAAAGGTTCCACAGCCATCAATGCCTGTAACTCTGAAACTCTTCTTGCTGAAGTTATTGCTAGGAGCAGAGCAGTTTTCCATGACAAGAATTTTAGATCAGCTGAGCTGGCTGGTTCAAATGGAGGCAGTGTTAGTTTTTCTACAACAAAATTGAGGTCCCAAGTAGGTACTGCTGCTCTCCTTGGGGGTCTTCTATTCTTTGCCCCTCTGAGGTACTGTCGCAGTAGAGGATGTGAAAAAATAGGAGGATCCGTATTGTAATGAGCTGAAATGGCTGAGGCATGGATTTTAATAGATGAAAAAGATAGGCCTTTGTCCATCATCTCAGTCAGGTATTGCAAAATCTGAGGCATATTAGGGACCAGAGGGTCAAGGCCTTGTGCCTGGTTCCAAGCACAGAATCTCTTCCATTTTCCTGCATAAGATTTCCTAGTGCTAGGTCTCCTGGCTTCCAAAATTACATCCATAACAGCTTTAGAGAGAGGTGCAGTCTGAGTGGCTACATTATCTGCCATGCTGCTAGGTTTAAGGTTTTGAGTTGACTGTGCACAATCTGGTTGTTTTGCTGCGTTAGAAGTTGAGGGATTTGAGGTAGAGGTCAAGGTGGGCCTTGGGACAAAATCTTTAGGATCTGGTACCAGTGCTGGCGTGGCCAGTCTGGTGCAATCAGGATAATTTTTGGTCTCTCTTGTCTGACTTGTAGAAGCACCTTGGTGAGAAGAGGCATCGGAGGGAAGACTGTCAGGTTTTTCCAGCTGAAAGATAGTGCATCCACTTTCCATGCTTGAAAGTGATAAGTCCTTGTGCAAAATGTCTGTAATTGACAATTGTGAGGGGAGGCAAAGACATCTATGTCTGGGCGTCCCCACTCCCTTGTTATGTTGAACACTTGTGGATTTAGCTTCCATTCTTGAGGGTCCACGAGATTTCTGCTTAGTTCGTCTGCCAGTGTATTCTTTGTTCCTGGCAGGAATTGTGCTTGCAGATGTACTTGGTAGGTCAAGTGCTGTATTCCACAAAGTCATGGCTTGTCTGCATAGGGAGTAGGAATGTGTGCCCCCTTGCTTGTTTATGTACCACATAACTGTGGTATTGTCTGTCTTTATTAATAATTGTCCTGGATGTATTAGGTCCTTGAAGGCTGTCAGGGCATTCTGTACAGCTAGCATCTCTTTTTGATTGATGCGAAGATGCATTTGTTCCATGGTCCACGCGCCCTGAATACATTTTCCTGCCATATGTGCTCCCCAGGCATAATCCGATGCATCCGTTGTTATTGTCTGCCTGGCTGTAGGTAAGGTGAAAGGCTGCCCCTTGTTGCGGTGACAGGCCTGGGACCACCATCGAAACTCCTGTTGTAGGCAGGGAATCAAGGTTATGATTGTCTCTAGGCTGTGACAATGCTGAGTCCAAACACTTTAGATACCATTGTAGTTTCCTCATATGCAGTTTGGCATTATGGAATTAGTAGAATGCAAGAAGCCATGAAACCCAGGGCCTGTAGAATTTTTCTTGCAGGGAGCTGGGTCTTTGTTGCCATCATTTGAAAGTAGTGTGTCAGTTGCCTTTGTTTGTCTGGCGTGAGATAAGCCGTCTGGGCAGTTGTATTTAAGCTTGCACCCAAGAATATTATCTCTTGAGAGGGAACTAGTTTTTATTTCTTTTAGTTTACTGTGTACCCTCGTCAAATTAGCAATCTTTTTACAAACGCCAGGTGCTTTAGAAGAATGTCCTTGCTCTCTGCTTGTATAAGGCAGTCGTCCAAGTAGGGATATATTTGAATTCCTTTTTGTCTGCAAAATGCAATTACTGGTGCCAGGCATTTTGTGAAGACCCTGGGCGCAGTAGATAAGCCAAAGGGCAGTGCAGAGAATTGATAATGCATTGAGCCTGCTATAAATCTGAGGTATCTTCTGCACGATTGTGTGATTGCGACGTGCAGGTATGCCTCCTTGAGATCCAAACTAACTAGCCAAGCCTCTTTGACCAGCATGGGCAGGAGTTGTAGTGTTAACATTTTGAATTTTGGAACATCCAGGAAAGTATTTAGGATTGACAGGTCCAGTATTGGTCTCCATGCTTTGTCCTTTCTGGGTACTAGGAAAAGGCGCGAGTAAAATCCTTGGCCCTGTTCTTGTGGAACTTTCTGAATAGCTCCCATATCCATAAGAGCAGCAATCTGTTTTTGTCTCTGCCCATTGGTTTTGTGGCAGGTTTGGCATACCTTTTGGTTTTGGAAGCATGTGGAAGTGGAACCTGTACCCTTGAGAAACTATAACACCCATTGGTCTTGGGTGATCATGTGCCAAATTTTTGAAAAAAGTGCTAGCTTTCCTCCTAGGGGTGTTGTCAACTGGTAAGAGCTTGGCATTTGCAGAGGGAAGTCATTGTGACCATTTCCTAAAAGGTTGTGATTTGTCTTCTCCTCCTTTGGGGGCTGTAGCACCCCATTGTTTAGGTCTGTTGGAGACTTGGGGCTGAGATCTGCCTCTTGGGTGTTTGTATCTGCCTCTTTGTGGCCTGTCTGACACTGGAAAGGACCAATTTTTTGAAGGCCAGTTTCTGCTAAATCTAGGTGGTTGAACCTGTAAGAAATCTTTCACAGTTTGCATTGACTTTGCTTTATCCTCCATTTTCTTTAACACCTCTTCTGCCTTAACACCAAACAAAGAATCATGCTGTAGTGGAGCATCCAATAATTTCACTTTAACATGGTCAGGTAAACTTAGCATGTCTTCGAATAACTGAGCCAGTAACTGCGGCTCTACAAGAAGCCTCTAATGAATCAAAACCATATTGCAGAGTATGCTTTCCCACTTGTTCAACCGCATGCAATAAATCCTGCATTTCTTTACTGTCAGGACCTTCTATATTTGTAACCATTTTCTGCTTTAACAATGACATAAGATACTGTTGATATTTAAGCATGTGAAACTGGTAGTTTAAAGCTCTTAGAGCTAAACTAGCAGAAGTGTAAACTTTTTCCCCCCATCTGTCCAGAGCTCTGGAATCCCTATCTGAGGGGACAGGATTTTTGGCAGTGGAAGCTTTAACCCCTTTAGGACCCTGAGAAATAGTTTCTGGGTCTGCAGCGGGATTTTTGTAAAGGAATTTAAGAGAGTCAGAGTAGTAGTTGTACCTGTCTGGCTTTACTGGTGCAGGGGGTAAAGAATCTGGAGACAGACTGGATTCAGAAAAAACATCATCTATAATATCAAGCACAGGGGGGATACCTAGGGGCCTGTGCTGAGGCAATAGAAGGAAATCTCTGAGCTTTTTCTTGGATTCTGAGTAATCCTGGCTCTCCCAATGGAAATGCTCCCTCATGGTGTGCAGGGTTTCCCCAAAAGAGTAATCCTCAGGGTGGTGAGGCTGAAGGGATGGACTCTTCAGCATCAGAATCCTCATAGGGAGGGAGAGAATAGCCCTGGTCAGAAGAAGAATCAGAGGAAATGGAAACCTGATCTGAGGGATCATAATCAGTGTCTTGCCTAGGTCTTTTGTGAGGAAGGGGATGGGAGCCACTGATTAAAGTTACAAGACCCAAGGCCATTTTAAGCATCTGTTTCTTTGGCATGGATGTCTGTTCTGAAGAATGCTGCACTTGTTTCCTTGTCTTTAAAAGTGTTTTTGACTTTACAATTAAAGCTGCTGCAGCAGCAAAGGCAAACTGTGAAGGTCTGAAAACACCCTCAGAAGCTGGTGCCTGCTCAGTGGCTCCGGACCCATCTGAAGGTATATTTTCCATAGGCCCAATACCTTGAGTTTCCACAGTCCTCGGTGTCTCCACGTGGCTGTCTGTTATGGCCTGTGGCTCTGAGGTAGCGGGTGTCAGAGGCTGCGAAAGCGCCTCAATGAGAACTGGTGACTGGCCTAGAAGAGGCTTTGTCGTCAGTTTTGGGCCTCGGATGCCTGTCTTTTTCTTTGTCCTTGCGTTTTTTATACATTCCGGTCGTCGGTTGTTCCGACGGCATTATGTAATTAAATCTTCGTCCAAAATAATGTTAAGCAAATTCAAACCGAAGTTTAATAGTGCGTTTATTGAATCTAGCACAAAACAGGCAACTAGTAACGTCGTGGTCAGGGTCTAGGCAAGGAATGCAGTAAGAGTGAAAGTCCTTATGAGGTATTTGCTTCCCACAAGAAATACAATTATTAACTTTTACTGACATCGGTCTGGAGCAAGAAAAAGTTTCTCCAACGGGGTACTTAGCTTTATCGAAGACTTCGGTTCTGAAATTCAATTTTGAAAATCTCAGGAGTCGGCAGACCGGCACTTGCGAACTGCTTTTGCTTCGGGCACCGCGCGGCAAGAATGATTGAAGAAAATGGCGTCTGTTGCAACTTTTATACCCCAGGTGCACTGACGTCAGGGAAGAGGTGACAGTAACCGACGTCGGACCAAGACTTTGGAACTCGGGCCGACTGCGGGTCGCCTGCCAGCAGGATAACCCAAGTGTAATGACTGCAACAGTGAAACACTATGAACATCCTGGGGTTTTTGCTGTGTCTGGGTTTGGCTTGAGAAGACCTGGAAGGGGCCGGAAAGGACCAATTCTTAGAGGGCCAGTGCCTACTAAATCTAGGAGGCTGAACTTGTAAGAAATCTAACAGTTTTCATAGATTTAGCTTCATCTTCCATCTTTTTAAGAACTTCCTCAGCCTTGTTGCCAAACAGGCGGTCCTGATTCAAGGGAGCATCCAACAATTTAGCTTTAACATGATCAGGCAAAGATTGCTTCTTAAGCCAAGCACGACTTCTGAGCACAGACCCAGTAACAGCGGCCCTGCAAGAGGCCTCCACTGAATCAAAACCACATTGCAAAGTATGTTTTCCAACTTGTTCAGCAGAATGCATTAAATCCTGTAATTCTTTATTTTCCACACAGTCAGGAATCAACATAATTTTCTGTTTAAGCAATCCAATAACATGTTGCTGAAAACTGGCAGTTTAAAACCTTAATGGCCATAAACCTTCATACCCCATCTATCCAGCGCCCTGGAGTCTCTTATCAGAAGCGGTAGGATTTTTAGCAGTAGAAGCCTTAATGCCCTTGGGCCCCTTTGAAATAGTCTCTGGATCCGCAAATAGGATTTTTAAAAAGGAACCTGTGTGACTCAGGGACCCTGTAGTATTTTGTCTGGTTTTCTGGGAGCAGAAGGCAAAGAATCAGGAGCCAAACTAGATTCCGAAAAAGCATCAACAATGTCTAGTACAGGAGGAATAGCTAAAGGCCTATGCTGAGGTAGAAGTAAGAGATCCCCAAGCCTCTTTTTTGAATCAGAAAAATCATGGCTTTCCCAGTGGAAATGCATCCTTAGAGTATGTAAGGTTTCCCCAAAAGAAAAATCCTCTGGAGGGGAAGCAGAGGGAATGGAGTCCTCTGCATCAGAATCCTCATAAGTAGATAAGGGCAAATCCAGAGCAGCAGAAGAATCAGAAAAAACAGAATCCTGGTCAAAAGATTCATAAACCACTTCAGTCCTAGGCCTCTTAGAAAGGGGGGGGGGGTTGGCTACCCCTGATTAGAGTTATTAGATCTTCAGCCATTCTGATCATGTGTTTTTTTAGGCATAGAGGTCTGAGCATGAGGTCTGGGCCTCGGTTTTTTTAGGTATGGTTCGAGATTTAGGCCTAAGAGAAGAAGGAGGCGTCGGTTTAATATGCAAGTCTGTAGGCCTGAAGCCGGTGCCTGCACAGCGGCTCCGGACCAAGGTAAAGACATCCGAGGGTTCCATAGTTGAAGCATCTTGCAGCATATCGGACTCCGAATGGGTCTCAGAGGCCTGCGAATCAGAAGTAGTGGGTATCAGGGGCTGCGAAAGCACCCGAGTACCCGCAAACTGACGACTGGCTTAGGAGAAGTGTCATCGGCAGTTTTGGACCTCAATGGCCTGTCTCTTCTTCTATGCGTTTTTTCCGTATTCCTGTAGTCGGATGGTTAACAGACGTAATTTCTGGATAGTTAAACCGGGAACCGAAATATTTGGAAGCAAAAATGTACAGACGATGGATAGTGCGCTGATTAAATAAAGCACAAAACAGACAGCAAGGTGCGTCGTGGTCAGGGCCTTGGCAAGGAATACAGTACAAATTAAAATCCTTATGAAGTATTTGCTTCCCACAACTAATACAATCATTAACCTTTACTGACATCGGTAAGAGCAAGAAAAATTTTCCCCAACGGGGTACTTAGCTTTTTAGTTGAAGACTTCGGTTCTGAAACTTGAAAATGAAAATTTCAGGAGTCTGCCGACCAGCAATTGTGAACTGCTTCTGCTTCGCACACCACGAGGCAAGAAAGACTGATGTAATGGTGTTGGCTGCATGTTTTATACCCCTGACGATCTGACATCATGGAAGAAGGGACAGCAACAGACGCGGGACCCCAGACTTTGTTAATCAGGCCGACTGAGGGCAACCCTGCCAGCAGATTAACCAAATGTAATGACTACAACAGTGAAACACAAAGAACATCATGCGGAAGTGAAATATGTATCCTTGGGAAAGTATATTTAAAATCCATTTGTCCTGGGTAATGATTTCCCAGTTTTTTGCCTGTAGAGCAATCTGTTCCCCTAAAGGAGCAGTCAGTTGAGAAGTGCTTGGAAGTTTTAGTTAAGTCATTGAGACAGTTTACCATAGGGGGGAGTCTTACTACTCCCTGATTTGTAAGTGGGAGCCCCCCCACTGCTTAGTACTGTGCGTACTCTGGGACTGAAGCCTGGGTGTTCAGCTGGTTCTGGGTTTGGACTGAGAAGGCCTGGAAGAGGGAGGAAAAGACCAATTCTTAGAGGGTCAATGCCTACTAAAATCTTGGAGGTTGTACTTATAAGAAATCTTTCACAGTTTGCACAGATTTAGATTCATCTTCCATCTTTTTTAGAACTTCTTCAGCCTTATTGCCAAACAGATGGTCCCTGCTGCAAAGGAGCATCCGACAATTTTGCTTTAACCAGATCAGGCAGAGATTGCTCCTTAAGCCAAGCATGCCTTCTAAGCACAGACCCAGTAACAGCAGCCCTGCAAGAGGCCTCCAAAGAATCAAAACCACATTGCAAAGTATGTTTTCCAACTTGTTCAGCTGAACGCAATAAATCCTGTAAATCTTCACTTTCCACACAGTCAGAAATCAACATAATTTTCTGTTAAAGCAGTCCCATGATATGCTGCTGATATTTTAGCACATGGAATTGACAGTTTAAAGCCCCGATTGCCAAGGTTGCAGAAGTATAAACCTTTTTACCCTATCTACCCGGCGCCCTGGAGTCTCTATCAGAAGGGGTAGGATTTTTAGCAGTAGAAGACTTAATGCCCTTGGGCCCCTGAGGAATGGTTTCAGGGTACGCAACCGGATTTTTGAAAAGGAATTTGTGGGAGACAGGAACCCTGTAGTATCCATCTGGCTTACAAGGGGCCGGAGGCAGAGAATCAGGGGCCATACTGGATTCTGAAAACACATCAACAATGTCTAGTACAGAAGGTATAGCCAAAAGCCTATGCTGAGGAAGAAGGCAATCCCTAAGCCTCTTTTTGGATTCAGAAAAATCCTGACTTTCCAAGTGGAAATGCTCCCTTAAGGTAAGTAAAGTTTCCCCAAAAGAAAAATCCTCAGAGGGAGAAGCATAAGGAATGGATTCCTCTGCATCAGCATCCTCATAAGTAGGTATGGACAAATCCTGTTCATTAGAAGAGTCAGAAGAAACAGAGTCCTGCTCAGAAGATTCATAGTCAAGTTCAGCCCTAGGCCTCTTAGAAGTGGGGGGGTTTGACTACCCCGGATTAAAGTAATTAAATCTTCCGTCATTTTGATCATTTGTTTTTTAGGCATAGGGGCCTGAACATGCGGCCTGGGCGTTGTTTTTTTTAGACATAGAACGAGATTTTGGCCTTAATATTGAAGATGGTGTCGGTTTAATATACAAATCTGTAGGCCTGAATACACCTTCAGAAGCAGATGCCTGCACAGCGGCTCCGGACCTATCCAAGGTAGAGACATCTGCAGGTTCCATAGTTGAAGCATCTCGCGGCATACCTGACTCCGAATGGATCTCAGTAGAGGCCTGCAAATCAGAAGTAGCGGGTGTCAGGGGCTGCAAAAGCGCCTCACAGAGTACCCGCGAACTGGCGACTGGCTTAGGAGAAGCGTCATCGGCATTTTTGGACCTCAATGGCCTGTCTTTTTCTTTGCATTTTTTCAGTATTCCAGTAGTTGGATTGCTAACAAGACATCATTTCTGGATAATTAAACTGAGAACCAAAATATTTAGAAGCAAAAATGTACCGACGACGGATAGTGCGCTTATTAAATAAAGCACAAAACCGACAACAAGTTACATCATTGGTCAGGGCCTAGGCAAGGAATACAGTACAAATGGAAATCCTTATGAGGTATTTGCTTCCCACAAGTAATACAATTAACTTTTACTGACATCGGTAAGGAGCAAGAAAAAGTTTCCCCAACAGGGTACTTGGCTTTTTAGTTAAAGACTTCGATTCTGAAACTCAAAAACGAAAATTTCAGGAGTCGGCCGACTGGCACTTGTGAAAGTACAGTTTTGTACCTACCATAAATGTAGATGTCCGATAGGTATGCATCTGCAGTCATCACATATGGGTTGTCCTGCCTCAGGCAGCCCTTCGGTTGGCCGGATTCCAAAGTGTGGGTCCGGCGTCGGCTGATGTCGCCCTTTCCCCGACGTCAGAGCGCCTGGGGTATAAAAGCGTCAGCCGACGCCATCTTCCTCAGTGTTTCTTGCCCCAGATGCCAGGTGCCCTCAAAGGAAGGCTAAATTTGGAGAAATGCAATTCCAAACATGCACAGAAATATATATATATATATATATATATATATATATATATATATATATATATATATATATAACAAATACACCATAATAGATGACCCCAGCTAGCTATGAGAGGAAAAGTACCCAATAAATACCAAAGAGGGAAGGAGGGAGGTAAACCTGACTGCAGATGCATACCTATCGGACAGCTACATTTATGGTAGGTACAAAACTGTACTATGTCCTTCAAGGATGCATCTGCAGTCATCACATATGGGTAGAATACCATAGCCAATCTGGGGGTGGAGGATCTATGTAAAGGATGGTGTAGCTAAAATGCCCTGCAGGACTGCCGTAGCAAAGCCTGCTCTGGATCTGGAATATAAAGGTAAATTGTAATGCTTGGAAAATGTATGCACGGAGCTCCATGTAGCAGCTTCTAAGATGTTCTTGGTAGCCACCCCTCTTAAGAAGGCTGTGGAGGTGGCTGTGGCTCTGGTGGAATGAGGTCTAATGTTAGCTGGCACAGTTTTTCCATGAAAGGAATAACAAAAACGAATGCAATTCCCTATCCATTTTGAAATTGTCCGTTTGGAAATAGCTTTTCCTTGTGCACCAGCAGCATATGCTACCAACAGCTGGTCAGTTTTTCTGTAGCTTTTAGTTCTGTCCAAGTAGTAGCGCAACTGTCTGTGTATGTCCAGGGTGTGCAGAAGTTTCTCCCCTTTGTTTTGTGGATTTGGAAAGAAGGTAGGCAGGTGAATAGCTTGGTTTAATGAGACCTTGGATACCACCTTTGGCATAAATGAAGGATTGGTTCTCAATGAGACTCTGTCCTGATGAAAAATAAGAAATGGCTGTTCTGCCATGAGGGCCTGTAACTCAGACACTCTTCTTGCTGAGGTTATGGCCAGAAGGAAGGCGGTCTTCCAAGACAGGAACTGTAGTTCTGCAGATGCTGCTGGTTCAAAGGGAGGCAGAGTTAGTTTTTCCAACACGAAGTTAAGGTCCCAAGTAGGCACTGGAGGTTTCCTCGGAGGACTGATAGTTTCTAAGAGGAATTAAAAACTGTCTTAGGAGAGGATGAGAAAAGACAGGTGGATCAGTATTGTACTCTGCTGAAATTGCTGAAGCATGAATTTTAATGGAAGAGTAAGACAGGCCATTGTGGAGCATTTCTGCCAAGTATTCCAGGATATGTGCCATGTTCATCACTGTCGCATCCAGGCCCTTTGTGGTGCTCCAAGTGTGAAATCTTTTCCCTTTTGCTGAATATGCCTTTCTTGTGGAAGGCCTGCGAGCTTCCATGATGATATCCTTCACTCTCTTGGATAGCTTATCCTGAGGAGGAGTCAAGGTATTTTCCAGGCTGTTGGTTGCAAGGTTTTCAGGTTGGAATGCAGAGTGTTGTAATTGTGCTGTGTCAGGAGAAGTGGCCATTGAGGAAGAGGCCATGGTTTTGTGCGTGACATGCTCTTTAACAGTGGGTACCAGTGCTGTCTTGGCCAGTCCGGAGCTATCAGAATCACTTTTGGCTGCTCTGTCCTGATCTTCAGTAAGACCTTGATCATTAATGGAAGAGGTGGAAATGCATACACTGTTAGAGTTCTCCAGCTGAAAGATAGGGCGTCCACTTTCCATGCTTGTGGGTGGTATGTCCTTGAGCAGAATTTCTTCAGCTGATGATTGTGGGGGGAGGCAAAAAGATCTAGGTCTGGCCTTCCCCATGATTGTGTTATCTGTAGGAAGATGTCTGGGTGCAGCATCCATTCGTGTGCATCCATGATATTTCTGCTTAAGCTGTCCGCCAGTATATTGTCTTTTCCTGGCACAAACTGGGAGTGCAGCTCTATATTGAGTTTCAAGGAAAGTTCCCATAGATTCATTGCCAGTCTGCAAAGAGGGTAGGCATGGGTGCCTCCTTGCTTGTTTATGTACCACATAACTGTGGTGTTGTCTGTCCGTATTAGCAGGTGGCCTTGATGCAGAAAGAGTTTGAAGGCCTCGATTGCATGTATCACTGCCAGCATTTCCTTTTGGTTTATGTGCATGCGTAGCTCCTTTTGTGACCATAGTCCTTGAATACATCTGCCCTCCATGTGTGCTCCCCAACCGAGGTCTGAAGCGTCCGTTGTAATGGTTTGGCTGGCTATTGGCTTGCTGATGGGCAGACCCCTGTTTGACTGGCTTGCTTGAGCCCACCACAGAAATTCCTTTTGGAGGCATTGAATGAGTGGGATCAAAGTTTCTAAGCTGTGACTGTGCTGAGTCCATAAACTCCTTAGGTACCATTGTAGTTTCCTCATATGCAGCCTTGCTTGTGGAATCAGAAGAATGCAAGATGCCATGTAACCCAGGGCCTGCAGGATTTTCCTTGCAGTCAGCTGAGTTTGTCTTGTCAGATTCTTGAAGTAATCCGGTAGTTGTCTGTTTTTCTTCTGTGAGGAAAGCCATTTGGGTGGTTGTGTCTAGATCCGCACCCAGAAAAGTTATTCTTTGGTATGGAACAAGTCTTGACTTGTGAATGTTGACTGTATATCCCAAGGCCTGCAGTAGGTGGATGGCATAATTCAAGTCCTTTACCAAAGTTTGTTGGCTGTCCGCTTGTATAAGGCAGTCGCCCAGATATGGGTATATTTGAATCCCCTGAAGTCTGCAATGTGCAATTACTGATGCCAGGCATTTCGTGAATACTCTGGGTGCAGTTGATAAGCCAAAGGGCAATGCTGAGAATTGATAATGCTCTGAACCTGCAAGAAATCTGAGGCGTCTTCTGCAACTTTGTCTGACAGGGACATGCAGGTATGCCTCCTTGAGGTCTAGAGTTACCAGCCAAGACCCCTTGCCCAGCATGGAAAGGAGTTGCTGTAGAGTCAGCATTTTGAATTTTGGCACAATGAGATAAGTATTCAGTCCGGACAAGTTGAGAATAGGCCTCCATTGATTTTCTTTTCTTGGAACAAGGAATAGTCTGGAATAAAATCCTTGGCCTTGTTCTGAAAAAGGAACTTTTTCTATAGCTTTCATTTGCATTAAGTTGGAGATTTGTTTCAAAGCCTCTGCCCTTTGATTTGGTGGCAGGTCTGGCATGCCTTTTCTTTTTGGCAATGTGTGAAAATGGAACCTGTATCCTTTGTCTATTATTTGCAGTGTCCATTTGTCTCTTGTAATAGTGTGCCAATTTTCTGAGAATAAAGAAAGCTTTCCGCCCAAAGGTGCTTCTAATTGAGCCCTAGTTGGCGGAGTCAAAGCAAAGTCATTGAGTCTGTCCTTGTGCAGCAGTTGTAGGTCCTGCACTACCTCTCTGGTTGGGAGGCTGCCATTGACGCCCTCTGTAGGAGACTCTAGCTTGCCCTCTGCCTCTGGCACGCCTGTTCTTGCCTCTCTGAAATCTTTCTGTGTCCGGAAAGGATCAATTCTTGGTAGGCCAATTTCTGCTGAATCTTGGTGGTTGGACTTGTAGAAAATCTTTGACTGTTTGTACAGATTTTGCCTTTTCCTCAAATTTTTTTAAGGCCTCCTGAGCAGTGGAGCCAAATAACTTTTGCTTTTCCAGTGGAGCATCCAGAAGCTTAGCTTTAACATGGTCTGGCAGAGATTGTTCCTTCAGCCAAGCATGCCTACGTATGACTGCATCTGTCATAGCTGACTTACATGAAGCTTCCAATGCATCATAACCACACTGTAAGAAATGGTTGCTAACCTGCTGGGAGTTATGTACCAGATCCTGAAGTGATTTGCGATCTAGGGGTTCAGGTGAAGACAGCTTCTTATGCAATTCATCTAACAAATACTCTTGGTACTGTATCATATGTAATTGACAATTTAATGCCCTCATAGAAAGAGTAGCAGAAGTATACACTTTTTTACCCCATCTCTCTAAAGCCATGGACTCCCTTTCAGAGGGGAGTGGATTTTTAGTAGTGGCAGCTGCAACCCCTTTAGGGCCCTGGGAAATAGTTTCTGGATCAGCAGAGTGGGCCTTGTAAAGAAAAAGATGCGAGTCTGGGACCCTGTAGTACCTATCGGGTTTGACAGGGGCCGGAGGAAGAGTGTCAGGGGTTATGCCAGACTCAGAGTACACATCAATGACATTCAAAACAGGAGGAATAGCCAAAGGTCTATGCTGAGGTAAATGCAGAAAAGTTCTTAATCTTTTCCTGGAATCAGAGAATTCCTGGCCCTGCCATTTGAAATGCTCTCTCATAGTGTGAAGGGTCTCCCCGAAGGATAGTTCTTCAGGAGGGGAGGCCGAGGGGATAGATTCCTCTGCATCAGAATCCTCGTAGGCCGAAAAAGCCTCCTCCTGGTAGTCCGAGAGAGCAGAGCCATCAGAGGCCTCCTCTGAGGAGGGCTCAACCCTGGGCCTTCTGTCTAGAGGGGGTTGAGAGCCCCTGTCCGGATGGGGTTGAGAGCCCCTAATTAAGGAAATCTGTGAACTTGTAGAGGGTCCCTGAGGAATAACCCTGGGAGGCATAGCTTTTGTATGTTTAAGCAGCTTTAGCCCTGGTGAATGCCTTTATGGACATGGATGCAGGAGGCCTAGCTGCACCACGTGCTGGTGTAGTTTTGTCTAGAGGAATGGTGTCGGAAGTTTCCAAGACACCAGTTTCTGAAGGAAATTCAATAACCGACTCAGCAGGGGCCTCCGGGGCCGAGGTTGTCTGTTGAGCGGTTTCGGGGGTCAGAAGTACCAAGGGCTCGGTTTCAGCCGAGACCGAGACACTCGCGGTAGGCCTGGCCGTGGTTTCAGCCAAAACCGCGGCCCGCGTGTGTCAGTCCTTGTCCTTCCGTTTCTTTGTTAAATGTGAAGTCGGAGTCTCCGACGGCATATTGTATGAAAAACTAGCCCCAAAAAATTCCTCTACAAACTCCGCCCGACGTCTAAGAGTGCGTCGGTTGAAGGAAGCACAGGCTGAACAGGCCGAGACGTCGTGGTCTGGGCCTAGGCAGGGGAGGCAGTGAGTGTGGAAATCCTTATGAGGTATTTGTTTCCCACAAGTTAAGCAATTATTAACTTTATCTGACATCGGCTGAGGCAAGAAAGAGTCCCCAATGGGGTACTTAGCTTTTGAAGTCTTCGGTAGCTGAATTACAGGAGCTGGCCGACCGGCACTTGCGAACTGCTTCTGCTTCGGGCACCACGCGGCAAGAAAGACTGAGGAAGATGGCGTCAGCTGACGCTTTTATACCCCAAGCGCTCTGACGTCGGGGAAAGGGCGACATCAGCCGATGCCGGACCCAGACTTTGGAATCCGGCCGACCAAAGGGCTGCCTGAGGCAGGACAACCCATATGTGATGACTGCAGATGCATCCTTGAAGGACATCTGCTTCTGGTTCGGGCACCGCGCGGCAAAAAAGACTGATGTAATGGCGTCGGCTGCATGTTTTATATCCCTGACGACCTGACGTCATGGAAAAAGGGACAGCAACGACACAGGACCCAAGACTGTTAATCAGGCTGACTGAGGGCAACCTGCCTGCAGATTACCCAAATGTAATGACTGCAACAGTGAAACACGAAGAACATCAGGAAGATCAAGCAAGGAATCTTCCATATCATCTTCATTAAGTTCGTTCACCATATGCTGTTTATTTCCTTGTGTACATGAATGTCCTCTGGTACCAAGCAACACTCTAAGATGTAATTTTCCACAAAATTTCTTTACCTCCCCCAAAATATCCGCATGTGAGGGAAAATAAGTGGGAAAGAACTTTGTACCTTTATATAACACATTTCTAGCTGTTTAATGTTAAATCGGAAAGATTTACTATGTTCAGCGACCCATTTACCAAATTATTACCAGGCAAAACCCCTGTCTGTTACAGAAGTCTTCGTATTTAATTTGGTGGGATATCCCTCAGCTTTTATCTGGATATCAATATTTAGAAATATTTAGGAGCATTCATATACACAACAGAACAATGAGAAAGACTTTTCTACGTATTCTGGCCATTCTAACTTAGGACACTAATTAGTCAATCTCTACTTATCTCATCCCTTCGTTTCAACAGTCCTTATATTGTAAACAATGTTTACGTAATTTTTTTTCCCTTATGTTACTGCACTAGAAGCACTGTTTCACTTCAAACCATGTTTCTCTGGTTAGGAAATAAACAATTTAATAAATCTAAAGTTGAAGAACAATGGAGAGACCTCGTCAGACTAAGCAAAGATAGGAAGAAAATCAGATGCCTGATAAAAAGATCAAGTAGTGGATAAATACCTGGCTTTAAATGGAAAGCAAGAGAAGGATGCAGAGCTGGGAGGGACACTGACCAGAAATGCATTGGATACCAAAACAGGAAAGATGTGGAGAGGAAATTGGCTTCCTTTAGGGATAATAAAGTACAAAGACCCAACAGGCCACTGGGCTACCTCCCGTAGTGCTCTGGAATTCAGCCAATATTTTGGCAAACACCAAAATTCAATAAATCACTTGTGCTAGTAAAGAAGCGCCTGAGAAAAATGAATGGTAGAGATGGTACCTCTGCACAAGAGTAGATACAGGGAAAGAAAAAAATAGGGAACTATAAAGCCCATTAGCTTAACAGTGACAAATTCATGTAGAAAATTCTGAGTAGGTCAGCAGTACAGATGGAGAAAAATAACATCCAGAAAAGTACAGTTTTGTACCTACCATAAATGTAGATGTTCGAGTGCTAATACAGCTGCAGTAATAACATATGGGTTCTCTGCCGTCAGGCGGTCCCTCGGTCGGCCGAATTCCAAAGTCTTGGTCCGGCGTCGGTTGTTGTCTCTTCTTTTCCTGACGTCAGAGAGGCAGGAGTATATAAGACACAGCCGACGCCATTTTCTTCAGTCTTTCTTGCCCCAGATGTCAGGTGCCCCCACAGTAGGAAGGCAATACATAAATTATATTTATATACATGCAATGCAATGTAATCAAAAAACAGTAGTTGCAAGCAAATATACCATAGAAGGATAACCCAAACAACCCAAAGAGTTTGTATGAAGAGGGGTTAGGTCCTAAACCTTTACCAAGAGGGGAAGGAGGGAGGGAAATCTGTACTGCAGCTGTATTAGCACTCGAACATCTACATTTATGGTAGGTACAAAACTGTACTATGTTCATCGTGCATACAGCTGCAGTAACAACATATGGGTAGAATCCCAAAGCTACGCACAGGGTGGTAGGCACTAGGTAAAACGGGGATGAGCCAGAATGCCCTGCAACACAGCAGTAGCAAAGCCTGCTCTGGTTTTGGAATATAAAGGCAGGTGGTAGTGTCTTGTGAAGGTATGTACAGAACTCCAAGTGGCTGCCTCCAAAATATCTTTGGTAGGAACTCCTGAGGAAGGCTGTAGAGGTAGCTGTGGCCCTGGTGGAGTGGGATCTGATTCCCGTAGGGACAGATTTTCCATGATAGGAGTAACAAAACCGTATGCAGTGGCCTATCCATTTTGAAATTGTCGGTTGTGTCACTGGCTTCCCTTGAGCTCCTACAGCATAGGACACAAAAAGTTGTTCTGATTTCCTAAAAGGCTTTGTTCTATCCAAATAATAACGTAGCCGTCTATGGATGTCTAAAGAGTGTAGCAGCCTTTCCCCTTTGTTTTGAGGATTGGGGTAAAAGGTAGGCAAGTGTATGGCTCGATTTAAAGCTACCCTGGATACCACTTTAGGCATAAATGATGGGTTGGTTCGAAGGGAAACCCTGTCCTGATGGAAGATGAGAAAGGGCTGCACAGCCATGGGGGCTTGTAGTTCCGAAACCCTACGAGCTGAGGTAATGGCCAGAAGGAAGGCTGTTTTCCAGGACAAATGTTGCAAATCTGTTGAGGCAGCTGGTTCAAAGGGAAGCACTGTTAATTTTTCTAGAATATAATTAAGATCCCAGGCTGGCACTGGTTGTTTCCTTGGTGGTCTTATATTCTTAGCCCCTCTGAGGAACTGTCTTAAGAGTGGGTGAGAGAATAAGGGTGGATCCGTGTTGAATTCTGCAGAAATGGCTGAGGCATGGATTTTTATGGAGGAAAATGAAAGTCCACTGTTCAGCAGCTCAGCTAGGTACTGTAATACCTGTGGCAAATTTAGTTTTGTAGGGTCCTGGCCTTTTTTCTCATTCCAAGAGCAAAACCGTTCCCTTTTGCTGAGTAAGCCTTTCTAGTAGATGGCTGTCTGGCCTCCAAAATGATGTCCTGTACCTCTTTGGGGAATAAGGTCTGTTGAGGTGTTAAGGAATTTTCCATGCAGCGAGATTGAGTGTTTTCAGCTGACTGTGAAGAGTTTTGTAGTTGTACTGAGTCAGCAGAAGAGGCATTAGGGGTAGGGACCAGGGAGGAGTGTGTGTTAGGCTCCTCAGGAGTGGGTACCAGTGTTGTCTTGGCCAGTCTGGAGCAATCAGTATCATCTTTGGTCTCTCTGTTCTTGCTTTCAAGAGCACCTTGGGCAGAGGAGGCAGAGGTGGGAAAGCGTAAACTGTCCATGCTGCCCAACTGAATGAAAAGGCGTCCACTCTCCAGGCCTTTGGATGAGAAGTCCTTGAACAAAACTTTTCCAATTGATGATTCCTGTGGGAGGCGAAGAGATCTATGTCTGGCCTCCCCCACGCTTGGATTATCTCTGTAAACACTTGAGGATGCAATCTCCATTCGTGTGGATCTGTCATATTTCTGCTTAGATTGTCTGCCAGCGTGTTTTCCAAACCTGGCAAGTACTGTGCTTGAAGTTCGATTTGCCATTCCAGAGCCAAGTTCCAAAGTGTCATGGCTAGTCTGCACAGGGGGTATGAATGTGTTCCTCCTTGTTTGTTTATGTACCACATAACTGTGGTGTTGTCTGTTCTTATCAATAATTGTCCTGGATGCAGGAGGTCCTTGAAAGCTGTAATTGCATTTATTACTGCTAGCATATGTTTTAGATTGATGTGAAGGTGCTTTTCCTTTTGGGACCATTTGCCCTGAATGCACCTGTCTGTCATGTGTGCCCCCCAGGCGTAATCTGAGGCGTCTGTTGTGATGACTTGATTTGCTTGAGGCTTGCAGAATGGGAGACCTGTGTTTGTTTGACATGCTTGAGCCCACCATAGAAATTCCTTTTGCAAACATGGAATTATTGGTATTATTGTTTCCAAACTGTGGCTGTGCTGAGACCATAGATTTTTTAGGTACCATTGAAGTTTCCTCATATGCAACTTTGCACATGGGATTAAAAGAATGCAAGATGCCATAAAGCCCAGAGCCTGCAGGATTTTCCTTGCAGTAAGCCTGGTACAATTTGCTAGCATTTTGAAGTACTGAGTTAGTTGCCTCTGCTTTTCTGGCGTAAGATAGGCCATCTGGGTGTTTGTGTCCAAGTTGGAACCCAGGAAAGTTGTTTTCTGAGCTGGTGTTAGCCTGGATTTCGCCTTGTTGATTGTGTATCCCAGAGCATTCAGTAACCGTGTTGCATAAGCCAGATGTTCCAAAAGTATGTGCTTGCTGTCCGCTTGGATCAGGCAGTCGTCCAAATAAGGGTAAAGTTGTATCCCTTGAAGTCTGCAGTAGGCAATTACTGATGCCAGGCATTTTGTGAATACTCTGGGCACAGTAGATAAGCCAAAGGGCAATGCAGAGAATTGATAGTGAATTGAACCTGCAAGAAATCTGAGGTATCTTCTGCAGCTTTGTCTGACTGGGACATGCAGGTATGCCTCCTTGAGGTCCAATGTTACCAGTCAAAACCCCTTGCCCAGCATGGGAAGAAGCTGCTGTAATGTGAGCATCTTGAATTTTGGTACGAGTAAGAATGTGTTTAGGATGGATAAGTCCAAAATGTGTCTCCAGTCGGTTCCTTTCCTTGATACCAGAAATAGCCTGGAATAAAACCCTTGGCCTTGTTCGTGAGTAGGTACCTCTTGAATAGCTTTCATGTCTATGAGCTTTGAAATTTGTAGTTGTGCCTCTGCCCTTTGATTGTGTGGCAGGTTTGGCATGCCTCTCATTTTTGGAAGAGTGTGAAAATGAAATCTGCAGCCTCTGTTTATAACGTCCAGGATCCATTTGTCTGTTGTGACCATATGCCAATTTCTTGCAAATAATGCCAGCTTTCCTCCCAAGGGTGCTGCCAGCTGAGACTTGCTTGGCATGGAAAGAAGGAAGTCATTGGGTTTCTTTCCTGTATTGCTGTGCACCGTTTTCACCACCTCTTGGTGCTGGAGCTTGCCATTGCCTGCCTCTAGAAGATCCTTGTGATTGACCTCTGCCCCTTGTGCGCCTACATCTTCCTCTTTGGGGCCTGTCCGTGGCTGGAAAGGACCAGTTTTTAGAAGGCCAATTTCTGCTAAAACGTGGTGGTTGAACCTGTAGAAAAGCTTTGACAGTTTGCATAGATTTGGCTTTTTCTTCCATTTTCCGTAGTATCTCCTCAGCATTAGTACCAAATAGCACATCCTTTTGTAAAGGAGCATCTAGTAACTTAGCTTTCACATGATCAGGCAAGATTTGTTCCCTAAGCCATGCATGCCTACGAATGACTGTTCCTGTAACTGCAGCTCTACTTGAGGCCTCTAGGGCATCATAACCACATTGTAAGGTGTGTTTACCCACTTGTTCTGCACTATGCATCATATCCTGCAACTCCTTCAAACCTGGTTGTTCAGGTTGAGACATTTTATTTCTTAATTGTGATAACAGAAACTGCTAACATTTAAGCATATGAAACTGACAATTTAAGGCCCTCATGGCTAGGGTGGCCGAGGTATATACCTTTTTTTCCCATCTTTCTAAGGATCTTGACTCTCTTTCGGATGGAAGTGGATTCTTAGCAGTAGAGGCCTTCATTCCCTTGGGGCCTTGAGAAATGGTTTCAGAGTCAGCATTATGGCTTTTGAAAAGAAATTGGTGAGAGTTAGGAAAGTACAGTTTTGTACCTACCATAAATGTAGATGTCCGAACTGGATAGCATCTGCAGTCATAACAACTGGGTTGTCCTGTCGTCAGGCAGCCCTGCAGTCGGCCGGATTCCAAAGTCCGGGTCCGGCTTCGGCTGATGTCGCACTTCACCCGACGTCATCTCTGCTGGCCTCCGGGTATAAAGGCATCAGCCGACGCCATTTTCTTCAGTGTTTCTTGCCCCAGATGCCAGTTGCCCTTCCTGGAAGGCTAATTTTTGGATAAATGCCAATGTTTCCAAAAGGATAGAAGGCAAACTCAGAAAATAAGCATATATGTACATATATACAAACAAATACACCATAAAAGACTCCCCCCACTAGCTAGCTATTAGGAGGGTAAATACCCTAGGAGTACCACAGAGGGAAGGAGGGAGGGTAATCCTGACTGCAGATGCTATCCAGTTCGGACATCTACATTTATGGTAGGTACAAAACTGTACTATGTCCTTCATGGATGCATCTGCAGTCATAACAACTGGGTAGAATACCATAGCCAACTAAGGGAGGAGGAAAATTTTAGATTATGGTGGTTAGGATCCCTTGCAGCACAGCAGTGGCAAACCCTGCTCGGGATCTGGAGTACAATGGTAAGTTATAATGCTTGGCAAATGTATGCACGGAGGTCCAAGTAGCCGCCTCAATAATGTCCTTGGTTGCCACACCTCGTAGGAAGGCTGTGGTAGTGGCTGTTGCCCTTGTAGAATGAGGCCTTATGTTCTGTGGAATTGGTTTTCCATGGAAGGAGTAACAGAACCGTATGCAATTTCCTATCCATTTGGAGATTGTCTGTTTGGAAATTGCTTTTCCTTCCCTTCCTGTTGCATAGGCTACAAAAAGCTGGTCAGTTTTTCTGCTACTTTTTGTTCTGTCCAGGTAGTAGCGTAACTGTCTATGGACATCTAAGGAATGCAGCATTCTTTCCCCTCTGTTTTGTGGGTTGGGAAAGAAGGTAGGTAGGTGGATTGCCTGGTTTAAAGACACTCTGGATATCACCTTAGGCATAAACGTAGGATTAGTCCTCATGGACACTATCTTGGTGGAAGATTAGGAAGGGCTGTACCGCCATTAGGGCCTGAAGTTCAGAGACCCTCCTTGCTGAGGTTATTGCCAGTAGGAAAGCAGTTTTCCACGATAGATGCTGTAGGTCCGCTGTAGCTGCTGGTTCAAAAGGTGCGAGTGTCAATTTTTCTAGCACAAAGTTCAAATCCCAAGCTGGCAATGGTGGTTTCCTTGGAGGTTTTACATTCTTGATTCCTCTGAGGAACTGCCTGAGTAAAGGGTGTGAAAAGACAGGTGGATCAAAGCTGTATTCTGCTGAAATAGCTGATGCATGTATCTTGATGGAGGAATAGAACAGGCCTGTATGTAGAAGCTCTGCCAGATACTCCAGAATGTTAGCCATATCTATAATTGACACATCTTTTCCTCTTTCAGTGCTCCAAATGACAAACCTTTTCCATTTTCCTGCATAGTTCCTTCTTGTTGAAGGTCTGCGGGCTTCAAGGATAATGTCTTTAACCCTTTGGGAAAGTTCTGGGTTAGTTGCTGCTATGTGATGTTCCATGCAGTCAGTTGCAACGTTTTTAGGTTTGGATGTATGATGCTGTAGTTGTTCTGAGTTAACATCAAAGGCATCAGGGGTATTGGCCACATGTTGTCCCGAGACATGCTCCTCAGTAATGGGTACCAGTGTTGTCTTGGCCAGTTTGGAGCTATCAGGGTTATCCTTGGACGTTCCTCCTTGATTTTTAGTAATACCTTGTGTATCAAGGGAAGAGGTGGAAATGCATATGCTGTTAGACCTTTCCAGCTGAAGGAGAGCGAATCCACTTTCCATGCAAGTGGGTGGAATGTCCTTGTGCAGAATTTTTTGAGTTGGTGATTGAGGGGGGAAGCGAACAGATCTATCTGTGGTCTTCCCCATTTCTTTGAGATGGTCTTGAAGATGTCCGGGTGTAGCATCCATTCGTGGGCATCCGATGTGGTTCTGCTCAATATGTCTGCTAGAGTATTGTCCTTTCCCGGTACAAATATTGCCTGTAACTGGATGTTGTAGCTGAGTGCCAGGTTCCAAAGCTCCAAAGTCATTCTGCATAGGGGTATGAATGAGTGCCTCCCTGCTTGTTGATGTACCACATGACTGTGGTGTTGTCTGTCCTTATCATCAAATGGCCCTCTTTAGAAATGGTCTGAAATTTTGGATTGCCAGTTTTACTGCCAGCATTTCTTTTAGGTTGATGTGCAGGTGGAGTTGATCCTCGTCCACAATCCTTATGCGCATTTGTCCAGCATGTGAGCCCCCATCCAAGGTCTGAGGCGCCTGTTGTGATGGTTTGGCTTGCTTGATAGCTGTGAAAGGGTAGGCCCGGGTTTGACTGGCATGCTTGTGCCCACCATAGGAACTCCTGTTTTAGGCATGGGATTAGTGGAATTTCTGCTTCTAGGCTGTGCCTGTGTTGGGACCATAAATTCCTTAGGTACCACTGTAGTTTTCTCATATGTAGTCTGGCATGTGGAACCAAGATTATGCATGATGCCATGTAGCCCAAGGCCTGCAGGACTTTTCTTGCTGTTAACTTGTTCTGTTTTGTTAGAGCCAAGAAGTAAAGAGGGAGTTCTTTTGTTTTTCTGCGGTTAGGAATGCCATTTGTTTTACAGTGTCCAATTCAGCCCAGGAATGTCCTTGTTTGGGATGGTATCAGCCTTGACTTTTGTAAATTGACTGTGTATCCCAGTGCTTGTAGCAAGTAAATGACCCTTTGTAAATCTGTTGTCAGCTTGCTTTTGTTGTCCCCTTGTAGCAGGCAGTCGTCCAGGTATGGATAAATTTGGATTCCCTGTAGTCTGCAGTGGGCGATTACTGATGCCAGGCATTTTGTGAATACTCTGGGCGCAGTAGATAAGCCAAAGGGCAATGCTGAGAATTGATAATGCTCTGATCCTGCAAGAAATCTGAGGTATCTTCTGCAAATTGGTCGAATGGGGACGTGCAGGTATGCCTCCTTGAGATCTAGAGTTACCAGCCAACACTCCTTGCCCAGCATGGGAAGAAGTTGCTGTAGGGTCAGCATTTTGAATTTTGGGACAATGATGTATGTATTTTATGTGGACAGGTCGAGAATAGGTCTCCAACTTTTTTCCTTTCTTGGAACTAGGCATAGTCTGGAGTAAAATCCTTTGCCTTGTTCTGTTATTGGCACTCTTTCCACAGCTCTCATCTTTGCTAATTGCATTATCTGCTGTAGAGCTTCTGTTTTTTGATTTGGAGGCAGGTTTGGCATTCCTCTTTTGACTGGTAAAGTGTGAAAGTGGAACCGGTAACCTTGGTCTATGGTTTGCAAAATCCACTTGTCTTTTGTGATGTAGTGCCAGTTTTTCGAAAATAAGGTTAATTTTCCGCCTAATGGAGCTGCTATTTGTTCCCTGGTAGGCGGATGTAGAGTTAAGTCACTGTGATTGTGCTGTTGTAGTGGTAGTGGCTGAGTCTGTGCCTCTGTTATTACCTTGCCACTGTCGTCCTCTGTAGGCACCTCCTCTGGATTGGTTTCTGCCTCTGGAACGTCTATTCCTGCCCCTTTGGGATCTTGTGGAATCAGGAAAGGACCAATTTTGGCAGGCCAGTTCCTGCTAAACCTTGGGGCTGAACCTGCAAGAAATCTTTAACCGTTTGAACAGATTTTGCCTTTTCTTCCATTTTCTTCATTACCTGCTGGGCAGGTGTACCAAACAAACTGGTCTTATCCATAGGAGCATCTAATGACTTAGCTTTAACATGATCCGTAAGACTTGTTCCTTCAGCCATGCATGTCTTCTTATCACTGTGCCAGTCATGGCTGATCTAAATGAAGCCTCCAGTGCATCATAGCCACATTTTAAGGAATGGTTACTAACCTGTTGTATGTTATTTACCATTTCTAATACATATTTCTTATCTATAGAGTCATCAGAGGATAGTTTTTAGTTAACTGATCCAGCATAAACTCTTGGTATTGTATCATGTGAAACTGACAGTTTAAAGCTCTAGCTGAGAGAGTAGCTGAGGTATAAACTTTTGCCCCATCTGTCTAAAGACCTGGCTTCCCTTTCAGAAGGAATAGGGTTTTTGCTGTGGTCGAGGCTACTGCCTTAGGCCCTGGGATATAGTTTCGGGTCTGCAAGTGGGGCCTTGTAAAGGTGATGATGTGTCTGGTACCCTGTAAAATCTGTCTGGTTTGGCAGGGGCTGGAGGTAAGGAATCTGGTGCAGAGCAGACATCATTAAAGGCATCGTCCACAACAGAGAGGACAGGAGGTATAGCTAAGGGCCTGTGTTGTGGAAGGTGCAGAAAAGTCCTAAGTCTTTTTCTGGAATCAGCGAAATCCTGTTGCTGCCATTGGAATTGTTCTCGCATGGCATGTAAGGTTTCCCCAAAGGAGAATTCTTCTGGTGGAGAAGCAGCTGGAATGGATTCTTCAGCATCTGAGTCTTCATAATTGGAGAAAGGAGCCTCTGGCTGGTCTGTAATATCTGAGTCATCCGCAGAATCATCAGAGGATACAGGCTCGGGGGGCTCTGCCCTAGGTCTCTTCTCTGGGGGCTGAGAGGCCCTGTCTGGGTGAGATTGAGATCCCCTGATTAAGGATATTAAATCTTCTGCCAGAGTAAGCATTTGTGAACTAGAAGTAGGCCTGGTTGAGGGAGGTTTAACAGGCACTGATTTAGTAGACTTGGCTGCTTTAGCCCTGGCAAAGGCCTTAATGGACATGGCTGCAGGAGGCCTAGCAGCACCACGTGCTGGGGTAGAGACATCCAAAGGGATGGTGTCTGATAATTCACTAGAAGCCACTGTAGTAGGTAAAATTTCAGAGGCCGATTCAAGTAAGGTAGTAGGAACCTCAGAAGTAGTCAAAGATTCAGCTGTGCTTTGATCAGTTTTCTCGGTTTTGGCCGAAACCGAGACACTCGCGGTTTGCTTCGCCATGGTTTCGGCCGAAACCGTGGACCGCGAGTGTCTGTCTTTCTTTGCGTTTCTTAACAATTTGGGTAGTCGGAGGATCCGACGGCATAATGTACGCAAATTCTGAACCGAAAAACTGTTCAGCAAACTCCGACCGACGCCTAAGCGTTCGTCGGTTGAAGGAAGCACAGGCCGAACAGGCTGCTACGTCGTGGTCTGGGCCTAAACAAGGCAAACAGTAAGAGTGGAAATCTTTATGAGGTATTTGTTTCCCACAAGTTAAACAGTTATTGACTTTTTCTGACATCGGCTGAGGCAAGAAAGAGTCCCCAACGGGGTACTTAGCTTTTAGAAGTCTTCGAAGTAGTGTTCGGTAGTAGAAATCTCTGGATCCGACCCACCGGCACTTGCGAACAGCTTCTGCTTTGGGCGCCACGCGGCAAGAAAGACTGAAGAAAATGGCGTCGGCTGATGCCTTTATACCCGGAGGCCAGCAGAGATGACGTCGGGTGAAGTGCGACATCAGCCGAAGCCGGACCCGGACTTTGGAATCCCGCCGACTGCAGGGCTGCCTGACGACAGGACAACCCAGTTGTTATGACTGCAGATGCATCCATGAAGGACATCTCTGTAGTACCTATCAGGCTTGACTGGGGCAGGAGGCAGGGAATCCGGGTTAAGGCAAGCCTCCGAATAAACATCATCAAGTACATCCAAGACAGGCGGTATCGCCAGAGGTCTGTGTTGAGGTAACAAAAGAAATTCCCTCAGTCTTTTCTTGGAATCAGAAAAGTCTTGGCCTTCCCAATGGAAGTGTTCCGTCAAAGTGTGCAAGGTTTCCCCAAAAGAATAATCCTCAGGGGGAGATACAGAAGGAATGGATTGCTCTACATCAGAATCTTCAAAAGGGGAGTAAGATTGCTCTTCTACATCAGAGTGTTCTGAAAAAATGGAGCCCTGATCAGAAGAGGGAGAATCTTCCTCCACTCTGGGCCTCTTGTCAGGAGGGGGTTGGGAACCCCTGATAAGAATAATTAAATCCTCAGCCATTTTAAGCATCTGTTTTTTTAGGCATGGGGCTTGTGGATGGGCCCTGTGCAACAGGCCTCTTGGGATGCCTGGCTGATTTGGACTTAGTAAAGGCCTTAATGGAAAAGGAAGATGAGGGTCTAAAGACACCATGGGTGGAAGTGGATCTGTCCACATTAGGAGACTCAACGCTCACAATGGCTTCGGTGGTTGTAGTCTGGGTATGGGCCGAGGTACCTGCGGTCTCGGTTACAGAAGACCCCGCCAAGGAGGTATCGTCGGTAGTCAGGGACTGCATAGGCGTCTCGCTGAGAACCGGACCACGTGTAGGCGGTTTTGGCGTGGTGTCGGTGGAGACCGCGGACCTCTCGTGTCGGTCCTTGTCCTTGTGTTTTTTGGACAAAGTGGTAGTCGGAGTCTCCGACGACATTTTATAATCAAATGCTTTACCAAATAAATGTTGGGCGAACTCCGCCCGACGCTTGATAGTGCGTTTATTGAAAGTAGCACAAAAGCGACAGCCCGAGACGTCGTGGTCTGAGCCTAAACAAGGTATGCAAAGGGAATGGAAATCCTTATGCGGTATTTGCTTCCCACAAGAAATACAATTGTTAACTTTTTCTGACATCGGTCTGAGGCAAGAAAAGTTTCCCCAACGGGGTACTTAGCTTTAATGAAGACTTCGGTTTCCAAATTTTTCGTAAATTCAGGAGCTGGCCGACCGGCACTTGCGAACTGCTTCTGCTTCGGGCACCGTGCGGCAAAAAAGACTGAAGAAAATGGCATCAGCTGTGTCTTATATACTCCTGCCTCTCTGACGTCAGGAAAAGAAGAGACAACAACCGACGCCGGACCAAGTCTTTGGAATTCGGCCGACCGAGGGACCGCCTGACGGCAGAGAACCCATATGTTATTACTGCAGCTGTATACACGATGAACATCAGCAACCATAAGTTTCAGTCAGAAGTTGCTGTCCATCAAACCTGATCCAGTTTTATGACTGGGTTACAGTGAAACTTCACACAAGATAACCACTTTACATTGTTTAACTGGATTTCATGGATTTCAGCAAAGCCTTTGATTCAATAACTGACAGACTCTAGGAAAACTGGAGGAGCTGGGAGTCAGACCACGGAGGAGCTGGGAGTCAGACCAAGACTAAAGAGCTGGAATGCTGAATGGTATGACAAAGATGGTTGTGGTGAAAGTGACGTGAGGATTAGGGAAAGTAATTAGTACAGTTGGGGAGGTGAAGGTCCTGGATCTAGTACTCTTAAGTGCAGCTGTCTCAGACATACCAAAGAACAGAGACAAGATCGATCTACTCACTGAAGACAAAGAGCTGCAGCAGCAGCAGAAGGGAGTCTCTAAAGAAGAATTTGGGAAACCTAAACAATTGGACAAGTGTCAGCGGAGGTTCACTGCGCATGCAAAGAACTGCACCTGGGCCAAACTCTTGCATGAAGCATCAGGCAGGGTAGGTAACGTGACAAGAACTACACCTGGAAAAGACCCCCATGAAAAGAATGAGAAAGTGACAATATCCAAAAGAATGCTGGATACATCCTCAGACAGATAAACTCCTGAACTAAAGAGGTAATGCTTCTTCCCTAAAGGAATCTACTTCTACTATATCTTGAATACAGTGCGCAGTTCTGGAGACAACAGAAATGAAATAATCAGGCTTCTGGAAGGATCCTAAGAAAAAGCTGCAAAAAAGGTGGGTGACATTTTGAGAAAAAGATAAAAGATATAACCACAGACTACTGTGCACAGTATAACTAGGAAGACCAGTTGCAGAAGATCAAATCAAGGAGATGCGAAAGGGCCATTCTAAATGTTAAGGACAAAGGAGGGTGAAGAAGGCTAAACAGCACATTGTAATAACTCCATGTACTTCACAGAGAGTGTTGTCGAACAATGAAAGAGAGTACAGGAATGGGTGACAGGCATTCATTTCACATAACCACTTATAAGGATAAGGAGAAAGGTGCAGAAGGTGGGGGAGAATGAGGACACAGGGTATGGACAATGCTAAATGCTCTTAGGTTATACTAGACAGGATTAGTAAGAAATTGCAATGCATTTTTCTCTGCCTCACAGTCCTGCTCAGCAATATAATGAAACACCAGACAGGTTAATTACACAGTTACACTACTACAGGATCTGTTTAATAATCCCAAACTTAGTTACAGCAATTTAATTCCAACTAACTGACACAAAATGAACCCTACCTCGAAGAATGGTGAGGTATGTTAAAAATATGCACTGTTTAAAAAATGAACAGTCTATAAAGCTACATAAGCTTCAACAAACTTGGGAACAGGTCCTGCATTGCAGAAATACTAGCAAAGAGACTAGTATACAACAGAATATTACAATAAGCAACCGCATAGCCACTTATCTAGCATTTTATGAAACACCACTGGGATGTTAAGGTACGGAAGTAGCTCAGCAACAGACATCCACAGGACAAATTCATTCACTAAAAATACAAAGTTAAGACGGTATAATAAAATACTGGGAGAAAAAAAAATCACGGCACTAACGCTGTCTCCTCATATGGCATCCTTCTCAAACTTACTGGCCAGTCAAGTCAGAACAATAACCACAGCAAAGGGAGATTCGCTCACCCCTCCCTTATCCACTGGTTTTGGTTGTCATTCAAATGTCCTAAATGTTCTGACCTCAAAGATTTAGGCAAGAATACAGGTATCCCTCAGCAGCCTGCAGTGCCCCTTATGTCTCTCTCTTTTGTAGTTCTAGGGACTCCCCATCACAGTAGGGCAAATGGGTTTGAATTACAGTACGCCTGGAAAAGTACAATTGTGTACACTTACCATAAATCTAGATGTTCTAGTGTATTCACTGTTGCAGTAATCACATTTGGGTTATCTGCCTGCAGGTAGCCCTCAGCCGCCCTGAATACCAGAGTCTTGGATTCCTGTATCGGATGCTGTCTCTTCTTCCATGTCAGGTAGTCAGGGGTATAAAACATGCAGCAGACGCCATTACATCAGTTTTTCTTTCCTCAGATGTCAGGTGCCCCTACAATGGGAAGCAATTATATGTTATGGTACCCCTCCAACAAAAAGCAAACATATCAGAAAGCTTAAATACACAAAACAAGAAGGAAAGGTAGAGCCAAGAAAAGTCAGGGGGCCGAAGGGAGGGTAACCAGGACTGCAACAGTGAATACACTTGAACATCTACATTTATGGTAAGTGTACACAACTGTACTATGTTCTTTGTGTTTCACTGTTGCAGTCATCACATTTTGGTAGATTCCCAAAGCTAAGGAAGGGAGGAGGAAGTTAGAGAGCATTAGGGCCACATATTAAGCCCTGCAAGACTGCAGTGGCAAAACCAGCTCTGGATTTAGAAAAAAAAGGCATGTGGTAATGCTTGGTGAATATGTACAGAGCGCCAGGTAGCAGTTTCTGGGAGAAAGGCTGTAGCAGTAGATGCAGCCCTGGTGGAATGTGATCTTATCCCCTGTGGGGTATATTTTCCATGGTGCTTATAGCAGAAATGAATACAATGGGCTATCCACTTAGAAATGGTTTGCTTTGAAATGGCCTTCCTCTCTGCCCATGTAGCAAACCCAACTAGCAGCTGCTCAGATTTTCTGAGAGGCTTAATCCTGTCCAAATAAAATCTAAGTTGTCTGTGCACGTCCAAAGAGTGCAGTATTTGTTCTCCTTTGTTTTTGTGGATTCGGGGAAAAAGGTAGGCAAATTAATGGACTGATTAAGGGCCACACTAGACACCACCTTTGGCATAAAGGAAAAATTAGTCCTGAGAGAAACCTTGTCTGCATGGAAGATAAAGAAGGGCTCCGCTGCCATTAGGGCCTGTAATTCAGACACTCTTCTTGCTGAAGTGATGGCTAGAAGGAAGGGTGTTTTCCAATAAAGGAATTTCAACTCTGCAGCTTGAGTAGGGGCTCTCCTGGGGGGGGGGGGTCTTAAATTTTAGACCCCTCTGAGGAATTGCCTTAGCAGGGGGTGAGAGAAGAGGGGTGGTTCAGTACTATAATGTGCTGAAATGGCAGAGGCATGAATTTTAATAGACAAAAAGGATAGGCCCTTGTGGAGCATTTCTGTTAAGTACTAAAGAATATGAGGCAAGCTGGGTACCGTTGTGCCCATTCCCCCGAGTCTGGCTCCAGGAACAGTATCTTTTCCACTTTTCAGCATAGGATTTTCTAGTATTAGACCTCCTTGCCTCCAGAATGACATCTAGCACCCGCTTACTGAGGGATGCTATTGGAGAGTTCAAGGAATTAGCCAGGCTGCAAGGTTCAGAGTTTGAAGCTGAGGTTGCATAATCTGGCCCTCCTGCTGAGACAGCAGGGAAGGGGTCTGAGGCAGGTGCCATGGTTCCAGCAGTGTCATACTGCGCAAGAGGGGATATACCAGTGCTGGAGTAGCCAGTCTGGTGCAATCAGTATTGTCCTTGGTTTGTCCTGTTTGATCTTTAGAAGAACGTTCGAGAGGAGAGGCAGGGGGGGAAAAGCATAAACAGAGGCAGAGGGGGAAAAGCATAAACAGAGACTTTCCCAGAGAAAGGACAGGGCATCCACATTTCAAGCTCGACTGTGGGAAGTCCTTGTGCAGAATTTGTCCAACTGGTAGTTTTGAGGGGAGACAAACAGGTCTACCTCTGGGATCCTCCATTTGTTCCTCAAGAGGTTGAATATTTTTGGTTCCAGTTTCCATTCGTGTGGGTCCATGATATTTCTGTTTAGGTCGTCTGCCAGTGAATTTAGCTTGCCTGGCAGGAATTGAGCTTCTAGGTGCATTTGGTAGCTCAAGGCTGTGTTCCACAGAGCCATGGCTAGGCTGCAGAGAGGGTACAAGTGGGTTCCCCCCTGCTTGCTTATGTACCATACAACTGTGGTGTTGTCGGTCTTTACCAATAATTGTCCTGGAAGAATGTGGTCCTTGAAGGCCGTCAGGGAATTCTGCACAGCTAACATTTCTTTTTGGTTGATATGAAAGTGCATCTGTCTCGGGTTCCATTTGCCCTGAATGCACTGCCCTGCCAAGTGAGCCCCTCATGCATAGTCTGATGCGTCTGTTAGGATTTGGGCAGGGGGTACAGTGAAAAGGAGCCAATCGTTGTGTTAGCAGGCCTCTGCCCACCAAAGGAACTCTGTCTTTTTACAAGGAATGACAGGAATCATTGATTCCAGGTCCTCAGAATGTTGACACCATAGGCTTTTTAGATACCACTGCAGTTTCCTCATTTGCAGTCTTGCACATCGAATTAGTAGAATGCAAGAGGCTATGAACCCCAGGGCTTGCAGAATTTTCCTTGCAGGTAGCTGGGTCTTTGTGGCCAGTAGTCTGAAGAAGGTTGTCAAACTTGTTTCTCTGGAGTGAGGAAAGCCAGCTGGGAAGTTAGTTTGCTGCTAGGAATACAATTTGTTGGCAGGGTACAAGGTGAGCTTTCTTTTCGTTTATGGTGTACCCCAGTGAGTTTAGAAGTTTCTTTACTAATGTCAGATGTTTTAATAGCAATTCCTGGCTTTCTGCCTGAATCAGACAATCGTCCAAGTATGGGTATATTTGAATATTTCTCTGCCTGCAAAATGCAACGGCTGGAGCTAGACACTTTGTGAATACCCTGGGTGCAGTAGATAAGCCAAAGGGAAGTGCAGAGAACTGAAAGTGCATGGAGCCTGCCCTGAAGCATAAGTATTTCCTGCAAGATTCCCTTATTGGAATGTGCAGGTAAGCTTCAAGTCTAAGGTTGCCAACCAGGCATCCTTGCCTATCATAGGAAGCAGGTGTTGAAGTGTTAGCATCTTGAATTTTGGGACTACCAAAAAAGTGTTTAGAATAGAGAGGTCCAGGACAGGACGCCAGGAGCTGTCTTTTCTGGGTACCAGGAAAAGTCTTGAATAAAAACCTTGTTCCCTTTCTTCTGCTGGGACAGGATGAATAGCCCTGATACTTAGAGAGAGAACCTGCTGTTGAGCCTCTGCCCACTGATTTGGTGCTAGGTCTGGCCAACCGTTTGGGGTTGGTAGTGTGTGGAAGTGGAATCTGTATCCTTGGGAAACAATTCAAAACCCATTTGTCCTGGGTAATGAGTTCCCAGTTGTTTGCATGCAGGGCGAGCTTTCCTCCTAAGGGAGCAGGCAGCTGAGCAGGGCTTAGAAGGTTTAAGGTTAAGTCATTGTGCCATTTTCCTGTGGGGGTGTCTTACTACTCCTCGCTTTGGAAGTGGGAGCCTCCCACTGCTTAAGCCTGTGCTTAGCCTGAGACTGTAATCTAGGAGGTCTGCTGTTCCTGGGTTTGGACTGAGGAGGTCTGGAAGAGGCCGGAAAGGACTGATTCTTTGAAGGCCAATGCCTACTAAATCTGTGAGGCTGTACTTGCAGGAAATCTTTAACAGCTTGCATAGATTTAGGTTTTTCCTCCATCTTTTTTAGGACGACTTCTGCTTTGTTGCCAAACAGGCGGTCTTGGCTTAAGGTAGTATCTAGTAATTTAGCTTTAACATGATCTGGCAAGTTTTTCTCCTTAAGCCAAGCATGCCTTCTAATTACAGACCCAGTGACAGCAGCTCTGCAAGATGCTTCTAGTGAATCTAAACCGCACTGCAAAGGTTTTCCAACTTGTTCAGCAGAATGTATTAAATCCTGTAAATCTTTATTTTCAGCACAGTCAGGAGACAACATAATTTTCTGTTTAAGCAATTCAATAATATGCTGCTGATACTTTAACATATGAAACTGGCAGTTTAAGGCCCTAATGGCCAAGGTTGCAAAATTGTATACCTTCTTACACCATCTATCCAGCGCCCTGGAATCTCTATCAGAGGGGGAAGGATTTTTGGCAGTAGTAGGCTTAATCCTCTTGCGTCCCTGTGAAATGGTTTCAGGATCTGCAGGAGGATTTTTAAAGAGGAACTTGTGAGAGTCGGGAACCCTGTAACATCTATCTGGTTTTCTGGAAGCAGGAGGTAAGGAGTCAGGGGCCAAGCTAGATTCCAAAAAGGAATAATCAACAATGTCCAGTAAAGGAGGGATAACTAAAGGCCTGTGTTAGGGCAGGAGTAAGAAATCCCTAAGCTTCTTTTTAGAATCACAGTAATCCTGGCTTTCCCAGCGAAAATGGTCCCTAAGAATATGCAAGGTTTCACCAAAAGAGAAATCCTCTGGAGAGAAGCAGAGGGAATAGAGTCCTCTGCATCAGTCCTCATGGGTAGAAAAGAGTAAATCCTGGTCATCAGAGGACTACCATAAATGTACATGTTCGAGTGTATACACTGCTGCAGTCATCACACTTGGGTTATCCTGCCGTCAGGCGGTCCCCGCAGTTGGCCAAATCCCAAAGTCTTGGTCCGGCGTCAGATGTGGTCGCTTCTTCCCTAACGTCAGTGCGACAGGGGTATAAAAGAGGCAGCAGACGCCATTTTCTTCAGTTTTTCTTGCCCCAGATGCCAAGTGCCCCCAACTAGGAAAGCAATCCAAATAACTATGCAAAAATACCTTAGAAGATAAACAATAGCACTAGCTATTAGCAAATACACCATATAGACATGCATCCAATTGATTGATGTACATGGAGTTATAATTAACACACTGGTATGTAGAGGGGATGGCGGGAGGGTAACATGGACTGCAGCAGTATATACACTCGAACATCTACACTTATGGTAGGTACAAAACTGTACTATGTTCATCGTGTTATACTGCTGCAGTCATCACACGGGTTGAATCCCAAAGCTATGGATGGGTGGCTGGTACTAAACTGGGTTAGGCGAAGCTAGGATGCCCTGCAGAACTGCAGTGGCAAAACCAGCTCTGGTTTTTGAGTATAATGGAAGGTGGTAGTGCTTGGTAAAGGTGTGCACTGAACTCCAAGTAGCTGACTCCAGAATGTCCCTGGTTGGAACCCCCCTGAGAAAGGCTGCTGAGGTTGCTGTAGCCCTGGTAGAATGGGACCTAATATTAACAGGCACTGCCTTCCCATGGTGCGAGTAGCAAAAGCGAATACAATGTGCTATCCATTTGGACATGGTCTGTTTTGAAATAGCCTTTCCTTGTGAACCTGCAGCATAGGATACAAAGAGTTGGTCAGTTTTTCTGAAGGTCTTTGTCTTATCCAAATAGTAACATAGCTGTCTGTGAATGTCCAAAGAGTGAAGGAGTTTTTCTCCTTTATTCTGGGGGGTTTGGATAAAAGGTGGGTAAATGAATGGTCTGAAGGTAGGGTTAGTTCATAAAGAGACTCTGTCCTGATGGAAAATGATGAAAGGTTCCACTGCCATGAGTTCCTGTAGTTCTGAGACCCTGCGTGCTGAGGTGATAGCCAGCAACAGAGCTGTTTTCCATGACAAGTATTGTAGTTCTGCTGAGAAGGCTGGTTCGAAAGGAGGCAGCGTTAGTTTTAGAAAAATTAAGTTGAGGTCCCAAGCTGGCGTTGGGGGTTTTCTGGGAGGTCTTACATTCTTAGCCCCTCTGAGAAACTGCCTTAGTAAAGGGTGTGAGAATATGGGAGGATCCATATTATATTGAGCTGAAATGGCCGAAGCATGGATCTTAATGGATGAGAAAGAAAGGCCTTTGTGTAGCATCTCAGTTAAGTATTGCAGTATTTGAGGAATGTTTGGTATCCCAGGATTTTGGCCTTTAGCCTAGTGCCATGCACAAAATCTTTTCCATTTGTCTGAGTAAGTTTTTCTGGTGCTGGGCCTCCTCACCTCCAAAATGACATTCAGGACGTCCCTTGAGAGAAGTGTTGATTGATAATTCAAGGTATTCTCCATGCAGCTAAATTTAAAGTCCTGAGCTGACTGTGAAGGATCTGAGAGTTTTGCTGAGTCAACAGAAGTGGGAACTGAGGTAAGATCCATGGAGGGCTGCGAGTCAAGTTCCTTAGTAATGGGTACCAGTGCTGACGTGGCCAGTCCGGAGCAATGAGGATCATTTGTGGTCTCTCTGATCTGACTTTCAGTAATACCTTAGTCAATAGAGGTAGTGGTGGAAAGGCATAGACTGTCAATGCTGTCCAACTGAATGATAGGGCGTCCACTTTCCAGGCTAGGGAATGAGAAGTCCTTGTGCAAAATTTCTGTAGTTGGCAATTGTTGGGGGAGGCAAATAGATCTATGTCTGGGCGTCCCCACCTTTGAGTTATCATTGAAAATACTTGTGGGTGTAGTCTCCACTGCATGGATCTGCCATATTTCTGCTTAATTCGTCTGCCAATATGTTTTCCTTTCCTGGCAGGAATTGTGCTTGCAGTTGTACTTGGTAAGTCAATGCTGTGTTCCACAAGTCCATTGCCTGTCTGCATAAAGGGAAGGAGTGTATTCATCCCTGTTGGTTTATGTACCACATAACTGTGGTGTTGTCTGTCCTTAGTAGTTGTCCTGGATGCAAGAGGTCCTTGAAGGCTGTCAGTGCATTTTGCACAGCTAGCATCTCCTTTTGGTTGATGTGTAGATACATTTGTTTTGCAGACCATTTGCCCTGTATGCACTTGTCCTGCCATGTGTGCTCCCCAGGCATAGGTCTGAAGAATCTGTTGTCATAGTTTGGTTTGCTGGAGGTAAGACAAAAGGAAGACCCTTGCTTATTTGACATGCTTGAGCCCACCACAGGAACTCTTTTTGAAGGCAAGGAATGAGAGGTATACTTATTTCGAGGCTGTGCCTGTGTTGAGCCCATACACTTTTCAGGTACCACTGTAATTTCCTCATATGCAGCTTTGCATATGGAACTAGTTGAATGCAGGATGCCATGAACCCCAATGCCTGCAGGAATTTCCTTGCAGTGAGCTGGGTAAAAGTTGCAATCTTTTTGAAGTATTGAGTCAGTTGTTTTTGTTTGTCTCGCATGAGGTAAGCCATCTGGGCCCTTGTATTTAAGCTGGCACCCAGGAATATTATCTCTTGTGAGGGTATTAGCTTTGACTTCTTTTTGTTTACTGGGTACCCAAGGCAACTTAGCAGCTTTGTTACAAATGCCAGATGCTGTAACAGAATGGTCCTTGCTGTCCGCTTGGATCAGGTAGTCGTCCAGATATGGATAAATTTGTATTCCTCGTTGTCTGCAGTATGCAATTACTGATGCCAGGCATTTCGTGAATACTCTGGGCGCAGTAGATAAGCCAAAGGGCAATGCAGAGAATTGATAATGCGTTGTACCTGCCAAAAATCTGAGGTATCTTCTGCAATCTTGTCTGATAGGGACATGCAGGTATGCCTCTGAGGTCCAACGTTACCAGCCAAGACTCCTTGCCCAGCATGGGAAGAAGCTGTAGTGTGAGCATTTTGAATTTGGGTACCTCCAGGTATGTGTTTAGAATTGAGAGGTCTAAAATGGGTCTCCAGGCTTTGTCCTTTCTTGGTACTAGAAATAGTCTTGAGTAAAAACCTTGACCTTGCTCCTTTGTAGGTACCTTTTGAATTGCTTTCATATCCATGAGAGCTGAAATTTGTGTTTGTGCCTCTGCCCATTGGTTTGGAGGCAGATTTGGCATGCCTCTCATCCGTGGTAAAGTGTGAAAATGAAATCTGTAGCCTCGGGTAATAATATCCAGAACCCATTTGTCCTTTGTTATGATGTGCCAATTTTGTGGAAATAGAGCCAGTCTTCCTCCCAAAGGTGCTGCCAGGGCAATTTTGCTTGGCAGGCGAAGAGGGAAGTCATTGTGTTTGTTTCCTGAAGGGTTGAGATCTTTCGTCTCCACCTCTGAGTTGTTGTATGCCACTGTCTAGGCCTGAAAGAACCTTGTGGCTGGCCTCTGCCCGTTGAGCGTCTATACCTACCCCTTTGGGGTCTGTCTGATGCAGGAAAGGACCAGTTTTTTTGATGGCTAGTTACTGCTGAAACGAGGAGGTTGTACCTGTAAAAAATCTTTGACTGTCTGCATAGATTTTGCCTTTTCTTCCATTTTCTTTAAAATTTCCTCTGCTTTGACACCAAATAACACATCTTTCTGCAATGGAGCATCAAATAACTTTGCTTTGACATGCTCTGGTAAGGCTTACTCTTTTAGCCAAGCATGTATACGAATTACAGATCCTGTGACAGCTGCTCTACATGAGGCTTCCAATGAATCAAAACCGCATTGTAAGGTATGCTTTCCCACTTGTTCTGCTGCATGCAAATCTTGCATCTCTTTGAAATCAGGTTGATCTGTCTCCGAGGGATCATTTTCTGCTTTAACTGTGTAAATCAAGTACTGCTGGTATTTTAGCATGTGGAATTGGCAGTTTAAGGTCCTCATGGCCAAAGTGGCAGACGTATACACTTTCTTCCCTCATCTTTCTAATGCTCTGGAATCTCTTTCAGAAGGTAGTGGATTCTTAGCAGTAGAGGCCTTAACCCCCTTTGCGACCCTGGGAAATGGTTTTGGGGTCTGCAACAGGGTTTTTATATAGAAACTTATGAGAATCAGGAACTCGGTAGTATCTGTCTGGTTTAGCTGGTGCGGAGTCTGGGTTTAGACTAGATTCGGTGTAGACATCATCCAAAATGTCTAAAACTGGAGGAATTCCAAGGGGTCTATGCTGTGGAATAAGAAGCTCGCGGAGTCTTTTCTTAGAGTCAGAGTAATCTTGGCCTTCCCAGTGAAAGTGTTCCCTCATGGTGTGTAAAGTTTCCCCAAAAGAGTAGTCTTTGGGCTTTGGGGGGGGGGGGCAGAGGGAATGGACTCTTCAGCATCTGAGTCTTCATAAGGAGGGAAGGAATAATCCTGGTCCTCAGAGTTAGCTGAAGAAATGGATGCTTGGTCAGAGGAAGGATAATCTTCCTCCAGTCTAGGCCTTTTGTCAGGAGGGGGTTGGGAACCCCTGATAAGGGTAATTAAATCCTCAGCCATGTTGAGCATCTGTTTTTTAGGCATAGGGGCCTGTGGGGGGGGGGGTCTGTGGACCCAGTTTCCTAACTTTTAAGGGGGCTTTAAGTTTAGCATAAGACTTAATAGAAATAGCTGTCGGTTTGAAGACACCTTCAGAAACCGAAGGACTGTCCAAAATCTCCGGATCACCGTCAGGGTTGGCGTCCGAGGGGCGAGATGGAACTGGCTCCTGAGGCCCAGCTGATTTGGTCTGGGAGGCCGTCAGAATTTCTAAATCAGTGGTAGTCAGGGGCTGCATAGGCACCTCGCTGAAAACCGGAGAACCGGTGGCAGGCCTTGCTGAGGCCTCGGTATCTGGTCTTGGCCTTGGTTGCCTGTTCTTATCCTTGCGTTTTTTAGTCATTGCTGATGTCGGTTGCTCCGACGACATGCTATAGTTACATTTTCTGAAAAAATAATGTCGGGCGAATTTTGCCCGACGCTTGATTGTACGTTTGTTGAACCTAGCACAAAACCGACAACCAAAGACATCGTGGTCTGGGCCTAGGCAAGGAATACAATAAGAATGAAAATCCTTATGAGGTATTTGCTTCCCACAAGAAATGCAATTATTAACTTTGTCTGACATCGGTCTGAGGCAAGAAAAGTTTCCCCAATGGGGTACTTGGCTTTAGAGAAGACTTCTGGCTGAAATTCGATTAGAAAATCTCAGGAGCTAGCCGACCGGCACTTGCGAACTGCTTCTGCTTCGGGCACCGCGCGGCAAGAAAGACTGAAGAAAATGGCGTCGGCTGCCTCTTTTATACCCCTGTCGCACGGACGTCAGGGAAGAAGCGACGACAACAGACGCCGGACCAAGACTTTGGTATTCGGCCGACTGCAGGACCGCCTGACGGTAGGATAACCCAAGTGTGATGACTGCAGCAGTATAACACGAACATCAGAAATTTCAGAATCCTGATGAGAAGAATCATAAGCAAATTCAGTCCTAGGTCGAGGGGGAAGGTTGGCTTCCCCTGATTAAAGTAATAAGGTCTTCAGCCATTCTTATTATTTGTTTTTTAGGCATAGAGGCCTGACCATGCCATCTGGGCGTCGGTTTTCTAGGCACGGATCGAGTGTTAGGTATTGAAGAGGATGGCAGCGTTGGTTTAATATGCAAGTCAGTAGGCCTGAATACACCCTCAGAAGCTGGTGCCTGCACAGCGGCTCCGGACCCATCCAAGGTAGAGACATCTGCAGGTTCCATAGTTGACGCATCTCGCGGCATAGCGGACTCCGAATGGGCCTCAGTAGAAGCCTGCGAATCTGAAGTAGCGGGTATCTGGGGCTGTGAAAGTGCCTCACTGACTACTGGCGACTAGCTTAGAAGAGTCATCGGCAGCTTTGGACCTATGCGGTCTGTCGCTGTCTTAATCTTTGCGTTTTTTCGGAATATCGGTAGTCGGGTGACTTACCACAGCCATATCTAAGCAATTGAACAGAGTACCAAAATATTTAGAAGTGTAAATATACCAATGATGAATAGTTCGTTGCTTAAATAAGGCACATAACCGACAGCGAGGTATGTCATGGTCAGGGCCTAGGCAAGGAATGCAGTATGAATGAAAATCTTTATTAGGTATTGGCTTTCCACAAGACATACAATTATTGACTTTTACTGACATCGGTTTAGAGCAAGAAAAAGTTTCCCCAACGGGGTAGTTAGCTTAGTTGAAGACTTCGGTTCTGAAACTAGACAACGAAAATTTCAGGAGTCTGCCAAACGGCGCTTGCGAACTGCTTCTGCTTCGGGCACCGCATGGCAAGAAAGACTTATGTAATGGCGTCGGCTGCATGCTTTATACACCTGACTACCTGACGTCATGGAAGATGAGACAGCAAATGACGCAGGACCAAAGACTTTGATAATCAGGCCGACTGAGGACTACTGCAAGCAGATAACCCAAATGTGATGACTGCAACAGTGAAACACGAAGTACAGTTGTGTACACTTACCATAAATGTAGATGTTCGAGTGTATTCACTATTGCAGTCATTACATTTGGGTAATCTGTTGGCAGGTTGCCCCCAGTCAGCCTGATTAACAAAGTCTTCGGTCCTGCGTCGGTTGCTGTCCCTTCTTCCATGACGTCAGGGGGTATAAAACATGCAGCCGATGCCATTACATCCGTTTTTCTTGCCCCAGATGTCAGGTGCCCCCCTAATAGGGAGCAAATAAACATAAAAACACAAAAGTATACCTCCAGCAAAAAGCAAATACACCAAAAAGGCTTTTAAGCATAGTAAAGGAAAGTAGAGGTATAGCCAGAAAAAGTTAGGGGGCTGGAGGGAGGGTAACCAGGACTGCAACAGTGAATACACTCGAACATCTACATTTAGGGTAAGTGTACACAACTGTACTATGTTCTTACTGTTTCACTGTTGTAGTCATTACATTTGGGAAGATTCCCAAAGCTATGGTTGGGAAGAGGAGTTTATACAGCATTAGGGCCAGCTATAAGACCCTGCAAGACAGCAGTGGCAAAGCCAGCTGTGGATTTAGATAAAATTGGTAAATAATGCTTGGTGAAAGTATGTACAGAGCTCCAGGTAGCAGCTTCCCTGGTAGGAACACCTCTGAGAAAGGCTGCAGAAGTAAAAGAAGCCCTGGTGGAGTGAGATCTGATCCCCTGGGGGATAGGTTTTTCCATGGTGCTTATGGCAGAAATTAATGCAATGGCTTATCCATTTAGAAATGGTTTGTTTTGAAATAGCCTTTCCCTCTGCCCCTGCAGCAAATGCTACCAGCAGTTGTTCAGATTTTTTTTGAGGTTTAGTCCTGTCCAAGTATAATCTAAGTTGTCTGTGCACATCCAAGGAATACAGAATCCGTTCCCCTTTGTTCTGTGGATTGGGAATGAAGGTTGGCAAATGAATGGACTGATTAAGAGCCATGATGAAAACCACCTTGGGCATGAAGGATGGAATGGTCCTGAGAGATACCCTGTCCGCATGAAAGATGATGAAAGACTCCACTGCCATAAGGGCCTGTAATTCAGATATCCTTCTAGCTGAAGTGATTGCTAAAAGGAAGACTGTTTTCCAAGAAAGAAATTTTAAGTCTGCAGTAGCAGCTGGTTCGAAAGGAGGTAGAGTGAGTTTCTCCAAAACAAAGTTAAGGTCCCAGGCAGGGGTTGGAGCTCTCCTGGGTGGTCTCAAATTTTTTGCCCCTCCGAGATACTGCTTGAGCAGAGGATGAGAGAAGAGGGGAGGTTCTGTGTTATAATGAGCTGAAATAACTCAGGCGTGGATTTTAATGGAGGAAAAAAGACAGGCCCTTGTGAAGCATCTCAGTTAAGTATTGTAAAATCGGAGGTAAATTGGGCGTTGTTGTGCTCATCCCTTGAGATTGGTTCCAGGCACAGAATCTTTTCCATTTGTCAGCATAGAATCTTTTCCATTTGTCAGCATAAGATTTTCTAGTACTAGGTTTCCTTGCCTCCAAGATGATATCCATCACAGGTTTGCTGAGGGATGATAAGGGTGAATTTAAGTGATTAGCCAGGCTGCAAGGTTCAATGTTGGAAGCTGAGGGTGCAGAATTTGGTTCTCCTGCTGAGACAGCAGGGAAGGGGTCTGAGGCAGGTGCCATAGAGAGAACTGTGACACACTGCACAGGAGCGGGTACCAGTGATGGCGCGGCCAGTCTGGGGCAATCAAAATCATCCTTGGTTTGTCCTGTTTGACTTTTAGTAGAACTTTGGAGAGCAGAGACGGTGGGGGTGGGGGGTGTAGACTGATAAGTTTATCCAGCTGAAGGACAGAGCATCCACTTTCCAGGCTTGTTTGTGGGGAGCCCTTGTGCAAAACTTGTCCAACTGGTAGTTCTGGGGGGAGGCAAATAGATCTATGTCTGGGCTCCCCCATTCGCTTGTCAACATGTTAAAAATCCTTGGTTCCAGTTTCCACTCATGTGGGTCCATGAGGTTTCTGCTTAGTCTGTCTGCCAGTGTATTCAATTTTCCTGGCAGGAACTGAGCTTGTAGATGCACTTAGTAGCTCAAGGCTGTGTTCCACAATGCCATGGCTAGTATGCAGAGAGGGTAGGAATGTGTACCCCCCCCTGCTTGTTTATGTACCACATAACTGTGGTGTTGTCAGTCTTTACCATTAGTTGTCCTGGAAGAATGTAGTCCTTGAAGGCTGTTAGAGCATTCTGTACAGCTAACATTTCTTTTTGACTGCTATGTAGGTGCATTTGATCTGGGTTCCATTTGCCCTGAATGCACCTCCCTGTCAGGTGAGCCCCCCATGCATAGTCTGATACATCTGTAGTTAGGGTTTGGGCGGCAGAGGGTAGTGTGAATGGTAGTCCCTTGTTTTGGTGGCAGGCCTCTGCCCACCACAGGAACTCCAGGCATAGGCAAGGTATGACAGGAATCATTGTTTCCAGGCTGTGAGAATGTTGATACCATAGACTTTTTAGATACAACTGTAGTTTCCTCATAAGCAGTCTTGCATATGGAATTAAAAGAATGCAGGAGGCCATGAACCCCAAGGCTTGCGGTATTTGTCTTGCAGATAGCACGGTTTTTGTGGCCACTTGTCTGAAGTAAGTTACCAAATGAATTTGATTTTCTGGCGTGAGGAAAGCCATTTGGGCAGTTGTATTCAAGCTTGCACCCAGGAATGTAATTTGTCGACAGGGTACCAATTGCGATTTCTTTTTATTTACGGTGTACCCCAGACAAGTTAGAACCCTTTTTACAAACGCCAGATGATTTAAAAGTATGCCCTGTTTTCCTCCCTGAATTAGACAATCGTTAAGGTATGGACATATTAGAATATTTCTTTGCCTGCAAAATGCAATAACTGGAGCTGGGCACTTTGTGAATACCCTGGGCGCAGTAGATAAGCCAAAGGGCAGTGCAGAGAACTGATAATACGAGTAGCCTGCTTTGAAGCATAGGTATCTTCTGCAAGATTCCTTGATTGGGATGTGCAGGTATGCTTCTTTTATATCTAGAGTTGCCAACCAGGCGCCTTTGCCTAGATAGGAAGTAATTGGTGAAGAGTCGGCATCTTGAATTTTGGAATCTCCAGAAAGGTGTTTAGAGTAGACAGGTCCAGGACTGGATTTGTCTTTTCTGGTTACCAGAAAAAGCCTTGAGTAGAAACCCTGTCCCTTTTCCTCTTCTGCTACCAGTTGAATAGCCCCCATGCTTAAGAGGGAAAGTACTTGGTTTCTGAGCCTCTGCCCACTGATTTGGGGGCAGGTCTGGCAACCCGTTTGGTGTTGGCAACATGTGGAAATGAAAGTTGCATCCCTAGGACACTACATTTAAAACCTATTTGTCCTGGGTTACGAGTTCCCAGTTCTTTACATGAAGGGCAATCTTTCCCCCCAAAGGGGCGGTCAAAAGACAAGTGCTTGGGAATTTTAAAAGGAAGTCATTGAGATTGTTTACCATAGGGGGGTGTCTTGTTATTTCCACATTTGGAAGTGGAGGCCCCCCACTGCTTAGTTCTGAGAGTCCCCTGAGACTGAAACCTGCGGTTTTTGCTGTGTCTGGGTTTGGCTTGAGAGGACCTGGAAAGGACTGGAAAGGACCAATTCTTAGTAAGCCAGTGCCTTCTAAATCTTGGAGGTTGCACTTGTAAAAAATCTTTAACAATTTGCATAGATTTAGCTTGATCTTCCACCTTTTTAAGAACTTCAGCCTTGTTGCCAAACAGGCGGTCCTGATTTAAAGGAGCATCCAACAATTTAGCTTTAACATGATCAGGCAAAGATTGCTCCTTAAGCCAAGCATGCCTTCTAAGCACAGACTCAGTACCAGCAGCCCTGCAAGAGGCCTCTAAAGAATCAAAACCACATTGCAAAGTATGTTTTCCAACTTGTTCAGCAGAATGCATTAAATCCTGTAAATCTTTATTTTCCACATAGTCAGGAAACATAATTTTCTGTTTAAGCAGTCCAATAATATGCTGTTGATATTTTAACATATGAAATTGGCAGTTTAAAGCTCTGATTGCCAAGGTTGCAGAAGTATAAGCCTTTTTACCCCATCTATCCAGTGCCCTGGAGTCCCTATCAGAAGGGGTAGGATTGTTAGCAGTAGAAGCCTTAATGCCCTTGGGCCCCTGAGAAATAGTCTCTGGATCTGCAAAAGGATTTTTGAAAAGGAACTTGTGTGACTCAGGAACCCTGTAGTATCTGTCAGGTTTACTAGGAGCCGGAGGTAGGGAATCAGGGGCCAAACTGGATTCCAAGAACACATCAACAACAATGTCTAGTACAGGAAGTATAGCCAAAGGCCTATGCTGAGGTAGGAGGAAAAAAATCCCTAAGCCTCTGTTTTGAATCAGAAAATTCCTGGCTTTCTCAGTGGAAATGCTCCCTTAAAGTATGTAAAGTTCCCCCAAAAGAAAAATCCTCAGGAGGGGAAGCAGAGGGAATGAAATCCTCTTAATCAGAATCCTCATAAGTAGGTATGGACAAATCCAGGTCATCAGAAGAGTCAGAAGAAACAGAATCCTGATCAGAAGATCATAATCAAGCTCAACCCTTGGCCTCTTGGGGGGGGGGGGGTTAACTACCCCTGATTACAGTAATTAGATCTTCAGCCATTTTTATCATGGATCAAGATTTAGGCCTTAGTAATGAAAGAGGTGTTGATTTAATATGCAAGTCTGTAGGCCTGAATACACCCTCAGAAGCCGGTGCCTGCACAGCGGCTCAGGACCCATCCAAGGTAGAGACATCCGTGGGTTCCATAGTTGAAGTATCTCGCGGCATACCGGACTCCAAATGGGTCTCAGTAGAGGCCTGCAAATCAGTAGCGGGTATCAGGGGCTGCGAAAGCGCCTCACTAAGTATCGGCGAAATGGCGACTGACTTAGAAGCATCGTCGGCAGTTTTGGTCCTCGGCGGCCTGTCTCTGTCTTGATCTTTGCATTTTTTTCGGAATCCTGGTAGTCGGACGGCTAACAGACAACATTTCTGGATAATTAAACAGAGAACTGAAATATTTAGAGGCAAAAATATACCAACGACGGCGACGGATAGTGCCCTGAATAAATAAAGCACAAAACTGACAAGGTACGTCGTGGTCAGGGCCTAGGCAAGGAATACAGTACGAATGAAAATCTTTATAAGGTATCTGCTTTCCACAAGTAATGCAATTATTAACTTTTACTGACATTGGTAAGGAGCAAGAAAAAGTTTCCCCAATGGGGAACTTAACTTTAAGTTGAAGACTTTGGTTCTGAAACTCGAAAACGAAAATTTCAGGAGCTGACCGGCACTTGCGAACTGCTTCTGCTTCGGGCACCGCACGGCAAGAAAGACTGATGTAATGGTCGGCTGCATGTTTTATATCCCTGAAGACCTGACGTCATGGAATAAGGGACAGCAACCGAAGCAGGACCCAAGACTTTGTTAATCAGGCCAACTGACAGCAACCTGCCAGCAGATTACCCAAATGTAATGACTGCAACAGTGAAACACGAAGATCATCATCTGGAAATGTAGACACCTACTGGACTTCATAAAATTTATGGGAAGGCACCAGTCCTGGACAGCCAAAGAGCATATGCAATCTCCACCTAATAGACAGTGAAGGACAGAGTACAAAATCTGCAAAAAGCTCTCCTTGGGGATAAAATGGTTTAGGTCACACAGACAAAAGTATGAATCAAAGGAAAAAAAAAGCTACAGCATCCCCATGGCAATGAAGGATGAACACCTCGCTGCACTTCAGATAAGCCCCCCCATGTTCAATCAGTGACACAGATGCTAAATAGATTGCACAGGTAGTGACAGGTTGACATCAACTAACTCATCCTGTACACAGGAAGGCTGCCTTGCCTCACTGCAACAAACATACGAGTTTGGCTAGCTCTCTGTTGCATAAGTAGCAAGGCACTTAAGTTGGGAGGCTGCACATGCAGTGAAACATGCATGCTATCTCCTGGGGGTAGAAACAGTGAAGCTGGCAAGGCTTCAGTACAGTGGGAGAGTTAGGACACACTCCATGGTAACAGTATGACACTGCACCAGCACATCAGACTGCCAAACCGGCCCCAAATGTGGGTTGGTTTGATCAAAGTGAGACTTACATGGGTCCAGCAAACCTAGTGAACAAGGTGAGGACAAGAGGCAGTGGTAACTGACGATCAACTGCAGGTACAGAAAGAAAAATTAAAAAAAAAAACCAGGGCAAAAAGTACATCTTCGTCTGGTGAGACCTCCTCATTGGCTCATATCTGCTCATGGGGTGAGACTCCTTATAAGGGGACAGAGTGAAGCTAGGGAAGAGTGTGGAAAAAAATTAACACACACTAGATATTACCCAACTAATCTACTGGCCCACATGACGGCCAGCCACAGGAAGAAGGCACACTAGCCCCCACCCACCTCGAGATGAAGACAACTTTGCAAGGCCTCTGGAATTAATCTGCTGCACTACAGAGAGGAAATGTGCAGTATCCCAGGTTCTAGCAAGCGCCACTGTATGGGATGATATGTGCAGACTGATGTCAATCAAGCTGTCAGCAGTACACACACTACACCCACCACACATGATTCAAAGCAGACACAAAGACCCACGTATGCTGAAACATTTAAATGTAACCTTCCTAAATCCCAAAAACGAAAAGTTGTGTAAAATCTTACCATAACCATAGATGTCCTTCTCTTTCATGCTGCAGTATTCATCACATATGGGTTTACTCCTCTTGCTACTCGAATGTCCGGCCAGTATACAAAAGTTCAGGCACTGTACAGTGTGTGGGATGTCCGACATGGCTAGCACAATGTGGGTCATAAAACTGATGTCTGCACACACCAGCCTTCAGAACTGTAAGCCCAAGTCAGAACAATACTAGGAAGGGTAATGCCAGTCCTGTGCCATCCAGAAAGGGAAATGCTGCATAAAGTACAGTTGTGTATACCTACCATAAATGTAGATGTTCGGGTGTCTTCACTGTTGCAGTCATAACCGTAGGGTACTCCTGCCGGCAGGCAGCCCAAGGTCGGCCAGAATATCAAAGTCTGGGTCCGGCGTCGGCTGTTCCAGCTAGAACCCTGACGTCAGAGCGTATGGGTATAAGGCTGACAGCTGACGCCATCTTCTCCAGCCTTTCTTGCCCCTGATGTCAGAAGCCCCCATAAAACCAAAAGGTGTCCCAAAGGAAACACAAATACACCAGAAAGGTAGTGGAAAGGAAAACACAGTAAGCAAACAGAAACAAGAGGGGTCTGGAGGGAGGGAAACACCGACTGCAACAGTGAAGACACTCGAACATCTACATTTATGGTAGGTATACACAACTGTACTATGTTCTTCGTGTTTCACTGTTGTAGTCATAACTGTAGGGTAGAATCCCAAAGCTGAGAATACGGGAGGAGGTTATGAAGAAGGAGCAGCTAGAAGACCCTGAAAAACAGCAGAGGCAAAGCCTGCCCTAGACTTAGAGTACAAAGAGAGGTTATAGTGCTTGGAAAAAGTATGCACAGAGCTCCAAGTGGCAGCCTCCAGAATGTCCTTGGTAGGAACTCCTCTGAGAAAGGCTGCTGAAGTGGCAGCTGCCCTAGTAGAATGAGTCCTAACGGTACCTGGAATTTGTTTTCCATAAAGAGAGTAACAATATCTTATTCCATGAGCAATCCATTTGGAAATAGTTTGCTTAGAAATTAGAAGTTATGTACCTACCATAACGTTCCATGTTAGTTGTCTTCTCTCGCCTTCTTTCTTGCTGGATGGGTTCGGAGCCGATCCTCGGCTCCGACTCGGCACTTGCTTAGCTTGAGAACTCCTTTTACCAGCTCGAGGCAACCCTATATCCCATGATGCAAGGCGAGACTACCTCAGATCTCGTTTGGTAGCTATAATACCCTGCTAAATAAAACTATTCCCAAAGGAAGAGCAAAGACTAACCTAGTAGAACTAGGAAAACAAGTTGGTAATATAGACTCTTCTACTGAAGACTCAGGAAAGTGAAACCTGAGAAAGAGAAGCCCTTCAAGATCTGTCCAGGCCAGGGGGAAGGAGGGAGGGGACGCAAGAAAGAAGGCGAGAGATAAGGTTGCCACCCGTCCCATTGTCAGCGGGACACTCACGGTTTGAGTGCTCTCATCCCGCTTCCCGCGCTCACCAAGCATGGGACTTTAAAAGTCCCGTTTTTTCCCCTTTGTGCTTGCAGCCAGATTTAAAATTGCGGAAAAGCCGAAAATACTTCCGGTTTTTCCACGGCAATGCGGCTACGTCACCACCCGGACCTGCAGTTAGAGGGATTCTCTGCTAGGTCCGGGTGGTAATGCAGCACAGTAATTGGCTGCAACTATCTGTAGGGGGCGGGAACTTCTTGTGAAGAGCCCCATAAAGGTCGCAGCTGTAGAGCACTAAGCTCTATAGCAGCCCGGACAAAAGATCTGAATTTTTCGCCAGCATTGAAGCCAAGCCAGTAAGGGAGCCAGCCCAGCCAGCCAGCAAGGGAGCCAGCCCAGCCAGCCAGCAAGGGAGTCAGCCCAGCCAGCCCAGCCAGCAAGGGAGCCAGCCAGGAAAGAAGCCAGCAAGGGAGCCAGCCAGCCCAGCAATAACTGAGTGGTAAGTAGATAATTGCATTTTGTGGCTTTAGTTATTTAAAATGGGAATAGTGTGCTTTATTTAAGTTTTTAATGTTTACAGGTAGATGGGGATGTAGTATGTAGTATTTAAATCTGTGCAGTGGTTATTTTGAGACTTTTGTACTAGTTTAAAATGGGAATATATTGTGGTTTAATTTTTTTAATGTTTAAAGGCAGATGGTGGGTGCAGTACGCAATATTTAAATCTGTAGTAGTTTGATATTTTTGTGTAGTAGTTTTTAAAGATATAAAACCTGAATGTATATGTAATTGTTATTATGCTTGGGGGGGTATGATTTGGAAGCATTACTTTTAAAAGGCTGAACTGTGTATAGAAGTTGTTTGTTTCTGTTGGGGGGCAGTGAAATATAAACTTAGTGTGATACATTTCTATTGTCGTAGCTTTTTCTGGGTATTGTCTGTATGCATATAGGAATTGTTTGAGCATAGTTTGTACTTTTTTTGTATGGAAACATGCACTATAATGCTGATGTCCTTCATGGATGCATCTGCAGTCATAACAACTGGGTTGTCCTGTCGTCAGGCAGCCCTTCAGTCGGCCGGATTCCAAAGTCCGGGTCCGGCTTCGGCTGATGTCGCACTTCACCCGACGTCATCTCTGCTGGTCTCCGGGTATAAAGGCATCAGCCGACGCCATTTTCTTCAGTCTTTCTTGCCGCGTGGTGCCCGAAGCAGAAGCTGTTCGCAAGTGCCGGTCGGTCGGATCCAGAGATTACTACTACCGAATACTAAAAATCAAGGAGGAACGTCCAAGGATAACCCTGATAGCTCCAAACTGGCCAAGACAACACTGGTACCCATTGCTGAGGAGCATGTCTCGGGACAACATGTGGCCAATACCCCTGATGCCTTTGATGTTAACTCAGAACAACTACAGCATCATGCATCCAAACCTAAAAACGTTGCAACTGACTGCATGGAACATCACATAGCAGCAACTAACCCAGAACTTTCCCAAAGGGTTAAAGACATTATCCTTGAAGCCCGCAGACCTTCAACAAGAAGGAACTATGCAGGAAAATGGAAAAGGTTTGTCATTTGGAGCACTGAAAGAGGAAAAGACGTGTCAATTATTGATATGGCTAACATTCTGGAGTATCTGGCAGAGCTTCTACATACAGGCCTGTCCTATTCCTCCATCAAGATACATGCATCAGCTATTTCAGCAGAATACAGCTTTGATCCACCTGTCTTTTCACATCCTTTACTCAGGCAGTTCCTCAGAGGAATCAAGAATGTGAAACCTCCAAGGAAACCACCATTGCCAGCTTGGGATTTGAACTTTGTGCTAGAAAAATTGACACTCGCACCTTTTGAACCAGCAGCTACAGCGGACCTACAGCATCTATCGTGGAAAACTGCTTTCCTACTGGCAATAACCTCAGCAAGGAGGGTCTCTGAACTTCAGGCCCTAATGGCAGTACAACCCTTCCTAATCTTCCACCAAGATAGAGTGTCCATGAGGACTAATCCTACATTTATGCCTAAGGTGATATCCAGAGTGTCTTTAAACCAGGCAATCCACCTACCTACCTTCTTTCCCAACCCACAAAACAGAGGGGAAAGAATGCTGCATTCCTTGGATGTACATAGACAGTTACGCTACTACCTGGACAGAACAAAAAGTAGCAGGAAAACTGACCAGCTTTTTGTAGCCTATGCAACAGGAAGGGAAGGAAAAGATATTTCTAAACAGACAATCTCCAAATGGATAGGAAATTGCATACGATTCTGTTACTCCTTCCATGGAAAACCAATTCCACAGAACATAAGGCCTCATTCTACAAGGGCAACAGCCACTACCACAGCCTTCTTACGAGGAGTGGCAACCAAGGACATTATTGAGGCGGCTACTTGGACCTCCGTGCATACATTTGCCAAGCATTATAACTTACCTTTGTACTCCAGATCCCGAGCAGGGTTTGCCTCTGCTGTGCTGCAAGGGATCCTAACCACACCATAATCTATTTTTTCCCTCCTCCCTTAGTTGGCTATGGTATTCTACCCAGTTGTTATGACTGCAGATGCATCCATGAAGGACATAGTACAGTTTTGTACCTACCATAAATGTAGATGTCCGAACTGGATAGCATCTGCAGTCAGGATTACCCTCCCTCCTTCCCCTCTGTGGTACTCCTAGGGTATTTACCCTCCTAATAGCTAGCTAGTGGGGGGAGTCTCTTATGGTGTATTTGTTTGTATATATGTACATACATGACAAGGAAAAAGCGGTAACCTCCTCCAAAAACCAAAACTGTACAAAGAAGGAATGCCAAGGAGAAGCGGTCCAAAAGTTGAAAAGTTTTATTCACAAAATAAATGAACGCTGTTACAAAATCATGCGTTTTCGTCCTCCATGGACTTCATCAGATGCAGTATGCTTAAAAACTGTTGATTTTTATATATGCATGTCTTTACCCCAACCAATCATGACTTCCATTTAATTAAATAATTAATAAATTAATTAAATTAAAAACTCATGTATTTAGATAGTGTAATTCATAAAACTTATTAATTTAAATTATTATGTTATCTTAAAATACTAAAATATAAAATTACTCTGCTATTTCAAGTTTATTCAGGTTATTTGTTACATGAAAGAAACTTCATTATGAGTACATTAATTTTTTTAAAAAACAGATATAATGCCACCTAGTGGCAATATGGATGGATGTTATTCCTTACTTGCTTTCAATTTTAGAAATGGCTGAATCGAAATATATTCGTTCAATCCTGGATCTTTATTTGCTTCAAGAAATAATTGCCACCATAACTCCCTATAACCAATACATTCTTCCCAGGGCCCGCCCCTCAATTCTTTTTTAATTTGTTCCAGGACAAAGAATCTAAACTTGTGTTCCTCACATATTGTGGTGTGCCTATAAAGTGCATTCGTCCCCTTACACTTTTTTATATCGTACATATGTTCATATATACGTCTCCTCATTGTTCTTTCCGTTTTTCCGACGTAAAATGATGTGCATGTAATGCACATAGCTAGATACACCAATCCCCTGGACTCACAATTAAAGTAACCTTTGCCATTTATCCAGAGCTGTCTACTTACTAAAAAAACACTCTCTTTGTTTATAATATATTCACATTGGTTGCAGGAACCACATTTAAATGTACCTGTCCTGCCCGAATTTGATCTATCACCTACTTTGCTTGTTTTGTTGTTCCCTTTCTCCAAAATGTGTTTAATATTTTCTGGATTTCTGAACACAACTCTGGGGGGTATCCCGGATAGTCCTTTTAAATCTGTTAATAAATTAAATTTCTCCCATTCCTTTTGAAACACCTCTTTTACCTTTATATTTAAAGCATTATATTCCAACACTAGGGCTTGTTGGAAATTTGTCCCATTTTGTTTGGTGTTATTTTGTTCTATTTCTTTTTCCCCTTTTATCGGTTTAAATCTTCCTTTCCTACCTACCAGGACCTCTTCTTTTATTTTGTCGATAAAATCTTTGGGGTAACCCCTTTCCAGAAACATACCACTTAAAAACTCACATTCTATTTCAAAATCAGAGTCCAAGCTGGACATTCTTGAACCCCTAACCAATTGCCCCTTCACCAAATTTTTCTTACACGAAATAGGGTGCCCACTGTCAAAGTGCAAAAAAGAATTAACATAGGACTTCTTCCTATGTACCCTGGTTTCAAAAGATGTTTCTCTTTTCATAATTTCCACATCTAAATATGAAATCTTCTCATAAGATGAGGTGTAGGTAAATTTAAGGAAGTCGGTAGTTTGCCCTATATATGTAATGAATTCCTCTAGTTTTTCATTACTTCCCTTCCAAAAAATTATAATATCATCTAAAAACCTCTTGTACAAAGTACAGTAATTAATGTACTCGGATTTGAAAATGTATCTTTCCTCCCAGTTTGCAAGAACTAAGTTTGCGAAAGTAGGGGCGCAGACTGCGCCCATCGCTACCCCTTGAATCTGTTGAAAGTATTCCCCTTTATGTAACAAAAAATTATTCCTTAATATTATGTCCATTAAGCTAGTGCTTAATATCTTGTCATCATGTGTAAGTTTACCGTCCCAATATACTTCCTCTTCAAACATCAACATTCCTTCTTCATAGGGAATTGACCCAAAAAGATCCACAACATCAATCGTCACAAAGGTTATCTCCCTATCAAAAACCCCTGGGACTAAACTTCTCAAAAGATCCCATGAATCCTTAAGTATGTTTTCTTTGTTGGTCCAAATGTGCTTAACCTTCACATCTACAAACCTGGCAAGTGGTGTGGTTTTTGAGCCACTTGCCGATACAATAGGTCTAAGGGGTGGGTTTGATTCATCTTTATGTATTTTCGGTATACCGAATATAATGGGGATCCTTGGTTTCTCTTTTTTCAAAAATGTGAGTGTTTTAGGGTCTATAATTTTCTCCATAGTCATACCTTCCAACTTAACGTCAATGTTCCTGTATGCCAAGTTGATTTCATTTCTTGAAACCACTTTGTATTTACTCTCATTCCTTAAAATGAGATTCATCCTACCTTCGTAGTCAATAGCATCCATGATAACAATTCCCCCTCCCTTGTCAGGTTTCATTACCCTAAGACCCTCGTCATGTCTTAGTTCGTCCAATCTGTTCTTTTCATTAGTTCCTAAGTTGTGTCTGAATCCTGATCTATGTTCAGCTTTCTTAATGGCTGCCTCCATCACCTTTTCAAAATTTTTTAATTGTGCATGGATGGGTGGGTTGTAAGTGGACCTATTTCTTAACAATCTCTGTTCTTGGGGTATTTGATTCCTGTTCACAATTGCATTTATGTCCTCATTGGAAAATAAAATTTCAAGGTTCATTTTCCTTAGGAAAATTTTCAAATCCAAAAGGGTTTGTGTTCTGTTGCCCTTTACTTTCGGTATAAACTTAAAACCTTTCTCTAACAATGTAAAATGTTCGTTGCAAAGAACCAGGCTACTAAAATTATAAATGGTAAATCCATTTAAAGTGCATTTATTACCTGAGTAGTTAATAACTTGAGGTAATGATGATAAGGGTGCTTCATTGACTTCCCTTAATGATAATTCCCCCTTTCTCTTAACCCCCCCCCCCATCTCGGAAAATTTCCATTTTCCCTATTATCCATTCCTATTTCCCTTTCATACCTTTCTAAGGGTGGAAAATCTATGTCATAATCATAGCTAAATGTATTCCTATCTTCATTCCTATGTGTAAACTTTTTACCTCTACTATAGCCCTTAAAATTATTAAAATTATTATTAAAATTGTTTTTCCTATTGTTAAAATTTGTGTTATTTGGTTTAGGGTAACTGACTTCACTTTCATAATCTTTAATGTCTCTTCTTAGTTTGTCCATTTTCCTTTCAATCAATTCCTTACATTTACCATCAATTTCATCTTTTAATTTGTCATATTTCTGCTTTTCACCTTGTACTTCAAACATTAAGTCATCCTTGATGTGTGCGTCAATAATATTGATCTGTTCATACAACATTTCCAAGTTCCTCACATTCTCATCAATAATACATTTAATAATTTCAAGACCACAATTATTAAACACATCTATTAACTTCTTGTGAAATAAGGACCCTATTTGCACGTTATTAGGGTACTTCCATGTCCGTAACCCTTTCGGCACTATTTTGCGCTGTAAACACTCGTTTAGGTATCTATTTTCAATAATAATAGTCTTGTACTTGTACATAAGCTTTGAGACATCATCTATTTTCTTTTTAAAAGAATCGGAATTTGTGGCGATACTTTTGCTACCACCACAAGAGTCAAAATCAATGGTTTGCAATTTCCTTAACCACGCATCCATCTCCTGTAAACAGGAATTATTGCCAGTACCTTTTTTATGTTGTCGCGTATCGCGTACAGCTCCCCAGTTGTCCTCAATGTCATTATCACCTTCCATAAACAGTCCCGGTGTAATCGCTAGGTCGAACGTTTGACCATTCGGTCCCCTTTCCTGTAATTCCTCTCCTTCGGCGCCATCACATAACCTCTTTCGTTTCTGTTTCTGCTGTCTTTGGCCCAGCCCTTCGTTCTCGTTCGTCACTTCCTGTGGGAGGGATCGCTGCACCAAGGTCTGGCATAACGGTGTAAGCAAGTCCACAAGGGCTGTGAGTTGCCCTACCAATTTCCTAGATTGACTAGCCTCCTCGCTTGGACTCGGAACCTCCCTCTCCTTCTCCATACCGCATATGTACATACATGCTTATTTTCTGAGTTTGCCTTCTATCCTTTTGGAAACATTGGCATTTATCCAAAAATTAGCCTTCCAAGAAGGGCAACTGGCATCTGGGGCAAAAAACACTGTAGAAAATGGCGTTGGCTGATGCCTTTATACCCGGAGACCAGCAGAGATGACGTCGGGTGAAGTGCGACATCAGCCGAAGCCGGACCCGGACTTTGGAATCCGGCCGACTGAAGGGCTGCCTGACAACAGGACAACCCAGTTGTTATGACTGCAGATGCTATCCAGTTCGGACATCTACATTTATGGTAGGTACAAAACTGTACTTTTTCAGGAAGTTACGATATACTGTTTAGGTAACTTTTCCTGTTCCTGCAAGTCCATGTCTGTGGTACAAGTCTACCTTTTGAGGGGGAATGTTAACAGTTAATGTAATTCATTTATTATTCTAGTAGGTACACGTTGCCAATTTGCCAAAGCTGTTTCAAGATTGTTTTCATTTATACTTGTAAATGTGTGCATTTAATTTATTATGCATTTTTAATAAGGTTAAAATGTACTGTTTTGCTTGTAATGTGAATATGGGTGTGTTACTTTTACTTGGGCCTGTTTATTGCATTGCTGTGCTGGATTAATTGCTATGTTTTGAGGTAAAAGGAGCCCATGGAGTCTGCTGTACATTGTAGTTTGTTACTTCTCTTGCAAGAAATATTTTTAAAAGTTAAAATGTTTGGACTTTTTTCCCATTTATTTTTTTTTTTTGTGGATGGATGCTCTGAAGTTAATGCAATGTATTTCAGATTGTGCTAAACCATGTTACAGGGTAGTTTGCGTCTAAGTAGCAAAGTTTTTATTTTGTGTTTTAGTGATGTCTTCAACATACTTATTTACTGTTTTCATTATAATCAGATTATGACCAGTGCTGCTGTTGGGCATGTTTATTAATAGATCATTGCGCTGTGTAAATTAGTGCCATACATTTCTTAACTGCTGTGGTCAAAAGCTAAATTAGGTCTATGGTATCCACTGTGCATTGTCATTCATTTTACTGTTTTTGGTTCAGTGAATATGGTTAACTTTTTGTCTTGTGGGGTGTGGTGGGCATGTTCAGTGGTAAAAATAATGCATTTCATTTTCTACAAGCTGTGTTAATGTTAGTCTTTAATGGCCAAAATGCCCCCTACATTACCTCATTTACTATTTGACCTTTTTCAAACTGTTTGTAAACTCTTTTTTGCTCCATTCCTCTATTTCGCATGCCAATGTTTTTCGAGCCAGTTCTTTCACATGCCAATGTTTTTCGAGCCAGTTCTTTCAGATGCCAATGTTTTTCGAGCCAGTTCTTTCACATGCCAATGTTTTTCAAGCCAGCTCTTTCATGTGCCAATGTTTTTCGAGCCAGTTTCGCATGCCAATGTTTTTCGAGCCAGCTCTTTCATGTGCCAATGTTTTTCAAGACAGTTCGTGTGCCAATGTTTTTCAAGACAGTTCGTGTGCCAATGTTTTTCGAGCCAGTTCTTTCGCATGCCAATGTTTTTCGAGCCAGTTCTTTCACATGCCAATGTTTTTCGAGCCAGTTCTTTCACATGCCAATGTTTTTCGAGCCAGTTCTTTCACATGCCAATGTTTTTCAAGCCAGTTCTTTATAGTTCACTTCATTTAAATGGTTTGAGTTTTCAGTATGCTGTAATGTCACAATGTTGCATCCATAACTAATACTGCATCTCCTTTAACAACTCTGGTGATGTCGTGGTGGGGGTGTGGCCAGTGTCATGTTGGCCACACCCCTATCCTGTTGACCACACCCCCATGCCCCATTTTGCCCTTGTTAAAAGGTGGCAACCCTGGCGAGAGAAGACAACTAACATGGAACGTTATGGTAGGTACATAACTTCTAAATGTTAAGTTGTCAATCTTGCCTTCATTCTTGCTGGATGTGACCGCGTCCCTAGCACCTGTATCCCGGGCGGCTCAATGGAACAGACTCTTGAGAACTGTGGAACCAAAACTGGCTCTGTCCCTGGAGGCCGAATCTAATTTGTAATGAGAGACAAAGGTATGAGGAGTGGCCTAAGTAGCTGCTGCACAAATGATATCAATGGGTAGCCTATCCTGAAAAGCTGTAGAAGTGGATAGACTCCTGGTTGAGTGTGCCTTCGGTTTAGAGGGTAGTTGCTTGCCTCTGAGCGAATACACGTAAGAAATGGTGGAAGATAACCATCTGGATAAGGTCACTTTTGATACTGGGAGACCTTTCCTGTTTTCTGCATAGGAGACAAATAATTGGTCTGATTTCCTGAATTGTTTAGTTCTATGCAAATAATACCTGAGCTGACGATGGACATCCAAAAAATGAAGCTTTTGTTCATCTCTGTCAGAATAATTTGGGAAAAAAACTGGTAGATCGATGGATTGATTAATATTCGTTTGAGAAACAACTTTGGGGAGAAAAGATGGATTTGTTCTCAATGATGCCCTGTCCTTGTGAAAAACCAAGTAAGGGGAACGGATGCAGAGAGCTTGAATCTCGGATACTCTTCTTGCTGAAGTGACAGCCAGTAAGAATATAGTTTTCCAGGTCAATAACTTCAAGGAGCATGAAGCAGACGGTTCGAAGGGTGGTAAAATCAAGGATGCTAACAATACATTCAGATCCCATTGTGGAGGAGGATGTTTTATTGGAGGCTTCAGGAGAAAAACTCTTCTCAGAAAAGCTTTGCATAGTCTATGTGACATAATGTTATGATCTTGCAAGCCAACATGATATTTGGAAATAGCCGCCAGTTGAACTTTGACTGTTGATGAAGAAGATCCTGACTGAAAAACTTCAGCCAGAAAATCTAAAACAGAATGCACAGGTGCAGTAAAGGGATCAATGTGCCTGGAGTTTGCCCAAAGGGAAAAACGTCGCCACTTGCTAGCATAAACCGTTCTGGTGGACGACTTCAAAGAAGCTATTAAGATATCTCTGACAGGATCAGAGATCATAGGGAGCCTGGCTAGGGAAGGAAGTGGAGCAACCAAACAGTGAGGTTGAGAGAACGAATGGCCCGGTGCTGTTGACCCGATTGGTGGATCAAAAGATCTGGAACTGGGTCCAGATGCCAAGGCTGCACCAGGAGGTGACGATGCAGAGTCGGAAACCAAATTTGTCGAGGCCAGTAAGGGGCAATGAGAATCAACTTGGCCCTCAAAACGGTAGCTTTCTGAATGACCTGTGGAATTAAGGGGAAAGGAGGAAAAGCGTACAGAAGTCCCCGGTGCCAATCCTGGGTTAGAGAGTCTCTCAGGGGTTGGCCTGGTAGGGGAAAGAGGGTGAAGAAGTCGGGGCATTTGTTGTTTTGTTTGTAGCAAAAAGATCGCAACAAGGGGTGCCCCACTTCAGAAATATCTCGTCCACTATTGATTGATTGAGAGAACACTCGTGAGGCATGAGAATGGCTCTGCTCAGCCTGTCCGCTAAGAGGTTGGAACTGCCGGGGATGTGCGTTGCTATCAGAAACCGATGAGAGGAGATTGCCCATTGCCAAAGTCTGAGAGCTTCTCAACACAAAGGATAGGACCTGGTCCCGCCCTGCTTGTTGATGTACCAGACCACAGACATGTTGTCCGTTTGAACTGCAATAGTCCCCGCGGGAAGAAAGTCGTTGAGGGCTTGCAACGTTAAAAGCACCGCTCTCATCTCCAGGACATTTATGTGCAGATGGTATTCGATGGGTTGCCAAGTCCTGTGGACCATCCTGCCCTGATAATGCCCCCCCCCACCCGATCAGAGAGGCATCCGTAGTGACTGTGGCAACTGGAGGAGGGGGAACAAATGGTCGTCCCTGGTGAAGTAGAGGGGAAGATATCCACCAGGCTAGATGAGTCCTGCACGATTGTGTAACTAAGATTTCGTGCCTCATAGGAAGGTTCTGGAACGACCACTGAGTGAATAACATCCACTGCAGAAGACACATGTGGAAGCGAGCTAATGGTAGAAGTACAATGGCCGCAGCCATAAGACCTAGAACTTTCAGAATCAATCTGGCTTTGACTTTGCTGCTCTGCAATAAAATCCGAACGTATTTTTGGATGTCCAGAATTCTCTGATCTGTTAGTCTGGCTAACAAACTGACTGTGTTTAATTCTGCGCCTATAAAGGTGATAGATTGGCAAGGCAGCAGAGAAGATTTTTCGAAATTCACTGATATTCCCAACCTTTTGCAAAGCTGCAGAGTGTAGTCTCTGCTCTGAAGAAGCTGATGCTTGGTGGTGGCGGAGAGGAGCCAGTCGTCTAAATAAGGAAACACCTGGAATCCTTGATGTCTCAGATGAGCTGTGACCACTGCCATGCATTTGGTAAACACTCTGGGGGCTGAAGTGAGGCCAAAGGGCAGGGCTCTGAATTGATAATGACTGGTCCCTAGCCGAAAGCGGAGAAACCTCCTGGAGCACCTGTGTATCTTTATGTGATAGTACGCGTCCTGAAGGTCTATCGAGCATATCCAGTTGTCCTTGCCCAGAAAGGGCAGAATGGACTGAAGCGTGACCATCCGGAATCTTGCCTTCTTGACAAATCTGTTTAGATTGCTCAGGTCTAAAATCGGTCTCCAATCTCCCGTCCTTTTGGGGACCAAAAAGAATCTCGAGTAGATGCCGGATCCTACTTGGTCTGCTGGAACAGTCTGGACGGCTCTTTTTTCTAGGAGCTTTGAAACCTCCTGTTTTGCCAAAGCCCTTTGACCAGGTGAGATGTCTGGAAGGGATTGGTGAGGTACGGGATACCTTTCGAAGGGAATTTTGTAACCCTCGGATATGATCGACTTTACCCACATATCTTGTGAAAGGGAACGCCAGGCTACTGGGTACAGCGATATCCTTCCCCCGACTGCCTCCAAGGGTGGACAGTCGGGCAACACCTCAGGGATGCTGAAAGGGCTTCTCAGGAAGAGACTCCCTGTTGCCCTGATTCTGAGGACCCCCCCCTGCCTCTAGGGCGGCGTCTATTATTGTTACCCCCTCTGGGGGTAAACTGACCACGCGTGTCCTGTGCTGCTCCTTGGGCTTTACGGAACCACATCTTTCCTCCTTTCTGACCCTTGGGATAGGGTCTAGAAGGGGTGGAAAAATGGACTCCTACGGCAGAAAGAGTTTTGCCGTCTTGCTCACACCTGGTCAAGGTTTCCTTCACCTGAGGTCCGAACAAAGCCGAACCATCAAAGGGGGTATTGGTGAAGGACGCCTTAAAGGGGTCCGCGAAATTACAAAGCCGCATCCAGGCTTGACGTCTAAGAGCCACTCCTGTGCCTGCGGCTCTGCTCGCTCCATCGGCTGCATAGGATATGAGCCGCATGGAGGAGTTGGTTAAAGAATTTAGGATTGCTAGCTGTGAGGCAATCTTGTCTTGAGCCCCAGCAGCTGAAGGATCCTGAACCACTTCACCTAGTTCCTTGAGAATATCTCTTTGAAGTCTGGTGAAATGACAAAGGTAGTTCAGCGAACGCATAGCAAAGGTCGCTGAAGAAAACATCTGCTTGCCATACCTGTCCATGGTCCTAAAATCTTTGTTAGGAGGATGGACAGGCACTGAAGGATCCGCAAGTTCCTTCTTGGGGGCCGCCGCCACCACCATAGCATCCACAGAGACGCCCTTAGAAAGAAACTGCTTGTCTGAAAGGGCCGTAATAAATTTGGATGGCCTCCTGGGGACCGGTTCCACAGAATCTGATGCTGCCCACGCCTTCCGAGCCACTACCTGCATAAGTGGGTCGAAAGGCGGAGACACCCAGGAGGTGGAGGGTCGGGATCCAAAAGCCTCCAGGTATACCGACTCATCCTCGGAGGGGTCAATGGAGGGCCAGTTCCCCCTCTGTTTGAGGAGTTCAAGGATGTCTGAAAAGGAGACATCCTCAGAGGGGGACCGTGGGGAACCCTCCGACTCATCTAAGTCGGTATCAGATGTTGTAGACTCAGGGGAGTCTGTGTGTTTCCTCTTACACGTCCTCTTCTGAGGGGGTTCCCCTGCGGGATCAGGAAAAACCTCGGAAGAGGAAGTTATTCCCAATGGGGAAACCTGGGGCGATGGATCCCTGGGCCTGAGAGCAAGAGGCTGGCAAGAGACATCAACAGGCACCGAAGAGGGAGGAGCTAAAGGGATGGACCGTTGACCTGGCTCAGGTGCCAGGACACTCCTCATCACCTCAAAGGCTCCTCTCCCAGGGAGGCCAGAATATTCCCGTTCCGAAGAAATAGGAATTCCCGGCTCCACTGAGAGAGAAGGCTCCGAGGCCGATGTCGGTGCCGAGCTTACCAAAGCCGAAGCCCCGAGAGGGAGAGTGGGGTCGGACAAGGGTCCGATGCCACTAGCCCCCTTGGAGCCGACAAGGGAAACTCGACGACCAGATCACTCCAAGGAAGGTCTCATGGAGGAGATCGGAGCCGAAGACGACGGAGCCGAAAGGGGATGTATCGGTTCCGGCGCCGACATGGTCGCTGTCCCGAGAAGCTCCGGCTCCGAACTCTGGAGGGGAGTCGGAGGAGGAAGTTCAAGGGGAAGAGCAATAGCCGAAGTCTGCTGAGATGGGCTATGAAGCATTTGGGCTAGTGCCTGTGACTTCAACAGTCTGCTTACCACCCTCTCTAAATCGTGGTCAGACAGCCTGGAAGATCTCGAAGATCGGCTCCGATGACTCCGTTCCGACAAAAGAGGAGACCTCGGAGCAGAGTGGATCGATTCCAAAGAAGGGGACCGAGATCTCTTCTTGGACGAAGCCATCGGAGCCGACGTCCTCTGGGTTCCAGATGGAGCCGAAGGCTTCTCGGCTCCGATACTGGATAACACGTCGGCTCCAGCCGGAGCAGACAAGGCAACTGTAGATTGAGTGTCGGAGCCGGTAGGAACCGACACTACCACATCAGAAGTAGAAAGATCGGCTCCAGCCGGAGCCGATCTCGACTCCGAAGGAGTCGGAGCCACCGGGGAAGGCTTAACAACTGAAGCCTGAGCCTTAGGTGGCTTTGAAGGTTTACTCGACCCAGTTTTAGTGGGTGAACCTTCTGGCTTTAATAAGCCATGGAGGATCAACTTGTTCTTCCTCTCCTGCAGGACTCTCTGGCTAAAAGAATGACATATGGCACAGGAGTCCTGCAGGTGTAAAGGCCCCAGGCAGTAAACACAAGAAGTGTGACAGTCTGTCAGAGACATTTTCTGACAGCACGAGTCACACTTCTTGAAGTCTGAGACCTTTCCTTCCTTAGACATAGTCCAAGTAAAAAACAATACTCACACACCCCAAACAGTCACACTATTAATCCCAACAAAAACACACACACAGATAGGGATTAAGAAAAGAGGCTTAGGCCTAACTGAAAATATAAAGTTAACTATTTAACTAGAAAGTTTTAAATATAGGGGGAATAGGGTGGGCTGTAGAAACACTACACACTATGAAATAGAGCAAGGGAGAGAAAAAACCCTGACTAAACTGTATGAAAATTCAAACTTACCTGAGCTGGCAAAAAAGAGACCTCTTCGCAAAGCGGCAAACGAGATCTGAGGTAGTCTCGCCTTGCATCATGGGATATAGGGTTGCCTCGAGCTGGTAAAAGGAGTTCTCAAGCTAAGCAAGTGCCGAGTCGGAGCCGAGGATCGGCTCCGAACCCATCCAGCAAGAATGAAGGCGAGATTGACAACTTAACATTGGCTTTACCAAGAGAACTGGAAGCAAAAGAAATAAGCAATTGATCTGATTTTCTGAAACTTTTAGTTTTGTCCAGGTAAAAACGTAGCTGCCTGTGTACGTCTAATGAATGCAAAATCCTTTCCCCCCCTATTTTGGGGTTTTGGAAAAAAGGTAGGAAGGTGAATAGTCTGATTTAGAGCCACTCTAGAAACTACCTTAGGCATAAATGTAGGATTGGTCCTCAAGGAAACTCTGTCCTGATGGAAAATGAGGTATGGTTCCACGGCCATGAGGGCTTGTAGCTCAGACACCCTTCTGGCAGAAGTCAAGGCCAACAAGATAGCTGTCTTCCAGGATAGGAACTTAATGTCCGCAAAGGCAGCAGGCTCAAAAGGAGGCAAAGTAAGCTTTTCCAAAACATAGCGGAGATCCCAAGGAGGGACAGGAGGAGTTCTAGGGGGTTTTAAATTCTTAGCTCCTCTCAGAAATTGTCTGACCAACTGGTGGGAAAAAATGGGAGGATCACAACTGTAATGTGCCGAAATAGCAGAAGCATGAATTTTAATGGAAGAAAAAGAAAGACCTTTAATCAAAAGGTCTGAGAGATAAAGTAAAATAGATGAGATATCTGGTAATAAAGGATCAGAGCCACGATCCTGCATCCAAATACAAAATCTTTTCCATTTAGAAGCATAAGATTTCCTTGTACTAGGACGCCTAGCTTCCAAAAGAACATCCAAAACTTGCTGAGGAAGAGAAGAAGGGATCAATTGCTTTTGATGAGCCAAGCTGCCAGACAGAGAGTCTTGATTTGAGAGTGAAATACCTGACCCTGATGCTGGGACAGTACAGAATGGTAGATGAACAGAAGAAAGAGCCAGCACCTTGGAGGATTCAAACAAAACCAAACTTTATTCCAACTGAAACTAGACCGGTTTCAGCAACAAGGCTTTCGTCAGTAGTACATTAAGCCATATTGGTGGATTCCAGTCTTATATACTGTCATAGAAGAGTAATATGACATCACTTCCTGTGTATGTAATAAAGAATTCTAAACAAAACACCATGTCTTCTGAAATGTTCAAGTTAAGATTAAAAATATATAGACAGATTGAGAACTGACAAAATAATAATTGTGCATATATGTATCAAAAACATGAATCACTAGACATTTAATATAAAAATAATGAAGTTGAATCACTAAACATTTTGTACCAAAAACTGGTCAGATATAGTGCTTCTGAATACAGCTGTATCAGTGATCCAATGGTATATTACAAAAAGTTAAACATTGATACATATACTATAAACTCAAAAATTAGATTAAATTATAATTTGTCATTTAATCCCGGTGGGAAAAGACCACCAAGTTTGATGATCCATCTTTTTTCTTTAGCATTTAAAATTTCATGCCAGCCCGTTTTGAATGTTCTATTTCCCTTGATATGGTCAATAATAACAAAAGAGAATTTGGCTGTCTGATGCTTGATGGAGTGTCTGTATAATGCATTGGTTAATCTCTTGTTTCTGATATCACCTAGATGTTCCGAAATCCTAATACGAAACTGCCTGGATGTTTGGCCAATGTAAAATGCCTGGCATGTACATGTTGCAAGATATATTATCCAGTCTGAGCTACAGTTGCCAAAGAACTTAATATCATATATTTGTCCGGTATTTTTGCTAGTGAAACTGGTTGTTTTGAAAATGTAACTACAGAAACTGCAATGTCCACATGGGTAGATGCCTGTGAGTTTATCACCAGTAAGTGTCCTCTGTGTAAATTGTTCCTGCGTGTCACTGGTCCTTTTGTAATGAGAAAATAATGAACCAAGTGTTTTGCCCTTTCTGTAGGAGAAGTAACAACGTTCTCCCAAATAATCAGACAAAAGGGGATGAGAATAAAGTATGTTCCAATGGTTATTGATGATGTTAACTAGATGTCCACTATTTCTGCCATAGGTAGTCACAAATCTACATAGATCAGGATACGACTGAATTTTTGCAGATTGTTTCAGAAACGGAACTGGAGCCATCCTGGTTATTGTGCACTCTTGATGTGTCCTCCTTGTATACCAGCATCCCACATTGGGCGGGCCTTATGGCCTTAGAGTTTTGGTTAAACAAATCCAATTTATACCCTCCTGGGATGAATACACTATTGTTATGCATGGTTGAACATATTCTTACGAAGAATGTCTTCTATTTCCAGCAGGATTGCTATTGGCAGCTACAAGGTACGGCTATGGGTGCATCCTTTGCGCCCATTTATGCTGACCTGTTCATGGGATACATTGAGGAACTAATTATTTATGATCCCATGCACAATATATATTTACCAGAGATGGACATATGGAGGAGATACCTGGATGACTGTTGGTTAGTATGGAAAGGTGGTCAGGAATACCTCCAGGAATTTATTGCATATTTGAATAGTAACATCTGGGGTATTGAATTTACTGTGGAGTGTAATCTTAATGAAATCAACTTTTTGGATGTTCACCTGACAAGGCAGTCTGATAATACACTGAAAACGTCTATTTACAGGAAATTCCCACAGTACAATACTCTATTGCATTCGACAAGTCATCATCCTAAACATATTATTAGGAATATACCTAAATCTCAGTTTGTGCGTATTAAAATAATATGCTCCTCTTTTGATGACTTTAATAATGAAAGAATGGAAATAACCAACAGGTTTCTATCTAGGGGTTATGCCCCGCAGATTATTGATTCAGCTATTAAATTTAGCCATACCAGATCCAGGGAATCTCTTCTTGAATACAACATCCGTTCTAAAAATCAGGACACTGATCTATGTAGATTTGTGACTACCTATGGCAGAAATAGTGGACATCTAGTTAACATCATCAATAACCATTGGAACATACTTTATTCTCATCCCCTTTTGTCTGATTATTTGGGAGAACGTTGTTACTTCTCCTACAGAAAGGGCAAAACACTTGGTTCATTACTTTCTCATTACAAAAGGACCAGTGACACGCAGGAACAATTTACACAGAGGACACTTACTGGTGATAAACTCACAGGCATCTACCCATGTGGACACTGCAGTTTCTGTAGTTACATTTTCAAAACAACCAGTTTCACTAGCAAAAATACCGGACAAATATATGATATTAAGTTCTTTGGCAACTGTAGCTCAGACTGGATAATATGTCTTGCAACATGTACATGCCAGGCATTTTACATTGGCCAAACATCCAGACAGTTTCGTATTAGGATTTCGGAACATCTAGGTGATATCAGAAACAAGAGATTAACCAATGCATTATACAGACACTCCAAGCATCAGACAGCCAAATTCTCTTTTGTTATTATTGACCATATCAAGGGAAATAGAACATTCAAAACGGGCTGGCATGAAATTTTAAATGCTAAAGAAAAAAGATGGATCATCAAACTTGGTGGTCTTTTCCCACCGGGATTAAATGACAAATTATAATTTAATCTAATTTTTGAGTTTATAGTATATGTATCAATATTTAACTTTTTGTAATATACCTTTGGATCACTGATACAGCTGTATTCAGAAGCACTATATCTGACCAGTTTTTGGTACAAAATGTTTAGTGATTCAACTTCATTATTTTTATATTAAATGTCTAGTGATTCATGTTTTTGATACATATATGCACAATTATTATTTTGTCAGTTCTCAATCTGTCTATATATTTTTAATCTTAACGAACATTTCAGAAGACATGGTGTTTGGTTTAGAATTCTTTATTACATACACAGGAAGTGATGTCATATTACTCTTCTATGACAGTATATAAGACTGGAATCCACCAATATGGCTTAATGTACTACTGACGAAAGCCTTGTTGCTGAAACCGGTCTAGTTTCAGTTGGAATAAAGTTTGGTTTTGTTTGAATCCTCCAAGGTGCTGGCTCTTTCTTCTGTTCATCTACCTAACTCACTTGCCGTGCACCAGCCTAACCTGCTAGCTTTTTCTTGCTACAGTAGAGAATGGGTCAGAGGAAGACTCCAAGGAGGTACCAAGGAAAGATGTAGTAGAGTAGGGTACCAAAACTGACGAGGCCAATTCGGAGCTATCAAAATGATCAATCTGGGTTTGTCTAGCTTTATCTTTAGCAATACCCGAGGCAGAAGAGGAAGTGGAGGGAAGGCATATCCCGAAAGATTCCTCCAACTGAATGACAGGGCGTCCACTTTCCAAGCTGTCTTGTGGAAGGACCTGGTGCAAAAGAGAGGCAACTGATGGTTGAGATGAGATGCAAATAGATCTATCTGAGGACAGCCCCAAACTGCTGTTATCTTGCTGAATAAGTTGGGGTCCAACATCCATTCGTGAGGATCCAAAATATTTCTGCTTAGGCTGTCTGCTAAGAGATTTTGTTTTCCTGGGATGAACTGTGACTGAAGATCCAGATTCAACTTTAGGGCTGTATCCCATAAGGTCATGGCAAGTCTGCAAAGGGGGTAAGAGTGAGAGCCCCCTTGCTTGTTTATGTACCACATGACTGTGGTGTTGTCTGTTCGAATTAGCAGAGGTCCTGGCTTCAAAAGGGTCTGGAAGGCTAGAAGAGCATTTTGAACTGCTAACATTTCCTTCAAGTTGATGTGCCATAGAAGGTGTTTGTTTGTCCAAGAACCCTGTTGGCACTTGTCTAGAAAATGAGCTCCCCATGCATAATCCGAGGCGTCCGTGGTTATGGTCTGAGTAGGTTGAGGCAGACGAAAGGGCTTGCCTTCGTTCAAAACACATGCCCTGGACCACCAAAGGAATTCCTTCTGGAGGCAGGGAATCAGTGGAATCATTGTATCCAGACTGTGACAATGTTGAGACCATACACTCTTTAGGTACCATTGAAGTTTCCTCATGTGAAGCCTCGCATTTGGAATCAACAGGCTGCAAGAGGCCATGTAGCCCAGAGCCTGCAGGAATTTCCTTGCAGTGAGCTGAGTTAATGCTGCCAAGGTCTTGAAGATTGAAGCCAGCTGTAACTGTTTTTCTGGAGTGAGGAAGGCTTTCTGTAAACTTGCGTCCAAAAGAGCTCCCAAGAAGATCATTTGCTGAGACGGAATCAAATGTGACTTTTTTATGTTCACTGAGAATCCCAGTAGTAGGAGAAGACGTTGAACAAAATGCAGATGTTGAAGTAGAAGGTCTTTGCTGTCTGCCTGAATTAGACAGTCGTCCAGATAGGGGTAAATCTGAATCCCCCGAAGTCTGCAGTAAGCTACTACTGGAGCCAGGCATTTGGTAAAAACTCTGGGCGCAGTAGATAAGCCAAATGGCAGTACAGAGAATTGGAAGTGTCTCGAGCCTGCCTTGAATCTGAGGTACTTTCTGCAATGTTGCCTTATGGGAACGTGTAAGTAAGCCTCTTTTAAGTCCAATGTTACCATCCAAGAATTTTGTGCGAGCATTGGAAATTGTTGAAGTGTAAGCATCTTGAATTTTGTAATTTCCAAAAAGGTGTTTAATATTGAGAGGTCCAGAATAGGTCTCCAGGAGTTTTGTTTTCTTGGGACCAGAAAAAGTCTTGAATAAAAACCTTTCCCCACCTCTAGAGGTGGAACAGGTTCTATGGCCCTTAAGGCTAATAAGGCGTCCACTTGATTTGAGGCCTCTGTCCATTGATGTTTTGGCAGATCTGGCCAGCCTGAAGGCCTTGGCAGAGTGTGAAAGTGGAATCTGTAACCTTTCAAAATCACGTCTAACACCCATTTGTCCTGGGTAATGCGAGTCCAATTTTGGTAAAAAAGAGAAAGTTTTCCTCCGAGAGGGGCATCCAGGGAAGGAGGACCTGAAGCCCAACAGAGGGAGTCATTGAGTCTGCTTTCTTTGGGTTTGAGATCTGTCTTCTCCCCTTCTAAGTGAAGAAGCAGTCCACTGTCTAGATCTGTAGGAGGCCTGAGCCTGCGCCCTACCCCTGGAGCGTCTATATCTTCCCCTTTGAGGCCTGTCAGAGGTGGGAAAAGACCAATTTTTGGAGGGCCAATTTCTAGAAAATCTAGGAGGCTGAACCTGCAAGAAATCTTTTACAGTCTGCATAGACTTGGCTTTTTCTTCCATCTTTTTAATAACCTCCTCAGCCTTAGACCCAAATAAGACATCGTGCTGAACAGGGGCATCTAACAATTTTTGCCTTAACTTGTTCAGGTAGATTCTGCTCACGAAGCCAGGCATGTCTCCTGATAACAGTACCAGAGGCAGCCGCCCTGTGTAAACTATGTTTGCTGACTTGTTCAGTAGCATGCAACACATCCTGTAATTCCTTGTCCTCAGCACATGCAGGAAAGGCAGAAATCCTTTGTTTTAAAACAGATAAAAGAAACTGCTGATACTTAAACATGTGAAACTGGCAGTTTAAAGCTCTAATAGAAAGGGTGGCTGAAGTATAAACCTTTTTGCCCCACCTGTCCAAGGCACGAGAATCCTTCTCAGAGGGGATAGGATTCTTAGAGGAGGCGGCCTTAGCAGCCTTGGAACCTTGCAAAATAGTTTCAGGATCAGCAGAAGGGTTCTTGAATAAGAATTGATGAGAATCAGGGACCCTGTAAAATCTATCAGGCTTAGAAGAAGGAGCAGGCGGCATGGAATCAGGATTCAAGTTAGCTTCAGAGAAGGCATCATCCACAATGTCAAGTACAGGAGGAATAGCTAAAGGCCTGTGCTGAGGGAGAAGGAATTCCCTGAGTCTCTTTTTGGAAGCAGAATAATCCTGACCTTCCCAATGAAAATGCTCCCTCATCTCATGCAAGGTTTCCCCAAAAGAGAAATCTTCAAGGGGAGAGGCAGAGGGAACAGAATCCTCTGCATCCGAATCCTCATAAGGAGGGAAGGAGTAATCCTGATCAGAGGAAGAAACAGAATATACAGAAGCCTGATCAGAGGAATCATAAGGGATATCCTGTCTAGGCCTTTTCTCAGGAGGAGGGTGAGAGCCCCTTATCATAGTTAATAAATCCTCAGCCATCCGAAGTAATTGCTTCTGAGTCTTAGGGGCTGAATCCGAAGAAGCTTAAGCAGAAAGTCTGGGTTTAACAGGAGTCTTTGACTTAGCTTTTGTCTTTGTGGAGATAGTAATGTGTGAAGGCCTGAAGACCCCCTAAGAAGCCGGTATCTGCACAGCGGTTCCGGACCCATCTGAAGGAGCGACGTCCGAAGGTCCTGCAGCAGACAAATTACTAGGCCTAGTTGGCTCACCATGTGAGTCAGTGTCGGCCATCGGTTCTGAAGTGGCAGACGACAGGGGCTGCAAAAGCGCCTCACTGACGACCGCCGAACCCGAAGCTGGCTCTGGCTGCAACGTATCCTGTTTGGACCTCGGAGGCCTGTCCTTCTCTTTGCACTTCTTCTGTAATCCGGTAGTCTGTTCCGACGACATTCTATAATTAAATCGTCTACCGAAGTAATTCAAGGCCCAATCGTACCTACGCTTGATAGTGCGAGATTTAAACCTGGCACAGCAACGACAACAAGAAACGTCGTGGTCAGGGCCTAAGCAAGGTAGACACAGTAAGAGTGGAAATCTTTATGAGGTATTTGTTTTCCACACGATACACAATTAACTTTTTCTGACATCGGAGGAGCAAGAAAAAGGTTTCCCCAACGGGGTACTTAGCTTTGAGAAGAGAAGTAGAAAACTTCGGACCGACGACAATCACACCATGTTGTCTTGAAAACGCCAACCAACAACTAGCGAACTGCTCTGCACCGCTCGGCAAGAAAGACTGGAGAAGATGGTGTCGCCTGTCAGCCTTATACCCATACGCTCTGACGTCAGGGTTCTAAGCTGGAACAGCCGACGCCAGACCCAGACTTTGATATCCTGGCCGACTTTGGGCTGCCTGCCAGCAGGAGTACCCTACAGTTATGACTGCAACAGTGAAACAAAAAACATCAGGAGGAGCAGATGGGTGGGAAGGAATACTGCAATATGGAAGAGAAGGACATCTATGGTTATAGTACGATTTTACACAATTTTTCTATTTTTCTATGTCCTTCTATTCCCATTTTGCAGTATTCATCACATATGGGTGAGTGCCAAAGCTCTCTGTGAGGAAAGAACGTTTTTGTACGCTTACCATAAATGCAGATGTTCGAGTGCATTCACTGTTGCAGTCATCACATTTGGGTTATCTGCCTGCAGGTAGCCCTCAGCAGGCCTGAATACCAGAGTCTTCGGATTTCTGCATCAGATGTTGTCGCTTCTTCCATGACGTCAGGTTGTCAGGGGTATAAAACATGCAGCAGACGCCATTACATCAGTTTTTCTTACCACTGATGTCAGGTGCCCCCAAAATAGGGAGCAATTATATAGCATGGAAGGTATGGAACACACCCAGCAAAAAGCAAACACGCATGATATAATATATGCCAAACAAAAAGGAAAGGTAGAGCCAAGAGAAGTCAGGGGGCTGGAGGGTGGGTAACCAGGACTGCAACAGTGAATACACTCGAACATCTACATTTATGGTAAGTGCACACAATTGTACTATGTTCTTCATGTTTCACTGTTGCAGTCATCACATTTGGGTCAATTCCCAAAGCTAAGGAAAGGTGGAGGCAGTTAAGGAGCATTAGAGCTAGCAATCGGGCCCTGTAAGACTGCTGTGGCAAATACAGCTCTGGATTTAGAAAAGATAGGCAGGTGGTAATGCTTGGTGAAAGTATGTACAGAGCTCCAGGTAGCAGCTTCCAGGATGTCTCTGGTAGGGTCTCCTCTGAGAAATGATGTAGAGGTAGATGCAGCCCTGGTGGAATGTGATCTTATTCCCTGTGGGGTAGGTTTTCCATGGTGCTTTGTAGCAGAAATGGATGCAATGGGCTATCCATTCAGAAATGGTTTGCTTTGAAATGGCCTTCCCCTCTGCCCCAGCAGCAAAGTTAACTAGCAGCTGGTCAGATTTTCTGAGAGGCTTAGTTCTGTCCAAATAGTATCTAAGCTGTCTGTGCACATCAAGAGAATGCAGTGTCCTTTCCCCCTTATTTTGAGGATTGGGGAAAAAGTAGGCAAATGAATGGATTGGTTTAGAGCCACACAAGACACCACCTTGGGCATAAAGGATGGATTAGTCCTGAGGGAAACCCTGATCACATGGAAAACAATGAAGGGTTCCACTGCCACGAGGGCCTGCAGTTCAGACACTCTTCTTGCTGAACTGATGGCTAGAAGTAAGGCTGTTTTCCAAGAAAGGAATTTAAACTCTGCTGTAGCACCTGGTTCGGGGGGGTTCCAATACAAAGTTAAGGTCCCAGGCTGGAATGGGAGCTCTACTGGGAGGGGTCTTAAATTTTTGGCCCTTCTAAGGAATTGTTTTAGCAGGGGATGAGAGAAGAGGGGTGACTCAGTATTATAATGTGCTGAAATGGCAGAGGCATGAATCTTAACTGAAGAGAAAGATAGGCCCCTGTGGAGCATTTCTGTTAAATAATCTAGAATACGAGGTAAGATGGGCACCGCTGTACCCATCCCCTGAGCCTGGCTCCAGAAACAGTATCTTTTCAAGTTTTCTGAATAGGATTTTCTAGTACTAGTCCTCCTTGCCTCAAAAATGACATCCAGCACCTGCTTACTGAAGGTTGCTAGAGGTGAGCTCAGGGAATTAGCCAGGCTGCAAGGTTCAGGGTTTAAAGCTGTGTGTGCAGAATCTGGCCCACCTGCTGGGACAGCAGGGAACGGGTCTGAGGCAGTTGTCATGGTTGCAGCACTGTCAGACTGTGCAAATGTGGGTACCAGTGCTGGCGTGGCCAGTCTGGGGCAATCAGTATTGTCCTTAGCTTGTCCTGTTTGATCTTTAGTAGAACCTTCGAGAGGAGAGGCAGAGGGGGAAAGGTAGAAATTGAGAGGCATTCCCAGGTAAAGGACAGGGCATCCACTTTCCAAGCTTGACTGTAGGGACTTCTGGTGCAGAATTTGCTCAATTGGTAATTCTGAGGGGAGACAAACAGGTCTACCTCTGGTGTCCCCCATTTGTTCCTCAAGAGCTTGAATATTTTGGGTTCCAGTTTCCATTCGTGTGGGTCTATGAGATTTCTGCTCAAGTCATCTGCCAGTGAATTTAGTTTGCCTGGCAGGAATTGAGCTTGCAGGTTCACTTGGTAGCTCAAGGCTGTGTTCCACAGAGCCATGGCTAGTCTGCAGAGTGAGTAGGAATGGGTTCCCCCCTATTTGTTTATGTACCACAAAGTACAGTTGCGTACACTTACTATAAATGTAGATGTTCGACTGTATTCACTGTTGCAGGCATTACATTTGGGTAATCTGCTGGCAGGTTGCCCTCAGTCGGCCTGAATTCCAAAGTCTTGGGTCCTGCATCGGTTGCTGTCTCCTCTTCCATGACGTCAGGTGGTCAGGAGTATAAAACATGCAGCAGACGCCATTTTCTTTAGTTTTTCTTGCCCCGATGTCAGGTGCCCCCAAAAAGGTAGCAATATTATATATAAATAAATATACATGCATCAATATAAACTTTACCTTCATCTACAAGCAAATACACCACATAGGTTGTAGAAGAAAGAGAAGGAAAGATAAACTTTAGAATGACAGGAGGATGGCGGGAGGGTAAAGTACAGTTTTGTACCTACCATAAATGTAGATGTTCGAGTGTATACACTGCTGCAGTCATTACACTTGGGTTATCCTGCCGTCAGACGGTTCCCCAGTCGGCTTAAGTTCCAAAGTCTTGGTCCGGCGTCAGTTGCTGTCAGCTCCTCCCTGACGTCAGTGCGACAGGGGTATATAGGATGCAGCCGCCATTTTCTTCAGTTTTTCTTGCCCCAGATGTCAGGTGCCTCTAAATAGGTATGTAATTCCAATTGCTAATAAAACATACATAAGAAAAGCAATAAACAACTTACAGCTACCAGCAAATACTCCCCATAGGTAGTAAGGGTAGAAGACATAGGTACGTACCAGCCAGTAAGAGGGGAAGGAGGGAGGGTAACCTGGACTGCAGCAGTGTATACACTCGAACATCTACATTTATGGTAGGGACAAAACTGTACTATGTTCATCGTGTTACACTGCTGCAGTCATTACACTTGGGTAGAATCCCAAAGCTGAGGAAGGGTGGCTGGTTCTATAAGGCATTAGGGGTGGCTATAAGGCCCTGCAGCACTGCAGTGGCGAAGCCAGCTATGGATTTAGAGTATAGAGGCAGATGGTAATGCTTGGTGAAGTTATGTACAGAACTCCAAGTTGCTGCTTCCAAAATATTCTTGGTAGGTACTCCCCTGAGGTAGGCAGTTGAAGTGGCTGTTGCCCTGGTGGAGTGAGATCTAATGCTGTTAGGGTACAGGTTTTCCATGATGTGTAGCAGAAATGTATACAATGTCCTATCCATTTTGAAATGGTCCGTTTTGAAATGGCTTTTCCCTGTGCTCCTGCAGCATATGCTACCAATAATTGCACAGATTTTCTGAGCTTTGGTTTTGTCCAAGTAGAAGCGTAACTGCCTGTGAATGTCCAAAGAGTGCAGTAGTCTCTCCCCTTTATTCTGTGGTTTAGGATAAAAAGTTGGTAGGTGAACAGTTTGGTTTAGAGCCACACTGGATACCACCTTTGGCATAAAAGTAGTGTTAGTTCTTAAAGACATCCTGTCCTGGTGGAAAATGAGGAAAGGTTCCACTGCCATTAGTGCCTGTAATTCTGAAACTCTTCGTGCTGATGTTATTGCCAGGAGCAGAGCAGTTTTTCAAGAGATACATTTTAATTCTGCTGTGTTGGCTGGCAAAAAAGGAGGTAAAGTTAGCTTCTCCAAAACAAAATTGAGATCCTAAGTTGGAGTAGGTGCTCTACGGGGCGGTCTTATGTTTTTAGCCCCTCTGAGGTACTGTTTTAACAGAGGATTTGAGAAAATTGGTGGATCCGTGTTGTAATGAGCAGAGATGGCAGAGGCGTGGATCTTGATGGATGAGAAGGAGAGTCCTTTGTCCAGCATCTCAGTTAAATATTGTAGTATCTGAGGAATGTTTGGGACAAGAGGGTCAAGGCTGTGAGCTTAGTTCCAGGCACAGAATCTCTTCCATTTATCCGAATATGCTTTCCTGGTACTAGGCCTTCTGGCCTCCAGAATGACATCCATAACAGCTTTGGAGAGAGGCGTTGCTTGCTTGACTAAGGAATCTTCCATGCAGCTAGGTTTAAGGTCTTTAGTTGGCTGTGTAGTATTTGTTTGTTTTGCTGAGTCAGCAGATGTGGAATTTGAGGCAAAATCCAGGGTGGTTCTTGTGCTAAGCTCCTTAAGATTGGGCACCAGTGCTGGCGTGGCCAGTCTGGTGCAATCAGGATCATCTTTGGCTCTTCTTGCCTGGCTTTTATGAGTACTTTTGGCAGGAGAGGTAGTGGTGGGAAAGCATATACTTGTACTTTCTCCCAGCTGAATGAGAGGGCATCCACTTTCCATGCTTGTGGAGGATAACTCCTTGTGCAGAATTTTTGTAGCTGGCAGTTTATTGGGGATGCAAACAGATCTCTGTCCGGGCGTTATCATTCTGAATATTTGTGGATTCAACTCCCATTCGTGGAGATCCATGATGTTTCTGTTTAAGTCATCTGCCAGTGTGTTTTTCTCTCCTGGCAGGAACTGTGCTTGCAGATGAAATTGAAGGTTTATAGCTGTGTTCCACAAGGTCACAGCTTGTCTGCATAGGGGGTAGGAGTGAGTGCCCCCTTGTTTATGTACCACATAACCGTGGTGTTATCTGTCTTTAATAATAGTTGTCCTGGATGCAGAAGGTTCTTGAAAGCTATAAGCACATTTTGTACAGCTAGCATCTCTTTTTGATTGATGTGAAGATGCCTTTATTCTGCGGGCCACGTGCCCTGAATACATTTGCCTTCCATGTGTGCTCCCCAGGCGTAATCCGATGCATCTGTTGTCAGTGTTTGCCTGGCTGTGGGTTGTGTAAAAGGCTGTCCCTTGTTGAGGTGACAAGCTTGAGCCCACCATTGAAACTCCTGCTGAAGGCAAGGGATTAGTGGTATAACTGTTTCCAAACTTGGACAGTGTTGAGACCATACATTCTTTAGGTACCATTGTAGTTTCCTCATATGCAGTCTGGCATATGGAATTAGTAGTATGCAGGATGCCATGTAACCCAAGGCTCGCAGAATTTTTATTGCAGGGAGTTGGGTCTTTGTTGCCATCAATTGAAAATATTGAGTCAGTTATAGTCTGTGAGTCAGTCTGGCGTGAGGTAAGCCATCTGGGCCGTTGTGTTCAAGCTGGCACCCAGGAATATAACCTCGTGAGGGCACTAGTTTTGATTTCTTTTCGTTTACTGTGTACCCCACGCAACTTAACTGCTTGAATCAGGCAGTCGTCCAGGTACGGATAAATTTGAATTCCTGTCTGCAAAAGGCAATTACTGGTGCCAGGCACTTTGTGAAAACCCTGGGCGCAGTAGATAAGCCAAAGGGCAGTGCAGAGAATTGGTAGTGCATTGAACCAGCTATGAATCTGAGGTATCTTCTGCAGTTTTGTCTGACAGGGTCATGCAGGTATGCCTCTTAGAGGTCCAAAGTCACGAGCCAAGCTTTCTTGCCCAGCATGGAAAGAAGCTGCTGTAATGTCAACATTTTGAATTTCGGAACATCCAGGTAAGCATTTAGAGATGAAAGATCCAGAATGGGCCTCCAGGCTTTGTCCTTTCTGGGTACCAGAAAGAGTCTTGAGTAAAATCCTTGTCCTTGCTCCTGTGATGGTACCTGTTGAACAGCTCTCATATCCATGAGTGCTGTAATTTGTTTTTGAGCCTCTGCCCATTGATTTGGTGGCAGATTTGGCATTCCTTTTAACCTTGGAAAAGTGTAAAAGTGGAACCTGTAACCTTGAAATACAATGTTGAGAACAGATTTGTCTTTGGTGATCATTTGCCAATTGTGGTAGAAGAGTGCCAGTTTTCCTCCCAAGGGGGCTGCCACGAAGGATTTGTTTGGCAGCTGTAGTGGGAAGTCATTGGTGCTGCTTTTTATATGGTTGGGGCCTGTCTTCCCCTTCTTTCTGGCATGATGCAACCCATTGTCGAGGACTGTAAGGACCTTGTGTTTGACCTCTACCTCTTGGACGTCTGTATCTTCTCCTTTGAGGTCTGTCTGTAATTGGAAAGGACCAATTCTTAGTTGGCCAGTTTCTGCTAAATCTAGGAGGCTGAAACTGTAAGAAATCCTTCACCGTTTGCATAGATTTTGCCTTATCCTCCATTTTCTTTAATACCTCTTCCGCCTTAACTCCAAATAACACATCCTGATGCAAAGGTGTATCCAACAATTTAGCTTTAACATGATCTGGTACCGTATGTTCTTTTAACCAAGCATGTCTTCTAATGACAGAGCCTGCAACTGCTGCTCTGCAGGAGGCCTCTAGAGAATCAAAACCACATTGCAAAGTACGCTTTCCCACTTGTTCTGCTGCATGCAATAAATCCTGCATTTCTTGAAAATTAGGAGGATCTGATTCTGGAAGCATTTTTTGTTTTAACTGAGACAGTAAAAATTGCTGATATTTTATCATGTGAAACTGGCAATTTAAGGCTCTCATTGCTAAAGTTGCAGACGTACATACTTTCTTTCCCCATCTGTCTAATGCTCTGTCAGAGGGAACAGGATTCTTGGCTTATGAGGCCTTACCTCCTTTGGGTCCCTGAGAAATAGTTTCAGGGTCAGCTACAGGGCTTCAATACAGAAATTTATGCAAGTCAGGGACTCTGTAGTATCAGTCAGGTTTAACAGGGGCTGGAGGTAAGGAATCATGATTTAAGCTGGATTCAGTATACACATCATCCACAATATCCAACACTGGCAGAATAGCAAGGGGTCTGTGTTGAGGTAATAAAAGGAAGTCTCTGAGCCTTTTCTTGGATTCTGAATAATCCCGGCCTTCCCAGTGGAAATGCTCCCTCATGGTATGTACGGTTTCCCCAAAGGAGTAGTCCTCAGGCGGTGAGGCTGATGGAACTGATTCCTCAGCATCAGAATCCTCATAAGGGGGTAAAGAATATCCTAGGTCTGAGGAGGAATCAGAAGAGATGGACACCTGGTCGGATGAGTCATAGTCTGCATCGTGTCTAGGCCTTTTATCAGGAGGGGGATGGGACCCCCTCAGCAGAGTGATTAGGTCTTCGGACATTTTGAGCATTTGTTTCTTAGGCATGGAGGCCTGTCCTGGAGAATGCTGTATTTGTTTCTTTGACTTTAAAGGAGGCTTAGACTTAGCTGAGGGTTTAATGCTCAACTGAGTAGGTCTGAAGACACCCTCTGTAGCTGTGGGTTGCTCAGCTACTCCGGATCCCTCTTGAAAGGTTAGTCTCGGCAGGCTGAAGAAAGTACAGTTTTATACCTACCATAAATGTAGATGTCCGATAGGTATGCATCTGCAGTCATAACATATGGGTTTGTCCTGCCTCAGGCAGCCCTTCGGTCGGCCGGATTCCAAAGTCTGGGTCTGGCCTCGGCTGATGTCGCACTTTCCCCGACGTCATAGCTCCTGGGGTATAAAGGCATCAGCCGACGTCATTTTCCTCAGTTTTTCTTGCCCCAGATGCCAGGTGCCCTCTATGAAGGCTAAATTTGTATAAATGCTGAAAAGTTCCAAACATTATCAAATTATATACATATATAAACAAATACACCATAATAGATTCCCCCAGCTAGCTGAAAGAGGGGTAAGCACCCTAGGAATACCACAGAGGGGAAGGTGGATGGGTAATCCTGACTGCAGATGCATACCTATCGGACATCTACATTTATGGTAGGTACAAAACTGTACTATGTCCTTCAAGGATGCATCTGCAGTCATAACATATGGGTAGAATACCATAGCCAATCTGGGGAGGAGGAACTAAGAGAAGGATGGTATAGTTAAGATCCCCTGCAGTACTGCAGTTGCAAACCCTGCTCGGGATCTGGAGTATAAAGGTAGATTGTAATGCTTGGCAAGTGTATGCACAGAGCTCCAAGTAGCAGCTTCTAAAATGTCCTTGGTAGCCACCCCTCGTAGGAAAGCTGTAGTGGTGGCTGTGGCCCTTGTGGAATAAGGCCTGATATTTTCAGGAACTGTCTTTCCATGAAAGGAGTAGCAAAAGCGAATGCAATTTCCTATCCATTTTGAAATTGTCTGTTTGGAAATTGCTCTTCCTTGCACCCCAGTTGCATATGCTACAAAAAGCTGATCAGTTTTTCTGTTGGTTTTAGTTCTGTCCAGATAGTAGCGTAGTTGTCTGTGTATATCCAAGGAGTGCAAAGGTTTTTCCCCTTTGTTCTGTGGGTTAGGGAAGAATGTAGGCAAATGTATAGCTTGGTTCAAGGATACCCTGGATACCACCTTTGGCATGAAAGTAGGATTGGTTCTCAGTGACACTCTATCCTGGTGAAAAATAAGAAAAGGCTGCACTGCCATTAATGCCTGTAACTCGGATACTCTTCTTGCTGAAGTGATTGCCAGAAGGAATGCAGTTTTCCAAGATAAAAACTGTAGGTCTGCTGATGCTGCTGGTTCAAAGGGAGGTAGTGTCAATTTTTCCAGCACAAAATTGAGATCCCATGCAGGTAGGGGTGGTTTTCTTGGGATGTTTAACATTTTTGATCCCCCTCAAAAATTGTCTGAGCAGAGGGTGTGAGAAGATAGGTGGATCCATATTGTATTCTGCTGAAATTGCTGAAGCATGAATCTTAATGGAAGAATAAGACGGGCCATTGTGGAACAATTCTGCTAAGTATTCTAGGATGTGTGCTAGGTTTGCCACTGTGACATCCGTGCCCTTTGATGTGCTCCAAATGAGAAATCTCTTCCATTTAGCTGAGTATGTCTTTCTCGTGGAAGGTCTGCAAGCCTCCAGGATAATGTCCTTCACCCTCTGAGATAAAACAGTTTGGTTGGGTTTTAAGGAATTTTCCAGGCAGTTAGCTGCAATGTTTTCAAGTTGGGATGCAGGGTCTTGAAATTGTTCTGCGTTAGAAGAAGAGGCCATAGGGGAAGAGGCCATGAATTTGTCTGAGACATGCTTCTCAATAGCGGGTACCAATGTTGTCTTGGCCAGTCCGGAGCTATTAGTATCACCTTTGGCTGTTCTTCCCTGATCTTCAGTAGAACCTTGTACATCAATGGGAGAGGTGGAAAGGCATATACTGTTAGGGCATTCCAGCTGAAAGAGAGAGAGTCCACCTTCCAGGCTTGTGGGTGGTATATCCTTGAGCAGAATTTCTTCAGTTGGTGGTTGAGTGGGGAGGCGAACAGATCTATCTCTGGCATTCCCCATTTTTTTGTTATGAGTTTGAAGATGTCTGGATGCAGCATCCATTCGTGTGCATCCGTGGTAGTTCTGCTTAAGCTGTCTGCTAGTGAATTCTCTTTTCCTGGTATGAATTTGGCCTGCAGCTGGATATTGAGATTCAGGCATAGGTTCCACAGATTCATAGCCATCCGGCATAGAGGGTAGGAATGTGTTCCTCCCTGCTTGTTTATGTACCACATGACCGTGGTGTTCTCTGTCCTTATTAATAGATGTCCTTGCTGGAGGAAGGGTATGAATGCCTCGATTGCATGCCTCACTGCCAGCATTTCCTTTAGGTTTATGTGCATGCTTAGCTGCCCTTGAGGCCATAGACCTTGGATACGTTTGTCCTCCATGTGTGCTCCCCATCCTCGGTCTGAGGCGTCCGTGGTGATGGTCTGCCTTGTTTTTGGTTTATTGAAAGGCAACCCTCTGTTGGACTGGCAGGCCTGAGCCCACCACAGGAATTCCTTTTGAAGGCATGGAATGATTGGTATCATGGTTTCTAGACTGTGACTGTGTTGAGACCATACATTCCTTAGGTACCATTGTAATTTCCTCATGTGCAACCTGGCATGTGGAATCAAGATTATGCAGGACGCCATGTAACCCAGGGCCTGCAGGACTTTCCTTGCAGTAAGCTGAGTTTGTCTTGTCAAAGTCATGAAGTAATCTGGAAGTTGTTTTTGTTTTTCTTCTGTGAGAAAAGCCATCTGAGTGATTGTGTCCAGGTCCGCACCCAAAAAGGTTATCCTTTGGGATGGTACTAGTCTTGACTTTTGGATGTTGACTGTGTATCCCAAGGCCTGTAGCAGGTGTATGGTATAGGCCAAGTCCTTTAACAATTTTTTCTTGTTGTCCGCTTGTATTAGGCAGTCGTCCAGGTATGGATAAATTTGAATTCCCTGAAGTCTGCAATGTGCAATTACTGATGCCAGGCAATTCGTGAATACTCTGGGCACAGTAGATAAGCCAAAGGGCAATGCTGAGAACTGATAATGCTCTGATCCTGCAAGAAATCTGAGGTGTCTTCTGCAATCTGGTCGGATAGGGACGTGCAGGTATGCCTCCTTGAGATCTAGAGTCACCAGCCAAGACTCCTTGCCCAACATGGGAAAAAGTTGCTGTAGGGTCAGCATTTTGAATTTTGGCACAATGAGATATGTGTTCAGTGCGGACAGGTCGAGAATAGGCCTCCATTGGTTTTCTTTTCTTGGTACGAGGAATAATCTGGAGTAAAATCCTTGGCCTTGTTCTGTAGATGGTACCATTTCTATAGCTTTCATCTGAAGTAAATTGCTGATTTGTCTTAAAGCCTCTGCCTTCTGGTTTGGTGGAAGGTTTGGCATTCCGCCTCTTTTTGGCAAGGTGTGGAAGTGAAACCTGTATCCTTTGTCTATTGTTTGCAATGTCCATGTATCCTTTGTAATGCAATGCCAGTTTTTCGAGAATAAAGCCAGCTTTCCGCCCAAGGGAGCTTCCAGTTGATCCCTGGTAGGCGGAATCAGAGTCAAGTCATTGGGTCTGTCCTGAGGTAGTGGTTGTAGTTGTAGCTGTTGCACTACTCCTCTGGTTGGCAGGCTGCCACTGACGGCCCCTGTAGGAACCCTTTGATTGACCTCTGCCTCTAGGGCGTCTGTTCCTGTCCCTCTGTGCTCTGGGGGTGTCTGGAAAGGACCAATTCTTTGTAGGCCAGTTTCTGCTGAACCTCGGAGGTTGGACTTGCAGGAAATCTTTTACTGTCTGCACAGATTTTGCTTTTTCTTCAACCTTCTTTAGAATCTCCTGTGCAGGGGAGCCAAATAAATTTTGTTTCTCCATTGGAGCATTGAGGAGTTTAGCCTTGGCATGGTCTGGCAAAGATTGCTCCTTCAGCCAGGCATGCCTACGAATTACTGCCCCAGTCATAGCTGATCTAAATTAAGCCTCCAGTGCATCATAGCCACATTTTAAGAAATGATTACTGACCTGTTGTGAGTTGTGTACCAAATCCTGAAGGGATTTACAGTCTAAAGGTTCAGGAGAAGAAAGTTTTTTATTCAGCTGATCTAACAAAAATTCTTGGTACTGTATCATATGAAATTGGCAGTTTAATGCCCTGGCAGAAAGAGTAGCAGATGTATAAACCTTTTTTCCCCATCTCTCTAATGCTCTAGACTCTCTTTCAGAGGGTAGGGGATTTTTGGCAGTAGCAGCTGCAACCCCTTTAGGGCCCTGAGAAATAGTTTCTGGGTCTGCAGCATGGGCTTTATACAGGTGGAAGTGAGAATCCGGGACCCTGTAATATCTGTCAGGTTTGGCGGGGGCCGGATGAAGAGAATCAGGTGCAGTACTGACATCACTGTACACATCATCAATTACAGTTAAAACAGGGGGTATAGCTAAGGGCCTATGCTGGGGCAAATGCAAAAAGGTCCTTAATCTTTTTCTAGAATCAGAGAAATCCTGACCCTGCCATTGAAAGTGCTCTCTCATGGAGTGTAAAGTCTCCCCAAAGGAAAATTCTTCAGGGGGAGAGGCCGAAGGGATAGATTCTTCTGCATCTGAGTCCTCATAAGGTGAGTAGGCCCCTTCCTGGTGGTCTGACAAATCAGATTCATCCGTGGAGTAATCTGAGGAGTGAGGTTCAGAGGGTTCAGTCCTGGGCCTTTTGTCTGGAGGAGGTTGGGAGGCCCTGTCTGGGTGGGGCTGGGAACCCCTAATTAAGGATATAAGATCCTCAGCAAGACTGAGAATCTGTGAACTAGAAGCAGGCCTCTGGGATGCAGATTTAGCAGGCAAAGCTTTTGAAAGTTTAGCAGCTTTAGCCCTGGAGAAGGCCTTAATAGACATAGAAGCTGGGGGCCTAGCTGCCCCACGTGCAGGGGTAGAAATGTCCAAAGGTATGGTGTCGGACAATTCCTGAACACTAGCTTTGGTAGGTAGTTCTGAAGCCGACTCAGCCGGGGCCTCTCTGGCCTCAGTGGTCGGAGGTATGGTTTCGGTAGTAGGAATAGCCGTGGACTCTGTTTCAGCCGAAACCGAGACACTCGCGGTAGGCCTAGCCGTGGTTTCAGCCGAAACAGTGGGCCGCGAGTGTCGGTCCTTTTCCTTGCGTTTTTTGACCATATGCGTAGTCGGAGTCTCCGACGGCATTTTATAAGCAAAAGCGGTACCAAAGAATTCCTCTGCAAACTCCGACCGACGTCTAAGAGTCCGTCGGTTGAAGGAGGCACAGGCTAAACAAGCTGATACGTCGTGGTCTGGGCCTAAGCAAGGAAGGCAGTAAGAATGGAAATCCTTATGAGGTATTTGTTTCCCACAAGTTAAACAATTATTTACTTTGTCTGACATCGGCTGAGGCAAGAGAGAGTCCCCAACGGCTTTTTTTGAAGTCTTCGGTAGCTGAAATCTCTGGATCTGACCGACCGGCACTTGCAAACAGCTTCTGCTTCGGGCACCGCGTGGCAAGAAAGACTGGGGAAAATGGCGTCAGCTGATGCCTTTATACCCCAGGAGCTATGACGTCGGGGAAAGTGCGACATCAGCCGAGGCCAGACCCAGACTTTGGAATCCGGCCGACCGAAGGGCTGCCTGAGGCAGGACAACCCATATGTTATGACTGCAGATGCAGCCTTGAAGGACATCACATAATCATCAATGTCTAGTACAGGAGGTATAGCCAAAGGCCTATGCTGAGGAAGAAGGAGGAAATCCCTAACCCTCTTCTTGGATTCAGAAAAATCCTGACTTTCCCAGTGGAATGCTCCCTTAAGGTATGTAAAGTTTCCCCATAAGAAAAATCCTCAGGGGGAGATGCAGAAGGAATGGAATCCCCTGCATCAGAGTCCTCATAAGTAGGTATGGACAAATCCAGTTCATTAGAAGAGTCAGACGAAACAGTCTTGTTCAGAAGATTCATAATCAAGTTCAGCCCTAGGCCTCTTAGATTGGGGGGGTGGGGGTGGGCGGTTGAACATGTGGCCTGGGCATTAGTTTTTTAGACATAGATCGATATTTTGGCCTTAAAATTGAAGGTGGTGTCTGTTTAATATGCAAGTCTGTAGGCCTGAATACACCCTCAAAAGCCAGTGCCTGCACAGCGGCTCCGGACCCATCCAAAGTGGAGACATCAGCAGGTTCCATAGGTGAAGCACCGGACTCCAAATGGGTCTCAGTAGAGGCCTGCGAAACAGAAGTGGCAGGTATCAAAAGGCTGCAAAAGCGCCTCACTGAGTACTGGCGAACTTGCAACTGGCTTAGGAAAAGCGTCATCGGCCGTTTTGGACCTCAGTGGCCTGTCTCTGTCTTTTTCTTTACCATTTTTCAGTATTCCAGTAGCTGGATGGCTAACCGATGTCATTTCTGGATAATTAAACCGAGAACCAAAATATTTAGAAGCAAATATGTACAGACGATGGATAGTGCACTGATTAAATAAAGCACAAAACCGACAGCAAGGTACGTCGTGGTCAGGGCCTAGGCAAGGAATATAGTACAAATGAAAATCCTTGAGGTATTTTCCCACAAGTAATACAATTATTAACTTTTACTGACATCGGTAAGGAGCAAGAAAAAGTTTCCCCAACGGGGTACTTAGCTTTTAGTTGACGACTTTGGTTCTGAAACAGGAAAAAGTACAGTTTTGTACCTACCATAAATGTAGATGTCCGATAGGTATGCATCTGCAGTCATAACATATGGGTTGTCCTGCCTCAGGCAGCCCTTCGGTCGGCCGGATTCCAAAGTCTGGGTCTGGCCTCGGCTGATGTCGCACTTGCTCCGACGTCAGAATGTCTGGGGTAAAAAAGCATCAGCCGACGCCATTTTCCTCAGTTTTTCTTGCCCCAGATGCCAGGTGCCCTCTAAGAAGGCTAAATTTGGAGAAAATGCCAAAAAATTGCAAAAATATATACATATATATAAATATATTAATACAAACAAATACACCACAACAGATTCCCCCAGCTAGCTAATAGAGGGGTAAGCACCCTAGGAATACCACAGAGGGGAAGGAGGGAGGGTAAACCTGACTGCAGATGCATACCTATCGGACATCTACATTTATGGTAGGTACAAAACTGTACTATGACCTTCAAGGATGCATCTGCAGTCATAACATATGGGTAGAATACCATAGCCAATCTGGGGGTGGAGGTACTAAGAAAAAGATGGTGTAGTTAAGAGACCCTGCAGGACTGCAGTAGCAAAGCCTGCTCTGGATCTGGAGTATAAGGGTAAATTGCAATGCTTGGCAAAAGTATGCACGGAGCTCCAGGTAGCAGCTTCTAAAATGTCCTTGGTAGCCACCCCTCTTAGGAAGGCTGTAGTGGTGGCTGTGGCTCTCGTGGAATGAGGCCTAATATTCACAGGAACAGTCTTTCCATGAAAGGAGTAGCAAAAGCGAATGCAATTTCCTATCCATTTTGAGATTGTCTGTTTGGAAATTGCTTTTCCTTGTGCCCCAGCAGCATATGCTACAAACAGTTGGTCAGTCTTTCTGTAACAGTTCTGTCCAAGTAGTAGCGTAATTGTCTATGGATATCCAGAGTGTGCAGAAGTTTCTCCCCTTTAATTTGTGGATTTGGGAAGAAAGTAGGCAAATTAATTGCTTGGTTCAGGGATACTCTAGATACCACCTTTGGCATAAAGGTTGGGTTGGTTCTTAATGAGACTCTGTCCTGATGAAAAATAAGAAATGGCTGCACTGCCATTAAAGCTTGTAACTCAGATACTCTTCTTGCTGAAGTTATGGCCAGAAGGAATGCAGTTTTCCAAGATAGAAACTGTGAATCTGCCGATGCTGCTGGTTCGAATGGAGGAAGTGTTAGTTTTTCCAGCACAAAGTCAAGGTCCCAAGTAGGTAAAGGTGGTCTCCTTGGAGGATTGATGTTTTTGATCCCTCTGAGAAATTGTCTTAAGAGGGGATGCGAAAAGACAGGAGGATTTACATTGTATTCTGCTGAAATTGCTGAGGCATGTATTTTAATGGAAGAATAAGACAGGCCATCGTGGAACAATTCTGCTAAGTATTCCAGTATATGTGCCATGTTCATCACGGTTACATCAAGGCCTTTTGTTGTGTTCCAACTGAGAAATCTTTTCCATTTTGCTGAGTATGCCTTCCTTGTGGAAGGGCGAGCTTCCATAATAATGTCCTTTACCCTCTGGGATAAGCTGTCCTGGGAAGGAGTGATGGTATTCTCCAGGCAGTTAGCTGCAAGGTCTTTAGGTTGGGATGCAGGATCTTGTAATTGTTCTGCGTCAGAAGAAGAGGCCATAATGGGAGAGGCCACGGTTTCGTCTGTGATGAGCTCTTCAACAGTGGGTACCAATGCTGCCTTGGCCAGTCTGAAGCTATCAGAATCACTTTTGGCTGTTCTGCCCTGATCTTCAGTAAAACCTTGGACATTAATGGGATTGGTGGGAAAGCATAGACTTTTGCTTTCCAGCTGAATGAGAGAGTCCACCTTCCATGCTTGTGGATGGTATGTCCTTGTGCAAAAAATTTTCAGTTGGTGATTGTGGGGAGAGGCGAATAGATCTATCTCGGGCCTTCCCCATGCCTGTGTTATGAGTAAGAAGATGTCTGGGTGCAGCATCCATTCGTGTGCATCCGTGGTAGTTCTGCTTAAGCTGTCTGCCAGAGTATTGTCTTTCCCTGGCACGAACTGGGCCTGTAGTTGTATATTTTGTTTCAAACAAAGATCCCATAGATTCATAGCCAGTCTGCATAGGGGGTAGGAATGCGTGCCTCCTTGCTTGTTTATGTACCACATAACTGTGGTGTTGTCTGTCCTTATTAGCAGTTGGCCTTGTTGAAGGAAAGGTTTGAAAGCCTCGACTGCATGCATCACTGCCAGCATTTCCTTTTGGTTTATGTGCATTTGCATCTGCCCTTGAGACCATTGGCCTTGGATACATTTGTCCTCCATGTGCGCTCCCCAACCTCGGTCTGAAGCGTCCGTGGTGATGATTTGGTTTGCTTTTGGTTTCAAGAAAGGCAACCCTCGGTTGGTCTGGCAGGCTAGAGCCCACCACAGGAATTCCTTCTGAAGGCAAGGTATGATTGGAATCAGAGTTTCTAAGCTGTGGCTGTGCTGAGTCCATACACTCCTTAGGTACCATTGTAATCTTCTCATATGCAGCCTGGCTTGTGGGATTAATATTAAGCAGGATGCCATGAAACCCAGGGCCTGCAGGATTTTCCTTGCAGTTAGTTGAGTTTGTCCTATCATATTCTTGAAGTAATCTGGAAGTTGTTTCTGCTTTTCTTCTGTGAGAAAGGCCATTTGGGTGGTTGTATCCAGATCTGCACCCAAAAAGGTTATCCTTTGGGATGGCACAAGTCTTGATTTTTGGATGTTGACTGTGTATCCCAAGGCCTGTAGTAGCTGGATGGCATAGTCCAAGTCCTTTACCAATTTTGTCTTGCTGTCCGCTTGTATCAGGCAGTCGTCCAGATATGGGTAGATTTGAATCCCCTGAAGTCTGCAGTGTGCAATTACTGATGCCAGGCATTTCGTGAACACTCTGGGCGCAGTAGATAAGCCAAAGGGCAATGCTGAGAATTGATAATGCTCTGATCCTGCAAGAAATCTGAGGTGTCTTCTGCAACTTTGTCGAATGGGGACATGCAGGTATGCCTCCTTGAGATCTAGAGTCACCAGCCAAGACTCCTTGCCCAGCATGGGAAGAAGTTGCTGTAGGGTCAGCATCTTGAATTTCGGCACAATGAGGCAAGTGTTCAGTGCGGACAGATCGAGAATAGGCCTCCATTGATTTTCTTTTCTTGGAACAAGGAATAGCCTTGAATAAAAACCTTGGCCTTGTTCTGAGAGAGGAACCTTTTCTATGGCTTTTATTTGTAGTAATCTGGTGATTTGCTTCAAAGCCTCCGCCCTCTGATTTGGTGGCAGGTCTGGTATTCCTTGTCTTTTTGGCAATGTGTGGAAATGGAACCTGTACCCTTTGTCTATTATTTGCAGTGTCCATGAGTCCCTTGTAATGTAATGCCAATTTTCTGAAAATTAAGAAAGCTTTCCGCCCAATGGTGCTTCTAATTGAGCCCTGGTCGGTGGAGTCAGAAGTAAGTCATTGTGTTTGTCCTGGTGTAGCAGTTGTCGCTGTAGCTGCACTACCGCTCTGGTTGGGTGGCTGCCACTGACTACCTCTGTAGTGGCCTCTAGCTTGCCCCCTACCTCTGGTACGCCTGTTCCTGCCTCTATGTGGTCTGTCTGAATCTGGAAAGGACCAATTCTTAGTAGGCCAATTTCTGCTGAATCTCGGTGGTTGTACCTGCAGAAAATCCTTGACTGTTTGCACAGATTTTGCCTTTTCTTCATACTTCTTTAAGACCTCCTGGGCTGTGGAACCAAATAATTTTTGTTTTTCCATTGGAGCATCCAGGAGCTTAGCTTTAACATGGTCCGGTAGAGCTTGTTCCTTCAACCAGGCATGCCTCCGTATAACTGCCCCCGTCATTGCTGACCTACCTGAAGCTTCCAGTGCATCATAGCCACATTGCAGAAAATGGTTGCTAACCTGCTGTGAGTTATGTACCAGATCCTGAAGAGATTTACGGTCAAGGGGCTCAGAGGAGGAAAGTTTCTTATACAATTCATCTAACAAATACTCTTGGTACTGAATCATATGGAATTGACAATTTAATGCCCTCATGGAAAGAGTTGCAGAAGTATATACTTTCTTTCCCCATCGCTCTAAAGCTCTAGATTCCCTTTCACAAGGTAAAGGATTTTTAGCAGTGGCAGCTGCAACCCCTTTAGGGCCCTGTGAAATGGTTTCTGGGTCTGCAGTGTGGGCCTTGTACAGGTGAAAGTGGGAATCCGGAACCCTGTAGTACCTATCAGGTTTGGCAGGAGCCGGAGGCAGAGAATCAGGGGCTGTACTAGCATCAGAGTACACATCAACAACATTCAAAACAGGAGGTATAGCCAAAGGCCTATGCTGAGGTAAATGTAAAAAGGTCCTTAATCTTTTTCTGGAATCAGAAAAGTCCTGGCCCTGCCATTGGAAATGCTCCCTCATGGAATGCAGTGTCTCACCAAAAGAAAATTCTTCAGGGGGGGAGGCCGAAGGAATAGATTCTTCAGCATCAGAAACCTCGTAGGCCGAATAAGCCTCCTGCTGGTGCTCTGACAACACAGATTCATCCGTAGACTCATCTGAAGAGTGGGGGTCAGAGGGCTCAATCCTGGGCCTTTTATCTGGAGGTGGAAGAGAGCCCCTGTCCGGGTGAGGTTGAGAACCTCTAATTAAGGAGATAAGGTCCTCTGCTAAGCTGAGAATTTAAGTGCTGGTAGAAGGCCTCAGAGGTAGACTTGGGAGGCAAGGCTTTGGCAAGTCTGGCAGCTTTAGCCCTAGAGAAGGCCTTAATGGACATGGATGCAGGGGGTCTGGCTGCACCACGTGCAGGGGTGGATTTGTCTAAAGGAATGGTGTCGGACATGTCCTGGACACCGGTTTCCGTAGGTAGTTCAATAACCGACTCGGCCGGAGCCTCCGAGGTGGTCGGTTGTAAGGTTTCGGTAACAGAAAGCACCGAGGACTCGGTTTCAGCCGAAACAGAGACACTCGCGGTAGGCCTGACCGAGGTTTCAGCCGAAACCGCGGGCCGCGAGGGTCGGTCCTTGTCCTTCCGTTTTTTAACTGTATGAGAAGTCGGAGTCTCCGATGGCATTATATAAGCAAAGTTAGTCCCAAAATATTCCTCTGCAAACTCCGACCGACGCCTAAGCGTTCGTCGGTTGAAGGAAGCACAGGCAGAGCAGGCTGAGACGTCGTGGTCTGGGCCTAAGCAAGGTAGACAGTAAGAGCGTAAATCCTTATGAGGTATTTGTTTCCCACAAGTTAAACAATTATTTACTTTATCTGACATCGGCTGAGGCAAGAAAGAGTCCCCAACGGGTACTTAGCTTTTTCGAAGTCTTCGGTAGCTGAATCAAAGGAGCTGGCCGACCGGCACTTGCGAACTGCTTCTGCTTCGGGCACCGCGCGGCAAGAAAGACTGAGGAAAATGGCGTCGGCTGATGCTTTTATACCCCAGACGTTCTGACGTTGGAGCAAGTGCGACATCAGCCGAGGCCAGACCCAGACTTTGGAATCCGGCCGACCGAAGGGCTGCCTGAGGCAGGACAACCCATATGTTATGACTGCAGATGCATCCTTGAAGGACATCTACAATTTCAGGAGTCGACCGGCACTTGCGAACTGCTTCTGCTTCGGGCAAGAAAGACTGATGTAATGGCACTGGCTGCATGTTTTATACACCTGACGTCATGAAAGAAGGGACAGCAACCGATGCAGGACCCAAGACTTTGTTAATCAGGCCGACTGAGGGCAACCTGCCAGCAGATTACCCAAATGTAATGACTTCAACAGTGAAACCCGAAGAACATCTGATAATGCATGTAGCCTTCTTTGAAGCGTAGGTATCTTCTGCAAGATTCCCTGATTGGGATGTGCAGGTATGCTTCTTTTAAATCTAGTGTTGCCAACCAGGCATCCTTGCCTAGCATAGGAAGCAACTGGTGAAGAGTCAGCATCTTGAATTTTGGAATCGCCAAAATAAGGTGTTTAGAGTAGACCGGTCCAGGATAGGACATCATGAATTGCCTTTTCTGGGTACCAGGAAAAGTCTTGAGTAGAAACCTTGTCCCTTTTCCTCTTCTGGTACCAACGGAATAGCCCCCATGCTCAAGAGAGAAAGTACTTGCTTTTGGGCCTCTGCCCACTGATCTGGGTGTAGATCTGGCCACCCGCTTGGTGTTGGTAATGTGTGGAAGTGAAATCTGTATCCCTGGGACACTATTTAAAACCCATTTGTCCTGGGTAATGAGTTCCAAGTTCTTTGCATGAACAGCAATCTTTTCCCCCCATAGGGACAGTCAGTTGAGAAGTGCTTGGAAGATTTAAAAAGAAGTCACTGAGACAGTTTGCCATAGGGAGGAGTTTTATTACTCCCAGATTTGGAAGTGGAGGCCAGCAAGACTGCTTAGTCCTGTGCATACCCTGGGACTGAAGCCTGGGAGCTCTGCTGGGTTTGAGTTTGGCCTGAAGGTCTGGAAGAGGCAGGAAAGGACCAATTCTTGGAAGACCAATGCCTACTAAACCTTGGAGGTTGTACATGTAAAAAATCTTTAACAGTTTGCATAGATTTAGCTTTTTCCTCCATCTTTTTAAGAAATGCTTCTGCCTTGTTGCCAAACAGGTGGTCCTGATTTAAGGGAGCATCCAAGTAATTTCATTTTTACATGATCCGGCAAGGATTGCTCCTTAAGGCAAGCATGCCTTCTAAGTACAGACCCAGTTACAGCAGCCCTGCAAGATGCCTCTAGTGAATCAAAACCATGCTGCAAAGTATGTTTTCCAACTTGTTCAGCTGAATGCAATAAATCTTGTAAATCCTTATTTTCAGCACAATCAGGAATCAACATCATTTTCTATTTAAGCAATCAAATAATATGCTGCTGATACTTTAACATATGAAACTGGCAGTTTAAGTCCCTAATGGCCAAAGTTGCAGAAGTGTATACCTTCTTTCCCCATCTATCCAGCACCCTGGAGTCTCTATCAGAAGGGGTACGATTTTTGGCAGTAGTAGCTTTGAAGTCCTTGGGTCCCTGTGAAATGGTCTCATAATCTGCAGTAGGATTTTTGAAAAGGAACTTCCGAGAGTCCGGGACCTTGTAATATCTATCAGGTTTTCTGGGAGCTGGAGGTAGACAGTCAGGGGCCAAGCTAGATTCCGAAAAGGCATCAAAAATGTCTAGTACAGGAGGTATGGCTAAAGAGTAAGAAATCCCTAAGCCTCTTTTTAGAATCAGAGAAATCCTGGCTTTTCCCAACGAAAATGGTCCCTGACAGTATGCAAGGATTCACCAAAAGAGAAATCCTCTTTTTTGGGGGGGGGGGGGGGGCAGAGGGAATAGTCTCCTCAGAATCAGAATCCTCATAGGTAGAGAAGGGTAAATCCTGGTCATCAGAGAAAACAGAAAATTCAGAATCCTGGTCAGAAGTATCATAAGCAAACTCAGTCCTAGGTTTCTTAGAGGGGGAAGGCTGGCTTCCCTTGATTAAAATAATAAGGTCTTCAGCCATTCTTATTTGATTTTTAGGCATAGAGGCCTAACCATGCGGTCTGGGCGTCAGTTTTCTAGGCATGGTTCGAGTTTTAGGCCTTGAAGAAGAAGACGGTGATTTAAAACGCAAGTCAATAGGCCTGAATACACCCTCAGAAGCCGGTGCCTGCACAGCAGCTCCGGACCCATCCAAAGTACAGACATCTGCAGGTACCACAGTTGAAGCATCTCGCCGCATACTGGACTCAGAATGGGTCTCAGTAGAGGCCTGCGAATCTGAAGTAGCGGGTATCAGGGGCTGTGAAAGCGCCTCACTCAGTACTGGCCAACTGGCGAGTGGCTTAGGAGAAGCATCGTCGGCAGCTTTGGACCTAGGCGGCCTGTCTCTGTCTTTATCTTTGTGTTTTTTTGGAATGTCGGTAGCTGGATGGCTTACCGAAGACATATCAGGATAACTGAACAGAGTACCAAAATATTTAGAAGCGAAAATATACAGATGACAGATAGTTTGTGGTTTAAATAAGGCACAAAACCGATAGCGAGGTACGTCATGGTCAGGGCCTAGGCAAGGAATACAGTACGAATGAAAATCTTTATGAAGTATCTACTTTCCACAAGTAATGCAATTATTTTCTTTTACTGACATTGGTTTAGAGCAAGAAAAAGTTTCCCCAACGGGTTACTTAGCTTTTAGTTGAAGACTTCAGTTCTGAAACTCGAACGAAAATTTCAGAAGTCGGCCGACCGCTACTTGCGAACTGCTTCGGGCACCGCATGGCAAGAAAGACTGAGGACATCAGCTGCATGTTTTACATCCCTGATGACCTGGCATCACAGAAGAAGGGACAGCAACCGATGCAGGACCCAAGACTTTGTTAATCAGGCCGATTCGGGGTACTGCAAGCAGATAACCCAAATGTGATGACTGCAACAGTGAAACATGAACATTCCCTCTTTCTTTTACCAGAAACTATTTCACAATTAGGATCAAAAGCCTGAATTAAACCCCAAGCCAGACACAGTAATCTCCTATCCAAAGAAAATCGAGGAGTACATAACATGCTTGGTTTTCAGTTACTTTCTGACAGGAAAAATTGGGCCAGTCATTTTACTAATGGCAGCAGCAGCTTCTTCAATGATGGGCAAGCCATTCTGCCACAACAGGGACAAATTCTGTTCCCCTCTCCCAGGACCACTAAGAGTGGCTCGGTCCTGCATACCGAGGGGACCCCAGCAGCCACAGAGGACATGACTGACCCTCAGTCCACAGTGGCTATAGATGGTAACACCAGAGGATCCATGGTAAAAAAGATGAGTGATCCAAGGCGCAACAAAGCCACAGCAAAGTCACCACCTGAGGCTAAGGCAAACTGTAAGCCTACTGTGGTGGTAAAGGCTCTTTACTTATTTTTTTTTCATTTTGTTGCTGGAAGGAGGACTGTCCATAGGACCGGCGTTCTGTTCTATGTTTACGCTGAAAATGGTGCCTCTTTCTCAGGAAAAAGAGTAGCAGCAATTGCCAATACTACCAGTCCACAAAAGTTATTTTGACAGAAAACACACAAACGTACCATGCCAGCCTCAGAAGAGAAAAATTAATTTCTCCACAGAAAGAAATGTTTACAGTTACTCTGCACCACTTTTAAACTGACAGAAAAAAAACAAGCAGTCCCAAACAAACACTCTACTCAAAAGTATGTTACAATCTCGAGATAGTCAGTTAAAAAAATCTTTAGCTGCAAAATAACTTTCATGAAGAGCAAAGTAATAAAATATTAAGAAAACAAAGTTTTTTTTCCCCCCAAAGGGAACTTATCTGCCTAGCAAAGGAAAGCACAAGCTGACCCATCAATCCTTGAAAGCCTCAGAGACGCTTACTCCTCAGCAGCAGAAAAGCTCTTGTTAACCAGCTCAGCTCCAGCTGCCAGAGAGTTTGTGCGTTTGGACAGTGCCTTGAAGCTGGCTGTTACATCCTTGGCAGGATATAGCCCAAACAGCAAAGGCTACTGTAGCAGTGATCAATATGAACATCTACATCTCAGTGTAACTTTTCTTCATTCTCAACTTATAAGCTTCCCTCTGTTCCTAGACTCAATATACAGCCTTATAACCTCTACAAAGTGGTATGGAATATTAAAGAGGATGGTTATAGTTGGCAGTTGCATTTTACATGACAGAGCCAAAATGGAAAAATACAGTTGTGTACACTTACCATAAATGTAGATGTTCAAGCGTATTCACTGTTGCAGTCATCACACTGGGGTTATCCTTGCCAGTGGTAGCCCTCCGTCGGCCTGAATACCAGAGGCTCAGTATTTCTGCGTCAGTTGCTGTCGCTTCAGTACGGACGTCAAGTTGTCAGTGGTATAAAAACAGGCAGCCGACACCATTACATCAGTTTTTCCTTGCCCCAAATGTCAGGAGCCCCCAAATAGGGAGCTAAGTTATGGTGGAAAAACAGTACCAGTAAAAAATAAATACCAACAGTCTTGTAAGGAGAGAGGAAGAGAGAGAGAGATACAAGGGTGCTGGAGAGTGGGAAACCAGGACTGCAACAGTGAACACACTCGAACATCTACATTTATGGTAAATGTACACAACTGTACTATGTTCTTCGTGTTTCACTGTTGCAGTCATCACACTTGGGTTGATTCCCAAAGCTGAGTAATGGGTGAAGGCAGTCAAGAAAAGTTGGGGCTGGCTAGTATGCTCTGCAAGACTGCTGTTGCAAAGCCCGCCCTAGATTTGGAAAAGATAGGCAGGTGGTAATGCTTGGTGAAGTATGAACAGAACTCCCAAGTTGCAGCTTCCAGAATGTCCCTGGTAGGGACTTCTCTGAGAAAGGCTGTAGAGGTTGAAGTTGCCCTAGCTGAATGGGTTTCGACTCCCTGACGGGGTGGTTTCCCATGGTGTTTGTAACAGAAATGGATACAGTGTGCTATCCATTTGGAGATGGTTTGTTTTGATATGGCCTTGCCCTCTGCCCCTGGTGCAAAGCTGACTAGTAACTGGTCAGATTTCCTAAAGGGCTTAGTCCTATCAAGGTAGAATCTGAACTGTCTGTGCACATCTAGAGAGTGCAGGATCCTTTCCCCTTTATTTTGAGGATTAGGGAAAAAGGTGGGCAAATGGATAGATTGGTTGAGAGCCACACTGGACACCACTTTAGGAATGAAAGTTGAGTTAGTCCTGAGGGAGACCCTGTCAGCATGAAAAATAATGAAGGGATCCCACAGCCATAAGTGTTTGTAGCTCAGACACTCTTCTAGCTTAAGTGATGCCCAGAAGCAAGGCTGTTTTCCAACAGAGGAATTTTAACTCTGCTGACGCTGCAGCCACAAAAGGGGTAGCATGAACTTTTCCAACACAAAGTTAACGTCTCAAGCAGGGGTGAGGGCTCTTCTTGGTGGCCTTAAGACATTAGCCGCTCTCAGGAACTGCTTGATGAGAGGGAGAGAGAAGAGAGGTGGCTCAGTGCTGTAATGAGCAGAGATGGCAAAGGCATGGATCTTAATTTAATGGAGGAGAAGGAGAGGCCTCTGTGGAGTAGGTCTGCTAGGTAATCCAGGATGAGAGGCAAGGAGGGCTGTGCTGTATCCGCTCCTTTAGTGTGAATCCAGGAACAATACCTTTTCCACTTGACAACATAGGATTTCCTTGTACTGGGTTGCCTGGCTTCACGTATGACATCCAGTACCTGCTTGCTTAGGCTGGCCACTGGAGGAGAAGTCAAGGGATAAGCCAGGCTGTAAGGTTCAAGGTCTGCAACTGAGGATGCAAGAACTGTCCCTACTGCTGAGTCAGGAGAGTAGGGGATTTGGGGTAGGTGCCATGGAGGCAATGGTGATTGCGCAGTAGTGGGTACCAGTGTTGGCGTGGCCAGTCTTGAGCAATCAGGATTGCCCTTGGTCTTTCCTCCCTTATCTTGAGTAATACTCTTGTAAGGAGAGGTAGAGGGAGAAATGCATAGATTGAGAGGTTTGCCCACTGGAAGGATAGGGCATCCACTTTCCAGGCCTTGCTGTGAGGTACCCTGGTGCAAAATTTGCAGAGCTGGTGGTTGTAGGGGGAGGCAAATAGGTCCACCTTCGGAGTACCCCATTTCTGGGTTACAAGGCTGAAGGTGTTGTGGTTTGTCACTCGTGTGGGTCTAAGAGATTTCTGTTAAAGTTGTCTGCCAGACAGTTTTGGTTGCCTGGCAGGAACTGAGCTTGCAGATGAATACGTATGGCTAAGGCAGTGTTTCGTAGGGTCATGGCTAGCCTGCAGAGTGGGTTCCCCCCTGCTTGCTTATGTACCACATCACTGTGGTGTTGTCGGGTTTGATTAGTAAGGGCCCTGAAAGCTGTCAGAGCCTGCTGAACAGCTAGCATCTCTTTTTGGCTGATGTGCAGATGAATTTGATTTGGGCTCCAGTGGCCCTAAATGCACCTGCCATCCAGATGTGCACCTCAAGCATAATGTGATGTGTCTGTGGTTAGGGTCTTGCCGGCGTGGGGCTGTATAAAGGGAAGCCCCTTGTTGTGGTTGCATGTTGCTGCCAACCAAAGGAACTCTTTCCTTAGACAAGTTATCATAGGTATGATTGTTTCCAGGTCCTGAGAATGTTGACACCAAAGACTTTAAAAGTACGACTGAAGTTTCCTCATATGCAGTCTGGCATATGGAATTAGTAGAATGCAGCAAGCCATGAACCCTAGAGCCTGCAGGATTTTCCTTGCGGATAGCTGGGTTCTGGTGGTCATTTGAGTGAAGCAGACTGTCAGACAGGCTTGTTTTTCTGGAGTAAGGAATGCCATCTGGGATGCTGTGTCCAAGCTTGCTCCCAGGAATACAATTTTTTGACCGGGGACTAGTTTGGATTTTTTTTCATTGACAGTGTACCCCGGGGAGGTTAGAAGGTCCTTTACAAATGTCAGGTGCTACAACAGCTTTTCCTGACTGTCTGCCTGAATTAGGCAAATAGGGGTGAATCTGAATATTTCTCTGACTGCAATAGGCAATGGCTGGAGACAGGCATTTTGTGAAAACTTCTAGGAGCAGTGGATAAGCTAAAGGGAAGAGCAGAGAAAGTACAGTTGTGTACACTTACCATAAATGTAGATGTTCGAGTGTATTCACTGTTGCAGTCATTACATTTGGGTAATCCTGCTGGAAGGTTGCCCTCAGCCGGCCTGAATTCCAAGTCTTGGGTCCTGCGTTGGCTGCTGTCGCCCCATCCATGACGTCAGGGGTATAAAAGAAGCAGCTGATGCCATTTCCTTCAGTTTTTCTTGCCCCAGATGTCAGGTGCCCCCAAAAAGGGTAGCCAAACATACATATATCTTCAGAAATGTTGTGTCTTCCGGCTTTTCCCGGTTAGTGGTCGCCACAGCAGAACTCCGGTCCACTAATGATTGGCAGTAGATTTTTACGTGCAGAGTTGCCAGCTCTGACGCACAACCTTCAAACGAAGGTATGCCCATTCACACGTCTCCACACAGAAGACGTTCTAGCTGAGAATCAAACAGGACAACGTCTTACTGTGAGGCGACAACGCTACCGCAGCACCACCACCACAGTGCACACCAATATAAATTTTACCTTCATCTATAAGCAAATACACCACATATGTAGTACAAGTCAGAAAAGGAAAGACATGATCCAAAAGAAAAAAGGGGGAAGGCAGGTGGGCAACCTGGACTGCAACAGTGAATACACACCAACATCTACATTTATGGTAAGTGTACACAACTGTACTATGTTCTTCGTGTTTTACTGTTGCAGTCATTACATTTGGGTAGAATCCCAAAGCTATGGTTGGGAGGCTGGAACTAGACAGCAGTAGGAGCGACTGAGGCCCTGCAGAACTGCAGTGGCAAAGCCTGCCCTGGATTTAGAGTAGAGTGGTAGATAATGCTTTGTAAAGGTGTGCACTGAACTCCAAGTAGCCGCCTGTAAAATGTCTCTGGTTAGTACTCCCCTGAGAAAGGCTACTGAGGTGGTTGCAGCTCTGGTGGAATGAGGCCTAATGCCCTTAGGCACTGGCTTGCCACGGTGTAAGTAGCAGAAACGAATGCAGTGGCCTAACCACTTAGAAATGGTCTACTTTGAGATAAGCTTTCCTTGTGATCCTGCAGCATATGCCACTAGTAATTGCTCTGTCTTACTGAAAGCTTTGGCTCTGTCCAAGTAGAGTTTAAGCTGTCTGTGTACGTCCAAAGAATGCAAAATTCTATCCCCCTTGTTCTGAGGATTTGGGTAAAAGGTTGTCAGATGGATGGCTTGGTTAAGAGCCACACTGGACACTACTTTAGGCATAAATGTTGGGTTTGTCCTCAGGCAGACCCTGTCTGGATGAAAAATGATGAAAGGTTCCACAGCCATGAGCGCCTGTAGCTCTGAAACACGTCTTGCAGAAGTAATTGCTAAGGAGCTGTTTTCCAAGATAAAAACTTCATATCAGCTGTAGCAGCTAGCTCAAAAGGAGGCAGGGTGAGCTTTTCCAAGACATAGTTGAGGTCCCATGCAGGTACTGGTAGCCTTCTTGGGGGCCTTAAACTTTTGGCTCCTCTGAGGTACTGCCTTAATAAAGGGTGAGAAAAAAGTGGTGGCTCTGTATTGTAAATGAGCCGAAATGGCAGAAGCATGAATTTTAATTGATGAAAAAGATAGGCATTTGTCTAGCATCTCAGTTAAGTATTGCAAAATCTGAGGAATATTTGGTACCACTGTATCAGTTCCTTGTACCTGGTTCCAGGCACAGAATCTCTTCCATTTTCCAGCATAAGACTTTCTAGTACTAGGCCTTCTGGCTTCCAGGATGACATCCATCACAGCTTTACTGAGAGGTGTTTTTGTATGACTACATTATCTGCCATACCGCCAAGTTTATGTCCTCTGAGTTGGTTGTGCATGATCCGATTGTTTTGCTGGGACAGTAGTCGAGGTATATGAGGTAAGGTCCAAGCCGGATATAGAGATAAGATCCTTAGTATTGGATACCATTACTGGTGTGGCCAGTCTGGGGCAATCAGTATCATCTTTGGCTTCTCCTGTCTGACATTTACGAGCATCTTGGGGAGGAGAGGCAGTGGAGGAAAGGTATATACTGATAGGGCGTCCACTTTCCATGCTTGTCTGTGATAAAAGATTCTGCACAAGGACTATAGTTGGTAATTGAGAGGGGAGGCAAATAGATCTATGCCCGGGTATCCCCATGTCCTTGTTATCATGCTGAAGACTTGTGGATCCAGCTTCCACTTGTGGGGATCCATGAGGTTTCTGCTTAGTACGTCTGCCAGAGTATTTTCCTTTCCTGGCAGGAATTGTGCCTGCAGATGTACTTGGTAAGTCAAAGCTGTGACCCACAAGGTCATGGCTAGTCTGCAAAAAGTGTAGGAATGTGTGCCCCCTTGCTTGTTTATATACCACATGACCGTGGTGTTGTCTGTCTTTATAAGTAGTTGTCCGGGATGAAGTAGGTCCTTGAAGGCTGTAAGGGCATTTTGAAGAGCTAACATCTCTTTTTGATTGATATGTAGATGCATTTGGTTTGAGGGCCATGTGCCCTGAATGCCTCTTCCTGCCATGTGGGCTCCCCAGGCATAATCTGATGCATCCGTTGTTAGTGTCTGCCTGGCTTGAGGTAATGTGAATGGCTGTCCCTTGTTCTGGTGACAAGCCTTTGCCCACCATCGAAACTCCTGTTGCAGGCAGGGAATGAGAGTAATTAGAAGTTATGTACTCACCATAACGTTCCATCTGAGTAGGTGTATTCATTTGTCTGCAACCTGTGGGTTATGGATCCGATATCGGATCCGAACCGGCATGGTTTACCAGCTATGGATCCAAGCTCTCAGCTCCTCCCCTCACCCATAATGCCCTGCTCTACCCTCATGACCTCAGATCGAGTTTGCCAACAGCAAGAAAACCCTGAAAAGGGTAACACAACATATGCAGGAAACTGAAAGGCCAGGGGATAGGAGGCGGGATGGTGGCAGACAAATGAATACACCTACTCAGATGGAACGTTATGGTGAGTACATAACTTCTAAATCTGAAGTAGGAGATTCATTTGTCTGCAACCTGTGGGACAGAGTCCCCAGCTACCTGAATCTTGGGCGGCCATCATGGAAGGATATTCCGGAGCACCGAGCCAAAGGATGCTCTACCCTAGATGCAAGATCCAACTTGTAGTGGGAAATAAAAGTATGAGATGAAGCCCGTGGCTGCTGCACAAATATCATCTAGAGGAATCCTAGCCTTAAAGGCTGCCGAGGTAGAGACTGACTGGGTTGAATGGGCATGTACACCCTCCGGTGCGGGCCTTCCTGAAGCTTGATAAGCCAATAAGATACATTGTGAAATCCATCGAGATAGTGAGACTTTAGAAATTGGTTTGCCCAAATTAAATTTAGCAAAGGAAATGAACAACTGGTCGGATTGCCTATGACCAGCTGTTCTGTTTAGATAAAATCTAAGTTGCCTGTGAACATCTGAGTGAAGCTTGTATTCACCTTTGTTTTCATATTTAGGAAAGAAGACAGGGAGGTTAATGGATTGATTAATGTTTGCTTCAGAAGCTACCTTAGGAAGAAAGAACGGGTTGGTCCTGAGGTAAACACGGTCCGGATGAAAGACCAAGTAAGGAGGTTTAGCTGATAATGCTTGAAGCTCTGAAACTCTCTTGGCCGAAGTAATGGCTACTAAGAAGGCGGTCTTGAAAGACAAGAATTTCAGATCTACCGTAGCCCGGTTGAAGGCGGTCAAGGCCTGGAGAACTAAGGAAAGGTCCCAAGGAGGAACCGCTTTCTTTACAGGGGGCCTGAGAAGAAAAGTACCTTTAAGGAAAATCTTACACAACTTGGCTGACATCAGTGGATTGGAATCATGACCAATGTGATAATGGGAAATTGCCGCAAGTTGTACTTTGACCGTGGAACTGCTGGCACCATCGTTAAAAAGAGTGGTTAAGAAATCAAGCACCAAAGGGAGAAGAGCTGTGAAGGGGTTTAGGCCTTGCCGCTCCGCCCTAGAGAACCGTTTCCACTTGCTACGTAGACTTTCCTAGTGGATGGCTTATGAGCTGCCACCAGGATCGCCTTAACAGGGGATGAAATACCGGGAGTCCTGATCAAGAGTGGAACTGGAGCAGCCAAGCGGTCAGCTTCAGGTTGTCCAGGTTCGGAGGAGATAAGTGGGATGGATGAGATATCAGATCCGGAATGGGATCTAGAATCCAAGGAGGATTCACAGAGTGAGACCTTAGGAAGGGGAACCAGATCTGTCGAGCCCAAAGCGAGCAATGAGAATCATTCTGCACCCCAACCGAGGCTTTCTGAAGAACTTGGAGCATCAGAGGTAAGGGGGGATAAGCATAAAGAAGACCGGGTGGCCAAGCATGCACCAGAGCGTCTCTTGGGGAACCTCCGGGAGGAGGTATCAGAGCGAAAAAACTGTCACACTTGGTGTTTGAGGGAGAGGCAAAAAGATCGCAACAAGGAGTTCCCCACTGTGCGAATATGCGTTCCGCTACTTGAGTATTGAGACACCACTCGTAAGGGGTGAGAATGGTGCGACTGAGTTTGTCCGCCAGGATGTTGGACCGACCCGGAATGTGCGTTGCTATGTGAAAGCAGTTGGTGGAGATTGCCCATTCCCAAACTCTCATGGCTTCTCGACAAAGAGGGTAAGACCTGGTTCCTCCCTGCTTGTTGATATACCAGACAACCGACATGTTGTCCGATTGAATCGCAATTGTTCCCAAGGGAAGAAAGGGATGAAGTGCTAGCAACGCTAAGAGCACTGCTCTCATCTCTAGAACGTTGATATGCAGTAAGGTCTCTGAATCGTTCCACGTGCCTTGGACGGTCCGGCCTGCAAAATGCCCCCACCCGAGGCGGGAGGCGTCCGTGGTCACCGTGGCGAGAGGGGGAGAAGCACAAAATGGGCGGCCTCCGTGGAGATCTGGAGAGTGTAGCCACCACAGGAGGGACCGCTTGCAAGCCTTGCTGATCGCAATGGGATGATGCATAGGAAGAGCAAGATACGACCACTGTACTAGGAGTGTCCACTGGAGGATGCGCATATTGAACCTGGCGAGAGGAAGAAGTGCTATAGCAGCCGCCATGGACCCTAGAGCCCTCAGGACCAACTCCGCCGGAACTGTGGTTGAGTGGAGAATGGCCCGCACCTGGAGTTGCAGATTTTGAACTCTGTCCGCAGTGAGGAAGGCTTTTAATCTCCTTGTGTCAAACCTGGCACCTATAAAATCTATGAACTGCGTGGGTGCTAGGTTGGATTTTTTTGTGTTTAGAGTGATGCCCAGACGGGGAGCAAGATGGAGAAAGGAGTCTCGCGCCAATAGTAGTAGATGCCTTGTTGGGGCGGTAAGGAGCCAGTCGTCCAGGTAGGGAAAGACCTGTACCCCCTGAAGCCTCAGGTGGGCCGCTACCACTGCTAATACTTTGGTGAACACCCTGGGGGCTGTGGTGAGACCAAAGGGAAGGAACCCAGAACTGGTAGTGACTGGCTCCCAGCCGGAAGCGGAGAAACATCCTGGAGCGCCTGTCCATTAGTATATGGTAGTACGCATCCTTGAGGTCTATGGAGCACATCCAGTGATTTTCTCCCAGAAGGGGGAGAATAGACTGCAGCGTGACCATTCGGAACTTCTCCTTGGGAACTGCCAGGTTCAAGAGTGAAAGGTCTAAAATTGGTCTTAGATCCCCCGTCTTTTTTGGCACTAAAAAGAACCTGGAGTAGAACCCTGATCCGATCTGGTCTGGGGGGACGGGCTGGATGGCTCTTTTCTTTAGCAGATGGCCAATTTCTGCCAAAGCGGCCTCCCTTTGACCGGGTGGAACGTCGGGGAGGGACTTCAATTTTGGCAAGTGAAGAAAGGGAATACGGTATCCTCTGGATATGATCTGGAGAACCCAGCGGTCTGATGTTATGGACTCCCATGCCGCCAGGTGCTCCGAAAAACATCCCCCGACTGCCTCCAGAGTGGAGCAGTCGGGCAACCCCTCAGGGCTGCTGCCGGGCCGTTCAGAGAAGGTTCTCTGGACCCGAAGTTCCTGGCAGCCCCTCTGCCTCTAGGGCGTCCCCTGTCCTCCTCTGCCACGGAAGGACTGGTTGTCCGGAGCAGGCTGGGATTGCTGCGACTTCCGGAACCACATCTTCTTCTGACCCTTTTGGTTCCTAGAATAGGGCCTCTGGGGTGCAGAGAAGCGGATTCCGACGGCAGACAGCGTCTTCCCATCCTTCTCGCTCTGGGTCAAAGTGTCGCGAACAGTTTTGCCAAAGAGGGCAGAACCATCGAAGGGGGCGTTCGCAAATGACGCTTTGAAGGGCTCTGAGAAATCGCAATGAAGGAGCCAGGCCTGACGTCTAGTACAGTACAGTTTTGTACCTACCATAAATGTAGATGTCCGAACTGGATAGCATCTGCAGTCATAACAAATGGGTTGTCCTGTCGTCAGGCAGCCCTTCGGTCGGCCGGATTCCAAAGTCTGGGTCCGGCTTCGGCTGATGTCGCACTTCACCCGACGTCACCTCTGCTGGTCTTCGGGTATAAAGGCATCAGCCGACGCCATTTTCTTCAGTGTTTCTTGCCCCAGATGCCAGTTGCCCTCTTGTAAGGCTAAATTTTGGATAAATGCCAATGTATGCAGACAAGGTAGAAGGCAAATACAAAAAATAAGCATGTATGTACATATATACAAACAAATACACCATAAGAGACTCCCCCCCCCCCCCCCAGCTAGCTATTAGGAGGGTAAATACCCTAGGAGTACCACAGAGGGGAAGGAGGGTGGGTAATCCTGACTGCAGATGCTATCCAGTTCGGACATCTACATTTATGGTAGGTACAAAACTGTACTATGTCCTTCATGGATGCATCTGCAGTCATAACAAATGGGTAGAATACCATAGCCAAACTAGGGGTGGAGGAAGAAAAATTATGGTGTAGTTAGGATCCCTTGCAGTACAGCAGTGGCAAACCCTGCTCGGGATCTAGAGTACAGGGGTAAATTATAATGCTTGGCAAATGTATGCACGGAGGTCCAAGTAGCCGCCTCAATAATGTCCTTGGTTGCCACTCCTCGTAAGAAAGCTGAGGTAGTGGCTGTAGCTCTTGTAGAATGAGGTCTTATGTTCTGTGGAATTGGTTTTCCATGGTAGGAGTAACAGAATCTTATGCAATTTCCTATCCATTTGGAGATTGTCTGTTTGGAAATTGCTTTTCCTTCCCTTCCTGTTGCATAGGCTACCAAAAGCTGGTCAGTTTTTCTGTTACTTTTTGTTCTGTCCAGGTAGTAGCGTAACTGCCTATGCACATCCAAGGTGTGTAGCAGTCTTTCCCCCCTGTTCTGTGGGTTGGGAAAGAAGGTAGGTAGGTGGATTGCCTGGTTTAAGGATACTCTGGATACCACCTTAGGCATAAATGTAGGATTAGTTCTCATGGACACCCTGTCTTGATGGAAGATTAGGAAGGGTTGCACTGCCATTAAGGCCTGTAGTTCAGAAACCCTCCTTGCTGAGGTAATTGCCAGTAGGAAAGCAGTTTTCCATGACAGGTGTTGCAGATCTGCTGTTGCTGCTGGTTCAAAAGGCGGGAGTGTCAACTTTTCTAGCACAAAGTTCAAGTCCCATGCTGGTAATGGAGGTTTCCTAGGAGGTTTTACATTCTTTATCCCTCTGAGGAATTGCCTGAGTAGAGGATGTGAGAAGACAGGTGGATCGAAGCTGTATTCTGCAGAAATAGCTGATGCATGTATCTTGATGGAGGAATAGGACAGGCCCGTGTGTAGGAGCTCTGCCAAGTACTCCAGGATGTTAGCAATGTCTATGTTTGACACATCTTTTCCTCTTTCAGTACTCCAAGTGACAAACCTTTTCCATTTTCCTGCATAGTTCCTTCTTGTTGAAGGTCTTCGGGCTTCAAGGATAATGTCTTTAACCCTTTGTGATAAGTCTGGGTTAGCTGTTGTTAAGTGATGCTCCAGGCAGTCAGTTGTAAGGTTTTTAGGTTTGGGTGCATGATGTTGTAGTTGTTCTGAGTTAACATCAAAGGTATCAAGGGTATTGTCCACATTATCCCCTGTGACATGCTCCTCAGCAAAGGATACCAGTGTTGTCTTGGCCAATTCGGAGCTATCAGAATTATCCTTGGGCGTTCCTCTTTGATTTTCAGTAGTACCTTGTGCATCAAAGGAAGAGGTGGAAATGCATATGCTATCAGGCCTTTCCAACTGAAGGATAGAGAGTCCACCCTCCATGCCCGTGGGTGGTACGTCCTTGTGCAGAATTTCCTGAGCTGGTGGTTGAGTGGGGATGCGAATAGGTCTATTTGTGGCATTCCCCATTTCTTTGTGATGGCCTTGAAGATGTCCGGGTGCAGCATCCATTCGTGAGCATCCGAGGTGGTTCTGCTTAACATGTCTGCTAGGGTGTTTTCTTTTCCTGGCACAAATATTGCCTGTAACTGGATGTTGTAGCTCAGAGCCATGTTCCAAAGGTCCAGAGTCATTCTGCATAGGGGGTATGAAGGAGTGCCTCCTTGCTTGTTGATGTACCACATGACTGTGGTGTTGTCTGTCCTTATCATTAAATGGTCTTCTTTGAGGAATGGCCTGAATTTCTGGATTGCTAGTTTTACTGCCAGCATTTCTTTTTGGTTTATGTGCAGGTGCAGCTGGTCTGGAGTCCACAATCCTTGTATGCACTTGTCCAACATGTGCGCCCCCCAGCCTAGGTCTGAGGCGTCCGTTGTGATGGTTTGGTTTGCTTGACAGTTGTGGAAGGGCAAACCTAGGTTTGACTGGCATGCTTGGGCCCACCATAGGAACTCTTGTTTCAGGCATGGGATTAGTGGAATTTCGGTTTCTAAGCTGTGCCTGTGTTGAGACCATAAATTCTTTAGGTACCACTGTAGCTTTCTCATATGCAGTCTGGCATGGGGAATCAGGATTATGCATGATGCCATGAAGCCCAAGGCCTGCAATATTTTTCTTGCTGTTACGTTTGTTCTTCTTTGTTAATGCCAAGAAGTAAAGAGGAAGTTGTTCTTGTTTTTCTGCAGTCAGGAATGCCATTTGTTTTACTGTGTCCAATTCTGCACCCAAGAATGTTCTTGTCTGGGATGGGATCAGTCTTGACTTTTTTAAATTGACTGTGTATCCCAGGGCTTGTAGTAAGCAAATGACCCTTTCTAAATCTGTTGTCAGCTTGTCTTTGTTGTCTGCTTGTAGCAGGCAGTCGTCCAGGTATGGATAAATTTGTATTCCCTGTAGCCTGCAATGAGTGATTACTGATGCCAGGCATTTTGTGAATACTCTGGGCGCAGTAGATAAGCCAAAGGGCAATGCTGAGAATTGATAATGCTCTGATCCTGCAAGAAATCTGAGGTATCTTCTGCAATTTGGTCGTATGGGGACGTGCAGGTATGCCTCCTTGAGATCTAGAGTCACCAGCCAACACTCCTTGCCCAGCATGGGAAGAAGTTGCTGTAAGGTCAGCATTTTGAATTTTGGGACGATGATGTATGTGTTTAAGACGGACAGATCGAGAATGGGTCTCCAAGTTTTCTCTTTTCTTGGAACTAGAAAGAGTCTGGAGTAAAATCCTTTGCCCTGTTGTTTTATTGGTACTCTTTCCACAGCTCTCATCTTTGTTAGTTGAGCTACCTGTTTTAGAGCTTCTGTTTTTTGAGTTGGAGGTAGGTTTGGCATTCCTCTTTTTACTGGTAAGGTGTGGAAGTGGAACCTGTAGCCTTGGTCTATGGTTTTTAAAATCCACTTGTCTTTTGTGATATAGTGCCAATTTTTTGAAAATAAAGCTAGCTTTCCGCCTAAAGGTGCTGCTATTTGCTCCCTGGTAGGCGGTGTCAGAGCCAAGTCACTGTGATTGTCCTGTTGCAATGGCAGTGGTTGTGTCTGTGCATCGCTGGTTATTGCCTTGCCATTGGCGTCCTCTGTAGGCACCTCCTCTGGGTTGGTTTCTGCCTCTAGAGCGTCTATTCCTGCCTCTTTGAGTCTTTGATGAGTCTGGAAAGGACCAATTTTTGGCAGGCCAGTTTCTGCTAAACCGTGGGGGCTGAACCTGTAAGAAATCCTTGACTGTTTGTACAGATTTTGCCTTCTCTTCCATTTTCTTCATTACTTGCTGAGCAGAGGTACCAAATAAACTGTCCTTATCCATAGGAGCATCTAACAGCTTTGCTTTTACATGATCTGGCAGGACCTGTTCTTTCAACCATGCATGCCTTCTTATCACTGTGCCAGTCATGGCTGATCTAAATGAAGCCTCCAGTGCATCATAGCCACATTTTAAAGAGTGGTTACTAACCTGCTGTATGTTATTCACCATTTCTAAAACATATTTCTTATCTAAGGATTCTTCAGAGGAAAGTTTCTTAGTTAACTGATCAAGCATAAACTCTTGGTATTGGATCATGTGAAACTGACAGTTTAAAGCTCTAGCTGAGAGAGTAGCAGAGGTGTAAACTTTTTTGCCCCATCTCTCTAATGACCTGGATTCCCTTTCAGAAGGGAGAGGGTTTTTTGTTGAGGTAGAAGCTACTGCCTTAGGCCCCTGGGATATAGTCTCAGGATCTGCAAGTGGGGCCTTGTAAAGGTGGTGATGAGTGTGAGGCACCCTGTAAAATCTGTCTGGTTTGGCAGGGGCTGGGGGTAAAGAATCAGGTGCAGTGCAAACATCATTAAATGCATCATCCACAACAGGCAAAACTGGAGGAATAGCTAAGGGCCTATGTTGTGGTAAATGCAGAAAGGTCCTAAGCCTTTTTCTTGAATCTGAGAAATCTTGTCCCTGCCATTGAAATTGTTCTCTCATGGCATGTAAGGTTTCCCCAAAGGAAAATTCCTCTGGTGGAGAGGCTGATGGAATGGATTCATCAGCATCGGAGTCTTCATAAGTGGAAAAAGGAGCCTCTGGCTGGTCTGTAGTGTCTGAGTCATCCGAAGAATCATCAGAGGCCTCTGGCTGGGGTGGCTCTGCCCTAGGTCTCTTTTCTGGGGGCTGAGAGGCCCTGTCTGGGTGAGATTGTGATCCCCTAATTAAGGAGATTAAATCCTCTGCCAGAGTAAGCATTTGAGAGCTAGAAGAGTGTCTGTGTGAGGGGGCCTTAACAGGCACTGCTTTAACAGTTTTGGCTGCTTTGGCCCTGGCAAAGGCCTTTATGGACATGGCTGCAGGAGGCCTAGCAGCACCACGTGCTGGGGTAGAGACATCCAAAGGGATGGTGTCACTAGAAACCACAGTAGTAGGCAAAATTTCAGAGGCCGATTCAACTAATGTAGCAGGAGCCTCGGTAGTAGTCATGGATTCGGCTGAGGGTTGACCGGTTTTCTCGGTTTCGGCCGAAACCGAGACACTCGCGGCTTGCTTATCCGTGGTTTCGGCCGAAACCGCGGACCGCGAGTGTCGGTCTTTTTCTTTGCGTTTTTTAATTATTTGGGTAGTCGGATGATCCGACGGCATAATGTACGCAAAATCTGAGCCGAAAAACTGTTCAGCAAACTCCGACCGACGCCTAAGCGTTCGTCGGTTGAAGGAAGCACAGGCTAAACAGGCAGCTACGTCGTGGTCTGGGCCTAAACAAGGTAGGCAGTAAGAGTGGAAATCTTTATGAGGTATTTGTTTCCCACAAGTTAAACAATTATTTACTTTTTCTGACATCGGCTGAGGCAAGAAAGAGTCCCCAACGGGGTACTTAGCTTTTTAGAAGTCTTCGAAGTAGTATTCGGTAGTAGGAATCTCTGGATCTGATCGACCGGCACTTGCGAACAGCTTCTGCTTCGGGCGCCACGCGGCAAGAAAGACTGAAGAAAATGGCGTCGGCTGATGCCTTTATACCTGAAGACCAGCAGAGATGACGTCGGGTGAAGTGCGACATCAGCCGAAGCCAAACCCAGACTTTGGAATCCGGCCGACCGAAGGGCTGCCTGACGACAGGACAACCCATTTGTTATGACTGCAGATGCATCCATGAAGGACATCTAGGCCTGCCCCTGCGACTCTAGTGGCGCCTTCCGTAGCATGGGAGAGTAGTCGCATAGAGGTATTGGTAACGGACCTGAGAGTGGCCATGCGGGTGGAGTGCAGCACTTTGTCCTCCTCCGACATGGACTCTGGGGGGGATGCAGCGTATTCTTTAATAAGATCGCGCTGCATCCTAATCACGTGTGCCAGATAGTTCAGCGCCCTTACAGAGAAGGTTGCTGAACTAAACATCCGCTTCCCCAAGCGGTCCATCATCCGAGACTCCTTGCTCGGGGGATGGACTGAGGGACTCTCCTGAGCAAGTTCCCTCTTGGTGGCCGCTGCCGTCAACATGGCATCTACTGAAGGCCCCTTACTCCAAAGGGCACGGTCAGCCGGAGGACTGAGAATACGGTCGGGCCTTTTAGGGATTGGCTCCACGGTGTCCGGTTCCTTCCACGCCCTGGTGGTAATGAGGTCCACCAGGGGGCGGCAGGAGGGGACACCCAAGAGGTAGACGGGCCGCTTCAAATGCCTCCAAGAACACGGACTCGTCCGAGGAAGACTTGGGGCAGACCACCCCCTTATGGAGCATTTCCATGATGTCTCCAAATGAGACCTCCTCGGGGGTGACCGTGGGAGCCTTTCCTTCCTCCAAATCCGTGTCTTCCGTGAGAGACTCGGGGAGTCAATGTGCCTCCTTTTGCACGTATGCTTGCGGGAACATCCTCTGGGGGCTGTCAGAGGACTCCTGCCAAACAGTAACCTGTTCCAGGGAACAGCTTGGGGCACAGGAGCGGGCTGTCCCAAGGGCGGATGGTGGAAGCCTGACCCAGTGCAGAGGGAGCGTGGGTCGGGAAGCAAGTGCCGGGGTCCGGAGACCCTCAACAGGGCCCTCTCCACTACATCAAAAGCCGAAGGAGCCGACCTCACCAAAGGATCCGACAATCGGCTCCCCTCGGATCCGAGTGGATCGGAACGGCGCCGCGCTAGGATCCGAAGGACAGTGCGCTCCGACACAGATGGCGCGAAGGAGCACTGATCCCCGGATCCGGCTCGGATCCAGGCTCCGAGGTCGGATCCAGTACCAAGTACCATCGGCGCCGACCCACCCCTGCTCGAAGCTGCTCGGCTCCAACTGCTCGAACCGGGTAGCGGGTTGGAGAAGGAGCAATTGGCTTGAAAAAGGGTCGAGCTCCCCAGAGGGGAGGCAAGAGCACTCCCATCTGCATCTGGGCCTGGATGAACCTTCTCATCATCCGGTCCAGATCAGCGTCTGACAGGCTATAAGTTGATCTCGACGAGGCTACCGAGGTAGGCCTCGAGTGCCTCCTCGATAGCCTCGACGGAGATCGGGTCTCCTCCTCCTCAGGTCCCGTGAAAACACACTGGAGACCGGAGCCGAGGAGGAGAGCCAGCAGACAAGGAGGCGGAGGAGAAGCCGCAGCTGGCGGGGCGAAACAGAGGTCTCGGCCCGCGCTTATGGTGCTTCTCCTCCGGTCCTTCTTCCTAGCTTCCTCTCCTCCGAACCACTACAGGAGGTTGAGTCCCAGGAGGAGGAGGGGGCCAGCCAGAGGAGACAACCGCCAAAGCAGTTACCCCGAAGGAGCGGAGGCGGAGCCGAGTCCGGTGGCAAAAGACCCGCCAAGACAAGCTTGGACCTCCGCTCCTTCAATGCCCTGGGGTTGAACCCTGCACAAATGGAACATCCAGATGTGAGGTGCTCAACCCCAAGGCATCTAACACACCGAGTGTGGCCATTAGCCGGGGAAAGCTTATGGCCACACTCGGAGCACTTAGAAAATACAGCTTTGGGCTGTTCTGACATCCCAAAAGCAAAAACAAGGTTACTTAAACTAGTTAAAGAAAAGTAACAAAACCACTCACAGGCCCAAACACACACTACGCTACAAGCGAGGGGATGGATAAGTAAAATTAAATTTTAAGACAGTAAAAGTATAATAATATAAAAGGGAAACCTACACTTCCACACAACTTTCACACAAAACTTTCAAAAATAAGCACTTTAAGACTTAAAAAAGTACACTTAGCTGGAGAGCTTAGAAAACACAATCTGGTCACCATGCGCGGCAAACGAGATCTGAGGTCATGAGGGTAGAGCAGGGCATTATGGGTGAGGGGAGGAGCTGAGAGTTTGGATCCATAGCTGGTAAACCATGCGGGTTCGGATCCGATATCGGATCCATAACCCACAGGTTGCAGACAAATGAATCTCCTACTTCAGATAGACTGTTTCCAGGCTGTGGCAATGTTGAGTCCAAACACTTTTTAGGTACCATTGAAGTTTCCTCATATGCAGTCTTGCATATTTATTTTATTTATTTATTTTACATTTGTTAACCGGGGGTGTCTGACTGAGCCGAAAAGGCCCTTTTTCAGCAGAGGCCCGGGGAGAAAAGCTCCACAAAGAAAAATTACAGACACATTTAGTTATTTAGACATAATCAGTATTCGCACAAATTACAAGAGACATGTTTTTACAGTGACATGCGGCACAAACAGTTACAGTGGAGAGAACAATCAAAAAAGATAATAATTTTAAAAATAAAGGTAAGTAATAGATTTGTGGTGTATAGCTGAACTTTGGAATGTAGGTAGAATACATATAGTACACAGGTACAGTACATACACTGTAGATTAGCCAGTGTTTGTGAGTAAGATTGAAAAACTATTATAAATTGCTCTAGGATTTAGTATGCATATGTTATCCGCTTTCACTAGCCTGGGGAGCAATCATGGCACTGCCAACTTTGCTTCAGATGTTGCCTGATGAGGTCCTTAAAGGAGGCTTTGGATGATGTGTTTTGAATGCTAGTAGGGACAGAGTTCCACTTTTTAGCCACCGAACTACTATATAGTGCATCTCCAAAGCTATTGTAGCTGTTGGTGACTTCTAGTAGTAGTTTGCTTGATGATCTAAGAGGCCTTTTGGCTGAGTGATGTTGTACTAGGTTTTTGACGGCAGGACACTTACTGAGGAGGTAATAAATAGAATGACAGAGGCAGAGCTGATTGTAGGTTAGGAGGTTGGGCAGTTCAAGCCAGTGGAGCTGTCTCAAAGCAGTACAATGAGGAGTTCTATATGAGCAATTTGCAGCAAAACGGGCAATTCTGCTATAGCAAGCTTCCATTTTGCTTAGTTCAGTTTTGTTGAGATTAGTCAGAATGGGAGATGCACAGAGTAGGGTGGATAGAAGTTGGGAGCGAGCAATGGCTGATCTTGTGTTGTTGGTAAGAAATGATTCGATACGGTAGAGTGACCCCAGTTTGGCATGTACTTTTTTAATAGTTAAGTTCAGATGACTATCAAATTTTAGGTGGGAGTCTATGGTTATTCCCAATAGCTTAGCCTGTGGCACTGGAGCAATTGGAGTAGCATTTGTGGAGTAGACAGTGAATTGACTGTTGGTGTTTTTGTTAGAACTGGTTATAATCATAAGCTGAGTTTTCTTTGGATTGAGGATAAGTTGGGCTTTGGTAAGGTAGTTTTCAACGTCAGAGAATGCTAGTTGAGTTGTTTGCAGGAGGGTGGGAATGTTTTGTGCAGCATAGATTAAGGTAGTGTCATCTGCATACTGAATTAAAGATGCATGCTGTGTGGAGGTGTGGAGGTCATTAGTGAAGACTGTGAATAGTAGTGGTCCTAAGATAGAACCCTGTGGGACTCCTATAGTTATGGGCAGCTGAGGAGAGAGAATTTTCCCATTTCACAGCTTGGTACCTGTCAGTTAAGTAGCTTTGGAACCAGGTAAGAGTGGAATTAGATAGATGATATTGGTTTAGTTTGTTTAGCAGGATTTGGTGTGAGACTGTGTCAAATGCTTTGGACATATCCAAAAAAGAGTTGACACTTGCAGGCCTTCATTTTTGAGACGGTTTACTGTGTCTGAAGCAGAGGAGAGCTGTAGTGGTACTATGGGCAGGTCTGAAACCATGCTGAGTAGGTGACAGGATGTTGCAGTCTAGGAGATAGTTTAGCGTCTGGGTATGGATGCATTTTTCTAGGATTTTGGCCAGGGGGGAGAATAAAGCAATGGGTCTGTAGTTATTAAGTTCAGTGGAGGTCCCGCCTTTATGTATGGGTGTAACATAGGATATTTTCCAGAGTTTGGGCACATAGTTTTCAACAACTGATCTGTTTATGAGAGTGGAGACTGGGATAGCAATAGCATCTGCTGTAAGTTTCAAGAAATAGCTGGGGAACAGGTCGGCTGCTGTTGATGAGGTTTTTAGTTTGGAGAGCATGCTTTTGATTGAAGTGGTGGAATATGGAATTAGTAGGATGCAGGATGCCATGAAGCCCAAAGCCTACAGAATTTTTCTTGCAGATAACTGGGCCTTTGTTGCCAACATTTTGAAATAGGTAGTCAGTTTGCCTTTGTTTGTTTGGCGTGAGATAAGTCATCTGGGCAGTTGTATTCAAGCTTGCACCCAGGAATGTTATCTCTTGTGAGGGTACTAGTTTTGATTTCTTTTTGTTGACTGTGTACCCTAGGCATGTTAGAAGTCTTTTCACAAATGCCAGATGTTGAAGAAGAAAGTCCTTGTTCTCTGCTTGAATGAGACAGTCGTCCAAGTAAGGATATATTTGTATTCCTCTGTCTGCAGAATGCAATTACTGGTGCCAGGCACGTTGTAAAGACCCTGGGAGCTGTAGATAAGCCAAAAGGGCAGTGCAGAGAATTGGTAATGCATTAAACCAGCCTTGAATCTTAGGTATAGTCTGCATGATTGTCTGATTGGAACATGCAGGTATGCCTCTTTTAGGTCTAAAGTCACAAGCCAAGCATCCTTGCCCAACATGGGCAGAAGCTGCTGCAAAGTCAACATTTTGAATTTTGGAATATCCAGGAGAAAGTGGTCAGAATAGATAGGTCCAGTATCGGCCTCCAGGCCTTGTCCTTTCTGGGTACCAAGAACAGTCTCGAGTAAAATCCTTGAAGCTGCTCTTGCTCTGGTACGTGTTGAATGGCCCCCATATCCATGAGGAATGAGACTTGTTTTTGTGCCTCTCTCCATTGACTTTTTGGCAGATCTGGCCAACCGTTTGCCGTTGGAATAGTATGGAAATGGAACTTGTATCCTTGTGACACTGTTTAGAACCCACTTGTTCTGGGTTATGATGTGCTAATTTTCCCCCTAAGTGTGCAGCTAGAAGATAAGTGCTTGGTGCAGGCAGGGGGACGTCATTTGGACTGTTTTCTGTATGTTTGTGATCTATCTTCTCCAGCTTTGGTGGTAGAAGCACCCCATTGCTTGGGCCTATAAGAACCTTGCGCCTGGGATCTGCCCCTAGGGCGTCTGGATCTGCCCCTTTGAGGTCTGTCCGACACAGGAAAGGACCAATTTTTTGTAGGCCAGTGTCTACTAAACCTAGGTGGCTGTACTTGTAAAAATTCTTTGACAGTTTCCATAGATTTAGCTTTGTCCTCCATTTTCTTTAACACCTCTTCTGCCTTAACACCAAACAAAGTATCATGCTTGTAAAGGTGCATCTAGTAATTTAACTTTAACATGATCAGGCAGATTTTGTTCCTTTAACCAAGCATGCCTCCTAATTACAGAACCCGTAACTGTGGCCCTGCTGGAGGCCTCCAAAGAATCAAAACCACATTGCAAAGTATGTTTTCCAACTTGTTCTGCTGCATACAATAAATCCTGCATTTCCTTGTTTTCTGCACATTCAGAATTTAACATTTTCTGTTTAAGCAATCCCATGACATGCTGCTGATACTTAAGCATATGAAATTGACAGTTTAAGGCCCTTATAGCCAAATTTGCAGACGTGTAAACCTTTTTTCCCCATCTATCCAGTGCCCTTGAATCTGTCAGAGTAGGTTGGGTTTTTTTGCAGTGGAAGCCTTAACTCCCTTTGGACCCTGTGAAATAGTTTCTGGGTCAGCAGCAGGGTTTTTAAAAAGAAATTTGTGCGAGTCAGGAAACCTGTAATATCTGTCAGGCTTAACAAGAGCTGGGGGTAAGGAGTCAGGGGTCAGACTAGACTCCGTAAACACATCATCTACAATATCTAACAGGTGGAAGAGCTAGAGGCCTGTGCTGAGGTAGTAAAAGAAAATCCCTGAGCCTCTTTTTAGATTCCGAAAAATTCTGGCTCTCCCAGTGGAAATGTTCTCTCATGGTATGCAAGGTTTCCCCAAAGGAATAGTCCTCAGGAGGAGATGCTGAAGGAATAGATTCTTCAGCATCAGAATCCTCATAGGGGGGAAGAGACTATTCCTATTCAGAAGAGGAATCAGAAGAAATAGAAACCTGATCTGAAGATTCATAGTCAGTGTCTTGCCTAGGCCTCTTATCAGGAGGGGGGTGGGAACCCCTGATCAAGGTAATAAAGTCTTCGGCCATTTTGAGCATCTGTTTTTTGGGCATAGAGGCCTGTCCACGTGGCTCTTGAGTTTGTTTCCTTGCTTTAGAAGGTGCTTTAGTCTTTGCTTTTGATGCTGAAGTCGTTTTAATGTAAAGATGTTTAGGTCTGAATACACCCTCAGAAGCAGTTACCTGCTCAGCGGCTCTGGAACCATCTGAGAGATTAGTGTCAGAGGCTCCAATACCTTGAGTATCCAGAGGCATGGCAGACTCCATGTGGGAGTCGGTAACGGGCTGCGACTCTAAAGTAGCAGGCATCAGGGGCTGCAAAAGCACATCACTGAGAACCGGCGATTGGCTTAGGGGAAGTTCGCCGTCTGTTTTTGGCCTCGATTGTTTTTTTGTTTTTCTTTGCGTTTTTTTGTAAACTCCGGTAGTCTGATAGTTATCAGACGACATTTCAGGATAATTAAACTGGCGTCCAAAAAAGTTTAAAGCAAAATCATACCAACGCTTAGTGCGTTGGTTAAATCTAGCACAAAACAGACAACCAGTAACGTAAAGCAAAATCATGCCAACGCTTAATAGTGCGTTGGTTAAATCTAGCACAAAACCGACAACCAGTAACGTTGTGATCAGGGCCTAGGCAAGGAATACAGTAAGAATGAAAATCCTTATGAGGTATTTGCTTTCCACAAGAAATACAATTATTAACTTTTTCTGACATCGGTCTGGAGCAAGAAAAAAGTTTCCTCAATGGGGTACTTCGCTTTATTGAAGACTTCAGATCTGAAACTCAAACACGAAAATCTCAGGAGACGGCCGACCGGCACTTGCGAACTGCTTCTGCTTCAGGCACCGTGCGGCAAGAATGACCGAAGAAAATGGCGTTGGATGCTTCTTTTATACCCCTGACGACCTGACGTCAGGGAAGGGGCGACAGAAGCTGACGCAGGACCCAAAACTTTGGAATTCAGGCCGGTTGAGGGCAACCTGCCAGCAGGACTATCCAAATGTAATGATTGCAACAGTGAAACACGAAAAACATCTGATAATGCATAGATCCTGTCCTGAAACATAGATATTTCCTGCAGGAGTCCCTTATTGGGACATGCAGATAGGCCTCCTTTAGGTCTAAGGTGGCTAACCAAGCATCTTTGGAAAGCATAGGGAGAAGTTGATGTAGGGTGAGCATTTTGAATTTTGGTACCACCAGGCAGGTGTTTAGAATGGATAGCTATAAGAAACGTCTGGAATAAAAACCTTGGCCTACCTGTTCTGCAGGAACATGCTGAATTGCCCTTATGGAGAGCAGGGACTGAACTTGGTTTTGTGCCTCTGCCCACTGGTTTGGAGGAAGATCTGGGAACCCTTTTGGGGTTAGCAGCATGTGGAATAAGAAGTTATGTACTCACCATAACGTTCCATCTGAGTAGGTATCTGTATTTGTCTGCAACCTTTGGGATACGAATCCCATCTCGGATCCGAGCCGGCAACTTCTACCACAGCATAGATCCGAGCTCCTAGCTCCTCCCTTTACCCATAATCCCCTGCCAACCCTGACTGACCTCAGATCAAGTTTGCCCGATATAACCATTGTTACTGTGCCCCAGAAGGGGCTTATCTAAGACAGATCCTATAGGTCAGGGGGAAGGAGGGGGGGGTGGTTGCAGACAAATGAAGATACCTACTCAGATGGAACGTTATGGTGAGTACATAACTTCTTAATCTGAAGTAGGAACTTCATTTGTCAGCAACCTTTGGGACAGAGTCCCCAGCTACCTGAATCCTGGGTGGCCTTTATGGAAGAATATTCCGGAGCACTGCAGAGCCAAAGGACGCCCTACCTCTGGAGACAACATCCAGTTTGTAATGGCGGATAAAGGTATGAGATGAGACCCAAGTGGCTGCGGAACAAATATCATCTAAGGGAACCCTAGATTTAAAAGCCGCCGAAGTAGTGACGGCCCGAGTAGAATGAGCTCGGACTCCTTGAGGTGCAGGCCTTCCTGAACTCTGATACGGATACAACTAGCTATCCACCGTGATAGTGTAACTTTAGGAATTGACTTGCCTAAACTTGTTTTGGCAAAGGAGACAAACAACTGGTCAGATTGCCTATGACCAGCAGTTCGATGAATATAAAAACGTAATTGTCTGTGCACATCCAAGGAATGCAGTTTGTACTCTCCTTTGTTCTGGTAATTGGGAAAGAACACGGGAAGATTAATAGATTGATTAATATTAGCTTCCGAAGATACCTTAGGCAGAAAGGACGGATTGATCCGGAGGTAAACTCTATCCTGATGGAAGGCTAAGTACGGCGGTTTAACACATAGAGCCTGAAGCTGAGAGACTCTCTCGGCTGAAGTAATGGCCACCAAGAAGGCCGTCTTCCAAGAGACGTATTTAAGATCAACCGTAGCCGCCGGCTCGAAAGGGGGGCTTGTCAAGGCCTGAAGAACGAAAGATAAATCCCATGGGGGTACTACCTCCCTGACCGGGGGTCTGAGGAGGAAGGTACCCTTGAGGAAAGCTTCACAAAGCTTGGAAGTAATTAGAGGGCCCGATTCATGCCCAACATGATAATGCAAAATCGCTGCTAGTTGTACCTTGACTGTAGAGCAGCTAGCCCCTTGATGAAAAAGTGTAGTTAGAAAATCCAAAACAGACGTAAGAGACACCGTGAAAGGATCTAAGTGATGGTGCTCCGCCCAAATGGAGAAACGTTTCTACTTACTTCGATAGACCCTTCTGCTGGAAGGTTTATGTGCTGCTACTAGGATGGCTTTTGACTGGTGAGGAGATTCCGGGAGTCCTTATCAGAAATGGAACTGGAGCAACCAAGCAGTCAGCTTGAGGTTGATCAGGTTGGGGGTCGGAAGATCCAGAGGGTGAGTAATGAGATCTAGAAGGGGATCCAGAATCCAGGGTGGATGGATCAGATGAGACCACAGGTACGGAAACCATGTTTGACGAGGCCAAAATGGGGCAATGAGGATCATTTTGGCTTTCTGTAAGAGTTTAGCATCATGGGCAATGGAGGGTAAGCATAAAGGAGACCAGGAAGCCAAGCATGTACTAGAGAGTCTCTCGGGGACTTCCCCTGAGGGGGGATTAGAGCGAAGTAACTATTGCATTTGGTATTTGAAGGAGAGGCAAAAAGATCTCAACAGGGTTGCCCCCATTGGGCAAATATTTGTTTCACTACTAGAGGATTGAGAGACCATTCGTACGGGGTCAGAATCGAACGACTGAGCCTGTCCGCTAGGATGTTGGACCATCCCAGAATGTGCGTTGCAATGAGAAAGCGGTTGGTGGATATCGCCCATTCCCACACTCTCATGGCCTCACGACAAAGAGGATAAGACCTGGTTCCCCCTTGTTTGTTGATGTACCAGACCACTGACATGTTGTCCATTTATACTGCAATCATCCCAATCGGAAGAAGACTGTGAAGTGCCTGCAACGTCAAAAGCACCGCCCTCATCTCTAGGACATTGATATGCAAGGAGGTCTCTGTGTCGTTCCAAGTGTCTTGGACAGTTCTGCCTGAATAGTGCCCCACCCCAGGCGAGAGGAGTCCGTGGTCACTGTGGCGACGGGGGAAGGCATCGAGAATGGTCGTCCCGTGCGGAGACTCTGGGACTGGAGCCACCACATGAGCGACCCTCTGCAAGCCCTGCTTAGGGGAATAGGATGGGACAGGGGGTTGCGAGACAGGGACCATTGTACCTGGAGGGTCCACTGCAGGACCCTCATATTTAGATGGGCTAGGGGCAGCAGAGGAATTGCTGCCACCATGGACCCTAGAGCCCTCAGGATGAATTCCGCCGGTGGAGCAGGAAGTCGGAGAATGGCCTGAACATGCAACCTCAGGTTCTGAAGCCGATCGGGAGTCAGGAAGGCAAGCATAAGTCTGGAATCCAATCTCGCCCCTATGAAATCTATTACCTGTGTAGGAGCCAGAGAGGATATGGTTGACAGTCAACCCTAGGCGTGGAGCAAGATTGAGGAAATCTGCCTGAACAGATCAGATGCCTTGTTGGGGCGATGAGGAGCCAGTCGTCCAGGTACGGAAAGACCTGAATTCCCTGAAGCCTCAGGTGGGCCGCTATAACCGCCAAGACTTTGGTGAACACTCTGGGGGCTGAGGTGAGACCGAAGGGGAGGGCCCTGAACTGAAAGTGACTGGCTCCCAGCCGGAAGCGGAGGAACCTCCTGGAGCGTCTGTCCACCAGAATGTGGTAGTACGCATCCTTGAGGTCTATCGAGCACATCCAGTCGTTCTCCCGTAATAGGGGGAGAATAGATTGTAGTGTGACCATTCTGAACTTTTCTTTGGTACTGCCAGGTTCAGTAGAGAGAGGTCGAGGATGGACCTCAAGTCCCCCGTCTTTTTTGGCACCAGAAAGAACCTGGAGTAAAACCCCGATCCAAACTGATCTGGGGGGACGGGTTGGATGGCTCTTTTTTGTAAAAGCTGCTGAATTTCTGTAGCAGCCGGCTCCCTCTGATTGGGTGGTACGTCGGGGAGGCTTCTGGTTTTGGGGGTTACAATAAAGGGAATTTGGTAGCCTCTGGATATAATGTGAAGCACCCAGCGATCTGTTGTTATGGACTCCCACATTGCTAGGTGCTTCAAAAGACGCCCCCCCCCCGACTACCTCCAGAGTGGAGCAGTCGGGCAACCCCTCAGGGGTTCTGCGTGGGCCTCTCAGAGAAGGGTTCTCTGGACCCAAAATTTCTGGGACCCCCTCTGCCTCTTGGGTGGAGTCCTCCCTGTCCTCCTCTGCCACGAGAGGACTGGTTGTCCGGAGCAGAATGGGACTGATGTGATTTACGGAACCACATCTTCTTCTGACCCTTTTGGTTCTTGGAAAAGGACCTCTGGGGAGCAGAGAAGCGGACTCCAACAGCAGACAACATCTTCCAGTCTTTCTCGCTCTGGACTAAAGTGTTGCGAATGGTTTTGCCAAACAGTGCAGAACCATCAAAGGGGGCATTCGCGAATGACGCCTTAAAGGGTACCGAGAAGTCACAATGTCTGAGCCAGGCTTGGCGCCTGACTACCAGACCGGCTCCGCCAGCTCTAGCGGCTCCTTCAGTGGCGTGAGACAAGAGCCGCACAGAGGTGTTGGAAACTGAACGTAGAGTGGACATTCGGGAGGAGTACAGCTGCATGTCCCCTTCCGACATGGACTCCGGGGGGGGATGCAGCATATTCTTTTATTAGATCTCGCTGCATCCGGATGACGTGTGCCATATAATTCAGTGCCCTCATGGAGAGGGTTGCTGAACTAAAGATCCGCTTCCCAAGGCGGTCCATCGCTCAAGACTCCTTACTCGGCGGGTGGACCGCGGAGCTCTCCTGAGCCAACTCTCTCTTAGTGGCCGCTGCCACCAACATGGCATCCACGGGGGGACCTCTGCTCTAGTGGGTTCTTTCAGCAGGGGGACTCAGGATTCTATCCGGGCGCTTGGGGACTGGCTCTACAGTGTCCGGCTCCTTCCAAGCCCTGGTGGAAATAAGGTCCACCAGGGGGTCGGGGGGAGGGGACACCCAAGAGGTAGATGGCCCTGCTTCGAATGCCTCTAGGAATACGGACTCATCGGAGGAAGCCTTGGGGGCAGACCACCCTCCCCTAATCCTGAGCATTTCCATGATGTCTCCAAAGGAGACGTCCTTGGGGGGGTGACCTTGGGGAGCCTTCCCCTTCATCTAAGTCCGTATCTTCCGTAAGGGACTCGGGGGGAGTCCACGTGCCTTCTCTTACACTTAGCTTTGTGAGGGACCTCCTCGGGGGGGCTGTCCGAGGAAGACTCACCAGCAATATCACGTTCCAAAGGAACACCCAGAGGTGCTGAAGCAGGCTGCCCCGAAGGCCGGGTGATGGGAGCCTGAACCAGCTGAGAGGGAGTGCAGGAAGGAGCCAAAGCCAGGACCGGAAGCCCAGATGCACTCAACAGTGCCCTCTCCACCACCGCGAAAGCCGAGGGGGAGCCACTCTCGATAGGATCCGAGAGTCGACTCCCACTCGGATCCGAAGCGGGGACCGGATCCGGGGCAGAGACCCTCGGATCCGAAGGACCCGTGTGCTCCGACCGGGATGTAGCCGAAGTCACACAGAATCCCTCGGATGCGAAGCTCAACCCACGGCTCCAAGAGGTCAGATCCGACAAGCTCGAGGGACCAGTCGGAGCCGAAGTAACCAGTACTATCGGCTCCGACCCACCCCTGGATCCAACGCGGCTCTGCTCCGAATGCTCCGAACCTGGAAAGCGGGTCGGGGAAGGAGCGATTGGAGCAAAAAGTGGGGTCGAGCTCCCCCTGGAAGGGGGGGGGGGGGCAAGAGCACTCCCATCTGCAGCTGGGCCTGGATGAACCTCCTCATCATCCGGTCCATGTCTGCATCTGACATACTAAAGGTGGACCTCGACGAGGCCGAGGCAGACCTAGAGTGTCGCCTCGATGACCTCGACGGGGACTGGGTCCCCTCCTCCCCAGGTCCCAGTGAGAAACAAGGGGACCGGAGCCAAGGAGGAGGTGATCCAGAAGCTCTGGATGGAGAAGCCCGTTTGGCGGGCGGGGCCGAGGAGGAGTCCTCGGCCTGCCGCCTATGGTGCTTCTCCTGTATGGCTTTCCCGGCCTCCCTCTCCTCCGGAGCCGAAGCAGGAAGTTGAGTCCCAACCAGAGGGAGGGAGACAGGAGTGGCTACCACCGAGGGCTGGGTAGCGGCCACAGAAGTACTGGAGGCCGGAGCCGAATCCGGGGGCAAAAGGCCCGCCAGAATCAGCTTTGACCTCCGGTCCTTAAGTGCCCTGGGGTTGAACGCTGCGCAAATCGCACATCCCGAGGAGAGGTGTTCAACCCCAAGGCACCTAACGCACCGGGTGTGGCCATCCGCCGGTGAAAGCTTATGGCCACACTTGGTGCATTTTGAAAAGATGGCTTTAGGGGCCTCCAACATAGTATACAGAAAACACACTCACTAGGCCCCTACACACACCACAAACAAACACTACGAACCAGCGAGGGCAGGGAGGAAAAATAAACACAAAAAAAGACAAATATAGGATACCTAAACACCCGTACACACTCACACAAGAAAAAGGAAGAAAAAATGCAAAGTTTTTCTCACAAAAGTTATCCAACTATCAGGAGCTCGAAATCCAGCTTGAAGCGCGGCAAACTAGATCTGAGGTCAGTCAGGGTTGGCAGGGAATTATGGGTAAAGGGAGGAGCTAGGAGCTCGGATCTATGCTGTGGTAGAAGTTGCCGGCTCGGATCCGAGATCGGATCCGTATCCCAAAGGTTGCTGACAAATGAAGTTCTTACTTCAAATATAAAATTTGTACCCCTGGGATACTATGTTGAGGACCCATTGATCGTTGGTGATGGAGGTCCAGGTTTTTGCATGGTGGGCAACTTTTCCTACTAGGGGCATGAGCAACTGGGCAGAGGTGAGGGGTGGAGTTGAGAAGTCATTGTGAATTCTTTCTGTAAGGGGGTGGGGCTTAGCACTCCCTGATTGAGAAGTGGAGGTACTCCATTGCTTAGATCTCTGCATACCCTGAGATTGTAATCTTGGGGGGGGGGGTGTTTCCCCTGGGTCTAGTTTGAGATGTCCTTGAGGGTGCTGAAAGGACCAAAGTTTTGAGGGGCAATGCCTACTAAATCTTGAGGTTGCACTTGCAAAAAACCTTTGACTGTCTGCATAGACTTAGCCTTTTCTTCAGTCTTTTTTAAAATCTCTTCTACTTTGGTGCCAAACAGATTGTCCTTGTTCAGAGCAGCATCTAATAATTTTCATTTGACTTTGTTTGGCAAGGTCTGCTCCTTAAGCCAGGCATGCCTTCTAAGTACAGAACCTGTGACTGCTGCCCTGCAAGATGCTTCTAGGGTGTCAAACCCACATTTCAGGGTATGCTTCCAGACTTGGCTTGCAGAACGCATAAGCTCCTGTAATTCTTTATTTTCTGCACAGTCAGGAAAAGTAGATCATTTTTGCTTAATAAGTTTCATAGTATGGTACTGGTATTTCAGCATGTGGAGCTGACAATTTAATGCTCTAATGGCGAGAGGTGCAGAGTTGTATACTTTTCTACCCCATCTGTCTAAAGCTCAGGAACCCCTGTCCGAGGGGATGGGATTCTTAGCTGTAGTTGGTTTATTCCTTTAGGTCCTTGGGAGAAGACCTCTGGATCAGCAGTAGGATTTTTGAAGAGAAATTTGTGCTAGTCAGGGACTCTGTAGTACCTGTCAGGTTTCCTTGGAGCAGGGGGTAAAGTATCAGGAGTTAGACTGGATTCCATAAAGACATCATCCACAACATCCAGAAAGTACAGCTGTGTACACTTACCATAAATGTAGATGTTCGAGTGTATTCACTGTTGCAGTCCTCACAATTGGTTTATCTGCTTGCAGTAGCCATCAGTCGGCCCGATTATCAAAGTCTTGGGTCCTGCATCGGTTGCTGTCTCATCTTCCATGCCAACAGGTAGTCAGGGGTATGAAGCATGCAGCCGATGCCATTACATCAGTTTTTCTTGCCCCAGATGTCAGGTGCCCCCTAATGGGAAACAATTAAATATATATATACACATATATATATATATATATATATATATATATATATATATATATATATATATATATATCAATAGTAGATCCAAACAGGAGTCACCACACGGAGAAGTCAAGTAAAACGTTCTTTATTTTTCCATAAAACCACACAAGCGCTTTCACGTAGATACACTACGCTTCATCAGGTGTAAATATTAAAAACAAGTGAACTATTTTTATACTTAACTTTTCGGCGGGAAAATCAACAAACCAGATCTCAATTGACAATTAATTAAAACAGTTTGTATTGCATTTAAAACGGCAATGACCTAACTTTAAACAAATGGTAGAAATTCTATCTCAAAAGTCATTCAATAACAAAAATACCCAGTATTCTTTAAGTACAATGACACACAACTATAATATAGCAAAGACATTGCAACACTAAGTCATTTTTGTTTTAAATAAATTAAAACCAATCAATATTAGCTTGCAGTTTTCCAAACGCTTGTATAAAGTATAATATAACTCCATGCTCGTTTGCCTAGTATTACTGTGTTCCTATAACAAGAAACACATAATGCCACATTGAAGTCCGCTGGACATTCAGAAAACCGGCAGAAACACCGTTTAAACCTAGATCAACGTACAACATGGAATCTAAGCGACTCAAAAAACAGTATACCTTTTTAAACAATACTACTGAAAGAATAACATTAAAACCTTCAAATAGGTTAAAAGCAAGCATCAAACAACCATCGGACTTCAAACTCTTAGAGCCTAAACATCATCCAGTAATGTCGCTAACTCGCAACGTCCCAAATAACCAACAAGCTTATAGTTTGTACCCTTGTAACTAATGGTAATTAAAAAATAATGATTAATAAAATCTCAAAGCAAAAAACAAAATATATAGTGGCCAAGCTACTCACCATATAAATCATAACCCATACATTTCAGCCATTGCCCAAAAGCAAAACGAGAACAGCCAGGCTCAGGGACATTTGTATACAAGGTCATCTGGCAGCCGAAACTGGCTACTCACTCATTTAATACTCTCCAGACCTCTGCCGCTATCACATGCAGCTACAGGACAAGGCATGTAACAGAGATACCCAGTAGATAAACAACAACCATATCCAAGCTTGTTAAAAAGAGATACTTAGCTGCTAGATAGCTGAAAAAGTCAAAAGACAGCGCACAATACCAAAACAAATTGGCATTCAAGCCTCGTCCAGCAGTGTCACGTGACCCATAACATCCCAAACAACCAACAAGCCCTTATAGCTAAAATAATTAAAATATAATTAGTAGAATCTCAAAACAAAACCAAAATATGTAGTGGCTAAGTTACTCACCATATAAAGCGTTACCCATATATTTCGGCCATTGCCCAGAAACAAAACAAGAACAGCCAGGTTCAACGATATCTATATTCAGGTCGACTGACAGCCAAAGCTGTCTGCTCAATCATCTGATACTCTCCAAACCTCTGCCGCTACCACATACAACTACATGGCAAGGCATATGACAAAGATATCCGGCAGATAAACTGCAGATAAACTGCAATCATATCCAGGCTTATTAAAAAGAAATATATAGCTGCTAAATAGCTGAAAAGGTCAAAAAACAGCACACAATACTAAGACAAAATTAGCGTTCAGAATCAATATCAAACAAGCACAGACCCTATTCAAGGCAGCATAAATAACCACTAAGAACGAAAACACAATGTTCATGCTATCGAACCACAACCAAACTTCCTAAAATGAGAATTAAACACCAAGTCCATCAAAACCAAAAAATCCAAAGAATGACTCAACGTCAAAAAAATTTTTTTTTGACTATATAAATGTCTACATCATCATAGCCATCAAACTAAAAATAAAAATAATAAAGTTTATGAACATTTTTTTAAAAAATAATAATAAAATAACTTATCTAATTAAACTAAATATCAAATAGCATACACACATTAGATGTTCAATATTTCTTTCGATTATCCAAAATGGGTTTAACAGATACTGAATAATTAATACCTGGGGTCATATGTGCCTTTAAGATGAAAATCCATTTCAATTCTCTGATGGCTAACTGGTTATTATTATCTCCTGCTCTAGGATTTAGAGGCAACATTTCCAGTACTTTAAAACCAAAAGTATGACTAGAATGCTCCATGACATGTTTAGCTAGGGCATTAGAATCTTTCTCTTTCCTGATGTCATAACAGTGGTTATAAACCCTGTCACGTAGCCGTCTCTTGGTTAGGCCGACGTAAAATGCGTCACATAAATTGCATGTAGCTAAATATATCAGACTGCTACTATTGCAATCACTATAAAATCTTGGGATAAAGGAGAAAATGCCCTCAGGATGTATAAAACTAGTATTTTTAGAAATAAATGGACACATTGAACATCCACCACATGGAGAGGTACACAATTTCTCATGAACAATGCTATTAGATGGAGATATATGCTCCGAGCATAGAATTTCTTTCATGTTCTGAGAAGTTCTGTAAGTAAATCTAGGATATTCTCCAACTATAGTTTTTGTAAAGGTGTCTGTAACCAACACATTCCAGTTTCTAATAATGATCTTATTTAAATTAAAACTGTCACTGGTAAAATTAGTAACATAACTTAATTTGTCTGTAAACTTATCTTTAACTGCAATGCATTTCTTGTTGCCACCTATATTTCTAACAATAGCTGTGCCACCAGGGTCATAATATTTGTCTATGAATCGCTGTTTGCAATCTGTAAACATCTTAAGGGGATAACCTCTTTCCCTAAACAACACCTCTAAGGTGTTTATTTCTCTCTCTAGAGAGTCACTGTGCTCGCAGATTCTAAAGATTCTATGCATTTGACTAGATATTATTCCTTCAAAGGTATACCTAGGGTGCATGCTACTAAAGTGTAGCAGCGTATTCCTCCAGGTTGGCTTCCTATATAGAGATGTAATAATCCTGTCATCCTTAAACTGTAGTTGTAGATCTAAAAAATGTATCTTGGCATGGGAGGTCTCCACTGTAAATCTTAAAAAAGGAGACGTATTCTCCAGTTCATTGACAAATCTAATACAATCTGACTCAGTGCCATCCCATACAAAAAGGACGTCATCCACAAATCTTTTATAAATTCTCACTTTTTTAAAGTCAGGATGGTTAAATAGATGTTCTTGTTCCCAGTTATACACAACCAAATTGGCATAACTATTTGCACAGGGGGTTCCCATAGCAACCCCCCACTTTTGCAAATAAAGTTGATCCTGGAACAAAAAAACATTATTACTGAGTATAACATCAAGGAGATAATGAATAAGGATCATCCTGTTGTTACTATAACCAGACAAAGTGGCCAAGACTTCATCAATCGCCTGAAGCCCAAGCTCATTAGGGATGCAGGTAAAAAGATTTTTAACATCCATTGTCACTAGTAACAATGGTACATCCTTACTCTTGAAGTCATGTTCTTTCAGAGACTCAATTAGTTGGTACGAGTCACTTAGAATATGTGGGATACGGTCCACTAAAGGTCTTAAGATACTTTCTACAAAAGAAGAGATGGTACAAGTTACCCAGTTGTTACTCGAGACTATTGGTCTCATGGGTATCGGTCTAAGGCCCTTATGTATCTTAGGTAAACCTTTAATCAAAGGAATGACAGGATATTCTATAAAAAGATATTCATACAGTTCACAGCTAATCTGTCCCCCTAACAAAAGATCATATAAGTCAGCATGTACAGTTTTAATAATCTTCTGACATTTCATATTACTGATTCTCTCATAGACAGTATCTTCTGATAAAAGATCCATCATAGCTAGACCATAGTCTAGAGAGTTCATTATAACTATGACTCCACCTTTATCAGCTGGTTTGATAATGTCAGTATTCCTTTTTAGAGATAATAATGAATCTTGTTCTGCTTTAGACATGTTAAAAAAGCAGCATCTTTTTTTATGTTGAGCAAACCAACTATAAAAGTCAGATTCACATATTTTTAAAAAGCTCTCAACATTATGTGGCATACTAGGTATAAAACTGCTCTTTACTCTAAAGAAATGTTTGACCTCATTAGTATTGACTGCACTGTTATTCTTAAACAAAACCTTAAGAGAAACATTACGACAAAACAGTCTTAAATCAACCAGAACATCATTAAGGGAGCTTGTTTGAGAAGGTATAAAATTAAGACCTTTCTCTAAAAGAGAAACATCTGAGTCAGATAAACTGTATGTTGAGACATTATATATAAGGGAGTTCAATTTCGCTGTTTCCTTGATGCTGGATACCTTTCTTCGGAGCCTTTTCTTTTTCTTGGTCCTCTGCTGTGAGAGCGACCACGCCACCCCACACGTTCCTTCACTGGAAATGGTAAAAAAGTATTCATTGTGGGAGCAGACTCCTTCGGTCTTGCCCCTGCAGAAAAAAAGGGAGCGGCAGCTTGCTGGTTGGGTGGAGGTGTATCATTTGAGCAATGGGCATCACTGGTGACCACTGAAGAATAGGAAGGTTGATTATTATATGTTGTATGGTTAGTCTTCTGGACACTGGTCACTGATAATGATGGCAATGGATCTGAAGAAACATAGTTCAAAGGCACATTAGCAGAAAGCTCAGAGTCAGTGTTCATATCTGGATTTGTCATAGTAGAAACTCCTTGTGGTTGAGAATTGTTATTTTTTGGCCAAATAAAAATCTGACCTGTGGCAAAATCTTTGGCATCTCTCTGAATCTTCCTCTGCTTCACTATTTTAAACGTTCACTAAATGAATGAACTTGATTCAGGATATCATCAAGTCTCTTGGTGAAGTATTCACTAGAGAATTTATCAAGAATGTCTTTATGTTGAAGTTCTATCTTCTTTCTTAATGATGCTTCTAGTGGGGCAAAATATTCCAATAACAAGTTCATATAGCTGAAGCCCAACTGTATGTTTAGGTCTTGCCACTTCCTCAACAATACAGGATGAGAGTTACCATAAGAAGGCATACAAAAGACACGCATGCCTCTAGGTATGATTTTAAAATGAATGCATGCCTCTAAATGAAGCCTTTGCCACACATATCTTTGCAGTTGATACAAATCATCTTGAAATGATCTTGTAAGTTTGTTAAATTCAACTACAGACTCACCGGTAGAAGGTTGTGGTGTAACACTCGCTAAATTATTCAATTCCAGAGTCAATAAAGGATTTTCAGCATTATACTTAATCAAGTCCCAGGTTGTAAAAGCTGGTGTCCTCGTCTCTGGAGTGAAGTCTAGTTCGATGTCAGTTGATTCCATGAGTAAAAGTCGCCGGCAGCACCAAGCAAGAAGTAAAAATATATGTAGAACTGCAGCAACAAAACAAAGACTCCGTTTGGAAAAAAAGAACCAAAATACCAATAGTAGATCCAAACAGGAGTCACCACACGGAGAAGTCAAGTAAAACGTTCTTTATTTTTCCATAAAACCACACAAGCGCATTCACGTAGATACACTACGCTTCATCAGGTGTAAATATTAAAAACAAGTGAACTATTTTTATACTTAACTTTTCGGCGGGAAAATCAACAAACCAGATCTCAATTGACAATTAATTAAAACAGTTTGTATTGCATTTAAAACGGCAATGACCTAACTTTAAACAAATGGTAGAAATTCTATCTCAAAAGCCATTCAATAACAAAAATACCCAGTATTCTTTAAGTACAATGACACACAACTATAATATAGCAAAGACATTGCAACACTAAGTCATTTTTGTTTTAAATAAATTAAAACCAATCAATATTAGCTTGCAGTTTTCCAAACGCTTGTATAAAGTATAATATAACTCCATGCTCGTTTGCCTAGTATTACTGTGTTCCTATAACAAGAAACACATAATGCCACATTGAAGTCCGCTGGACATTCAGAAAACCGGCAGAAACACCGTTTAAACCTAGATCAACGTACAACATGGGATCAGCAGTAGGATTTTTGAAGAGAAATTTGTGCTAGTCAGGGACTCTGTAGTACCTGTCAGGTTTCCTTGGAGCAGGGGGTAAAGTATCAGGAGTTAGACTGGATTCCATAAAGACATCATCCACAACATCCAGAAAGTACAGCTGTGTACACTTACCATAAATGTAGATGTTCGAGTGTATTCACTGTTGCAGTCCTCACAATTGGTTTATCTGCTTGCAGTAGCCATCAGTCGGCCCGATTATCAAAGTCTTGGGTCCTGCATCGGTTGCGGTCTCATCTTCCATGCCAACAGGTAGTCAGGGGTATGAAGCATGCAGCCGATGCCATTACATCAGTTTTTCTTGCCCCAGATGTCAGGTGCCCCCTAATGGGAAACAATTAAATATATATATATACATATACATATATATATATATATATATATATATATACATATATATATATATATATATATATATATATATACATATATATATATATATATATATATATATATATATATATATATATATATATATATATATATATATATATATATATATATATATATATATATATATATATATATATATATATATACACATATATACATACACATATATATATATATACACATATATATATATATATATATATATATATATATATATATATATATATATACACACACATATATATATATATATATATATATATATATATATACATACATGTACATACACCAAAAAGATTTTAAGCATAAAGGAGAATGGAGGTATAGCCAAAAGAAGTCAGGGGGCTGGAGGGAGGATAACCAGGACTGCAACCGTGAATACACTCGAACATCTACATTTATGGTAAGTGTACACAACTGTACTATGTTCTTCATGTTTCACTGTTGCAGTCAACACATTTGGGTAGATTCCCAAAGTTAAGGATGGGAGGAGGAATTTAGCTAGCATTAGGACCATCTATAAGGCCCTGCAAGACTGCAGTGGCAAAGCCAGCTCTAGATTAAGAGAAAATTGGCAAATGGTAATACTTGGTGAAAGTATGTACAGAACCCCAGGAAGCAGCTTCTAGGATGTCCCTGGTAGGGACACCTCTGAGAAAGGCTGTAGAGGTAGATGTAGATGTAGATGCAGCCCTGGTTGAGTGTGGTCTTATCCCCTGTAGGATATATTTTACATGGTGCTTATAGCAGAAATGACTGCAATGGCCTATCCATTTAGAAAAGGTTTGCTTTGAAACGGCCTTTCCTTCTGCACCTGCAGCAAATGCCACCAGCAGTTGTTCAGATTTCCTTTGAGGTTTAGTTCTGTCCAAGTAAAATCTAAGTTGTCTGTGCACATCTAAGGAGTGCAGTATCCGTTCCCCTTTGTTCTGTGGATTAGAAAAGAAGGTTGGCAAATGAATGGACTGATTAAGAGCCACACTGGATACTACTTTGGGCATGAAGGAGGGATTGGTCCTGAGGGACACCCTGTCCGCATGAAAGATGATGAAAGGCTCCACTGCCATAAGGGCCTGTAATTCAGATACCCTTCTTGCTGAAGTGATTGCTAAAAGGAAGGCTGTTTTCCAGGAAAGGAATTTTTAACTCTGCGCTTGCAGCTGGCTCAAAAGGAGGTGGAGTGAGTTTTTCCAATAAAACAGTTAAGGTTCCAGGCAGGAGATGGAGCTCTCCTGGGACGACTTAAGTTTTTGGCCCCTGTGAAGAACTGCTTGAGTAGTGAATGAGAGAAGAGGGGTGGTTCTGTGCTGTATTGAGCTGAAATGGCTGAGGCATGAATTTTGATGGAGGAAAAAGAAAGGCCTTTGTGAAGCATCTCAGTTAAGTACTGCAGAATCTGGGGTAAATTGGGTGCTGCTGTGCCCATCCCTAGAGTTTGGTTCCAGGCCCAGAATCTTTTCCATTTTTCAGCATAAGATTTTCTAGTACTAGGCCTCCTTGCCTCCAAAATGACATCCAACACTTGTTTACTGAGGGATGGACGTCTGTATCTTTCCCTTTGAGGTCTGTCTGTAATTGGAAAGAACCAATTCTTAGTTGGCCAGTTTCTGCTAAATCTAGGAGGCTGAACCTGTAAGAAATCCTTCACTGTTTGCATAGATTTTGCCTTATCCTCCATTTTCTTTAATACCTCTTCTGCCTTAACTCCAAATAACACATCCTGCTGCAAAGGTGCATCCAATAATTTTGCTTTAACATGATCTGGTAACGTATGTTCTTTTAACCAAACATGTCTTCTAATGACAGAGCCTGTAACTGCTGCTCTGCAGGAGGCCTCTTGAGAATCAAAACCACATTGCAAAGTATGCTTTCCCACTTGTTCGGCTGCATGCAATAAATCCTGCATTTCTTAAATTAGGAGGATCTGATTCTGGAAGCATTTTTTGTTTTAACTGAGACAGGAACAATTGCTGATATTTTAGCATGTGAAACTGGCAATTTAATGCGCTCATTGCTACAGTTGCGGACGTATATACTTTCTTTCCCCATCTGTCTAATGCTCTGGAATCTCTGTCAGAGGGAACTGGATACTTGGCTGATGAGGCCTTAACCCCTTTGGGTCCCTGAGAAATAGTTTCAGGGTCAGCTACAGGGCTTTTATACAGAAATTTATGTGAGTCAGGGACTCTGTAGTATCTTTCAGGTTTAACAGGGGTTGGAGGTAAGGAATCAGGATTTAAGCTGGATTCAGTATACACATCATCCACAATATCTAACACTGGCGGAATAGCAAGGGGTCTGTGTTGAGGTAATAAAAGGAAGTCTCTGAGCCTTTTCTTGGATTCTGAGTAATCCTGGCCTTCCCAGTGGAAATGCTCCCTCATAGTATGTAGGGTTTCCCCAAAGGAGTAGTTCTCAGGCGGTGAGGCTGATGGAACTGATTCCTCAGCATCAGAATCCTCATAAGGGGGTAAAGAGTGTCCTAGGTCTGAGGATGAATCAGAAGAGATGGACACCTGGTCGGATGAGCCATAGTCTGCATCCTGTCTAGGCCTTTTATCAGGAAGGGGATGGGACCCCCTGATTAGAGTGATTAGGTCTTCGGAAATTTTGAGCATTTGTTTCTTAGGCATGGAGGCCTGTCCTGGAAACTGTCCTGGAGAATGCTGTATTTGTTTCTTTGATTTCAAAGGAGGCTTAGACTTAGCTGAGGGTTTAATGCTTAACTGAGTCGGTCTGAAGACACCCTCTGAAGCTGTGGGTTGCTCAGCTACTCCAGATCCCTCTGAAAGGTTAGTCTCGGTAGGCTGAATAACTTGTGCGTCCGAAGATCTAGCCATCTCCACGTGGGAGAGGCGGCCTGTGGTTCTACAAAAGCAGTAGTCAGGGGCTGCGAAGGCACCTCGCTAAAAACCAGAGAACCGGCGACCGGCCTAGAAGAGGCTTCGTCAGTTTTGGGCCTCGGATGCCTATCCTTGTCTTTGCGCTTTTTGTGTATTCCGGTCGTCGGAAGTTCCGACTGCATGGTATAATTGAATTTTCTACCAAAATAATGTCGAGCAAAATCAAACCGACGTTTAATAGTGCGCTTGTTAAACCTAGCACAAAACAGACAACCAGTGATGTCGTGGTCTGGGCCTAGGCATGGGATACAATAGGAATGGAAATCCTTATGAGGTATTTGCTTCCCACAAGAAATACGGACATTGGTCTGAGGCAAGAAAAAGTTTCCCCAACAGGGTACTTAGCTTTGTAGAAGACTTCGGTTCTGGATTCGGAATGAAAATCGCAGGAGACGGCCAACCGGCACTTGCGAACTGGTTTTGCTTCGGGCACCGCGCGGCAAGAAAGACTGAAGAAAATGGCGTCGGCTGCATCTTGTATATCCCTGTCGCACTGACGTCAGGGAGGAGGCGACAGCAACTGACGCCGGACCAAGACTTTGGAACTCAGGCCGACTGGGGAACCGCCTGACGGCAGGATAACCCAAGTGTAATGACTGCAGCAGTGTAACACTATGAACATCAGGAAGAACATCAATTACATCTGACATGATGGAGGCACAATGGATAGAGGTATGTTTTTCTGTCTCTTAATTTTGGCACAATCTAGAATTAAGCACACTATCATCACTAAAAAAAAAAAATCCAACCACTTGTAAGTGAAAACTTCTGTGCAAGACTACAAACATTCACACTAGGTGAGAACAGGTGAAAATCACATCAATACATGTACTGAAAACAGGAGGCAGCCACCAAGAAATGGCTGGCAATACTCCTTCCCACTGTTCAGCCATTTATTGAAGGATCTTCAATGGACTTCTCTTTTCAACGAAAATACAGTCACTTAACATGAGTAAATGCATCCAACACATTTAAGATAAAAGTGCTAATACATTGAAAACAGTCTTTCAACTTCACAGACTATAAAACTACTGATTTCATGTAAAATAACACTTGCCAATCGAGCAGGCTGCTGACCAAACTTGACTTGATGAGTGACAGCTTTAATAAACTTCTGCTGCTTAGCTCCCTTCTTGTTCTTCAGACCAAAAGTCTTGTCCTAAAATCAGGAAAACAAATATGCCGTATTAAAATATATTCGACTAAGTTAAACATGTGACCATTTTCTCCCTGCAGTAACAGTTGAAGTCTAAGAGTTGTAAAATAAGTATTTTAAATGCACATTAAAGGAGATTTTTCTAAGGTACACTGGAAAAGTGTGTGTGTGGTGGGGGGGGGCTAAAGAGAGATCCAACACCCCTCAACAAATAATTGCAACTTACATAAAGAGTAACATTACTCACAGAAAGCAAAATACATATTTAACTTTGTACTGCATACATATTTTACTTTTGTACAAACAACGGCAATGACTTCAAAGTAGCCTAAATATAAAGCTTAAACATAAGCAGCATAGCAGTATACATTTGTTAAATCAAAAGTAAATTATAACAGTACTAAAGAAGAAAACTTAATCAACCAGCAGAATCCAGGTAACCTGTTTTACAAGTCTGATTCCACAACCAGCCCACACAATTAGTTTTCTTCTAGCAACTTAAAAGCATCTTGTATCATATGTGCCTCAGCAATATCTACATGAAAATGCTGGCCTTCTCTGCTACCACCATAATCAACACTTTAGATCCTATACTTAGCACAGCATCTGACATGACCCAATGATGGGAGCAGCAGTGTCAGTTATGTTCGGGGATTAAACCTGCTGATGGCTAAAATGTAATGCAATGAAACTAAAGAGGTAGGGGGATCAGAAAAATTAAAATCAGGATCAGACCTCAAAGAGATTAACATTTGCAGTAAGCTGTTAACTTAAGCAATGGCATTACCCTAAGAAGGGGTAATGCTTGCAGCTTGACCACAGCTTCTGAAAAAGTAACTGTTTTTTGATTATAAACCAATAAAACCAAACGTAGATATTGCTTAATGGACAAATTTCTTGCAGTATTACATTATCTAGAGCTTTGCTTCAATAACAATGTTTACAGAGGATTGAGTTTTTGTCTGTGTATAAAGTAAATGGGATTTTGGGTCCCAGTTTTTACTTACTCGCACATCCCTGCAGAAATAAATACATCTTTCAAAGTTCAAAGTCCTTGATGGCATATAACATGCATTCTGCATCCAGTGTGCGGGTGACAACATGAATATGAATAAATTACTGTGTACGGAAATGTTTCCAGTTTCAAATGTCAATTTTAAGATACTGCTTACCAGAATAGCAGCAGCTATTTATCCTTTCAATGGACCCTTCTGTTGCGGATAAATCCTTATGCTGTAGAGCTAACTTAATACAATGTTGTACATAATTGCACAGAATGGAACTGTATATGCATGTGATGGTGGGAGGGGACACAAATGCACTAATTCACATGGGTTCATAGGTTGGTACTAGGATATCGGCCCTAGGGCCTATACAAGCCTAGCCATAACAATTCCATGGATATTTCTTCCCACAATATTTACTTCTCTACATTTTCTTTAAGTCCTCTCCAAAGTGATTCGGTTTTCCATTCCCACATATTTTCTGATATGACTGTCAGTGTGTGTGTAGAGGAATAAAAAGGAAAGAATTGTTTGCTGGATGTGGGACAGCTACGAACTTAATGCATGCATCTTTTGGGATAGACAACTGTAGTACCCCCTGCTTTTTATATGTATGCAATGACCACAGGTTTGCATGTTTGGTGAACAAGCTCAGCTTCTACTGGCCACTGAAAAACTTAAATGCCACAGATCCCATTATGGAAACCACAAGGGTCCATGTAATACTTAAATTTCTTACTGCAATCCAGGTGAGTGGGATTCAGTTACTGGCCCCGGCACTGCAAAAGCCAGACAGAGAGGGAAAGAAGTGAAAGGGAATGACATGTTCATCTCACCTGTCGGGTTGACAAGGGTGGCAGGCACTCCATAAGCACACAGGGAAGGGTGATTTCTCCAGTTTAGATTGGGAAAAACCACTTCCAGTGCTTGAAGGAAGGCGGCAGGGGTGGATGCTAGCAATGTAGCTTGCAGAAATGAGGGAAAACCAGTGCTGACAGTCCACTGCACATCCCACTTCAGCTATGTGAGCCAGGAGTTTCTGGGGAACATAGGGACCATCACCTGACAGCGGTCCAAATAATGGCCCCTACCAGTCAACCCTTGCCCCTGTGATGGGGAGCAAATGGTATGACTGACCAGGAAGGAAAGGATATTGACAGACAGCCACGACAAAGAGCGTCAACAAAATTTCTAACGAGATATGAACTGACAGGTTATGATTAAGTAAACGCGAGTACATATGAAATATGAAACTGCCACATTTCATGGTATTGGTAGTGGTTTTACTGAGGACAAGATCCTTTTCTGTTAAGGTCACCAAAAAAGAAGTTATGTACCTACCGTAACGTTCCATGTTAGTTGTCTTCATCTCGCCTTCTTTCTTGCTTGTTGGGATCAGAGCCAACCCTCTGCTCCGACTCTGCCATCTTCTATAGCTAGAGAGCTGTTTACTGGCTCAAAGCTACCCCTTATATCCCATGATGCCTAGCGCTAGCTACCCAGATCATGTTTGAAATGGCTAACTCTAGCTATAGCTATATAATGAACCTCTCCAAACAAAAAGTTGAGCATACTTGTCATATACTCTAAGTCAGTAGAGGAAACGAACCAGAGAACACTCAGCCAGTGAAATCTGAACTCCTCTCGGTCCAATAGGGGGGAACGCAAGGAAGAAGGCGAGATGAAGACAACTAACATGGAACGTTATGGTAGGTACACAACTTCTTTATGTTAAGTTGTCTATCTCGCCTTCGTTTCTTGCTTGTTGGGACAGCATCCCTAGCACCTACAATCCTGGACGGCTCATTGGAACAGACTTTTCAGAACAGTGGAACCAAAGTTAGCTCTACTCCTGGAGACCATATCTAACTTGTAATGAGAAATAAAGGTATGAGGATTTGCCCACGTAGCAGCTGCACAGATAGAGTCCATGGGCAGCCTGGACTGGAAGGCTACGGAGGTGGCCAAAGCCCTAGTAGAATGACCTTTCGGTTTGACAGGCAAGTCTTTGTTTCTTAGTTGATAGATGAAGGTAATAATGTGAGACAACCACCTTGATAAGTTCACTTTGGAAACTGGGAGACCTTGTTTGCCCCTAGCATAGGAAAGGAAAGGTTGGTCCGACTTCCTTATATCCTTCGTTCTATGCAGGTAAAAATGCAATTGTCTATGAACATCCAATTGGTGTAATTTGTATTCTGCCTTGTTGGTGTGGTTAGGGAAAAACACAGGGAGGTCTATGGATTGGTTTAGATTATTTTCTGAGCAGACTTTCGGAAGGAAAGAGGGATTAGTCCTCAGAGCAACCCTGTCCTTATGAAAAACTAAGTACGGAGGACGAACACTTAGTGCCTGATGTTCAGAGACGCGTCTGGCTGAAGTAAGAGCTACCAGAGAGTTTTCCAAGATAGGAACTTAATGGAACAGAATGCTGCCGGTTCCAAAGGGGGCATAATCAAGGAGGTTAGTACCAAATTAAGATCCCAAGGAGGAGGGGGATCTCTCACTGGGGGCCTAAGGAGAGTGTTCCCTCTGAGAAAAGCTTTACACAGCTTATGAGACATAATGTTTACATTAGACAACCCAACATGAAAGTTAGAGATGGCCGCCAATTGAACCCTGATTGCAGCAGAAGCGGACCCAGAATGAAAAAGTTCTGCTAGGAACTCCAAGATTTCGTGAACTGGGGCTGAAAAGGGATCTATGTTCCTAGCCTCTGCCCAACAAGAGAAGCGTTTACATTTGCTAGCACAAGTCTTTCTAGTGGCGGACTTGTGAGAGGAGACAATCTCACGAACGACCGTGGAAATGCTGGGAAGCCTGGCTAGGGTTGGAAGTGGATCAACCAAGCTGTGAGCTAGGGTGTTTGGAGGGACTGATTCAGCTTGCCTGACTGATGAATCAGCAGGTCTGGAATAGGATCCAGAGTCCACGGCTGCTCGAGAAGTTAACGGTGCAGGAACAGAAACCATATCTGTCGTGGCCAGTAGGGGGGCAAAAAGGATAATTTTGCAACCCAACAAAATAGTTTTCTGTATGAGTTTAGGTATAAGAGGAAACTGAGGGAAGGCATAAAGAAGTCCCTGAGGCCAATCGTGGACAACAGCGTCTCTGGGAGAGTGACCGGAAAGTGGATAAAGGGAGAAGTATTTGCTGCATTTGCTGTTGAAGGGGGTGGCAAAAAGATCGTAGCAAGGCTGTCCCTATTTGCAGAAGATCAGATCCGCAACTACCCGATTCAGAGACCACACGTGAGGCATGAGAATAGATCTGCTGAGCCTGTCCGCTATGACGTTGGACCTCCCAGGGATGTGCGTTGCAATCAGAAATCGTTGGGAGGAGATTGCCCACTGCCAGAGTCTGAGTGCTTCTCAACATAGAGGGTAGGACCTGGTTTCGCCCTGCTTGTTGATATACTACACCACTGACATGTTGTCCGTTTGAACTGCGATGGTCCCAAGCTTGCAACGCTAGGAGCACGGCTCTCATTTCTAAGACGTTTATGTGCAGATGGTACTAGTGAGGCTGCCAAGTGTCTTGGACTGTTCTGCCCTGATAATGTCCCCCCACCCTATCAGGGAAGCATCCGTGGTCACTGTGGCAACCGGAGGGGGCTGAATGAATAGTCTGCCCTGAGACACTAGTGGGGAGACCATCCACCAGGAAAGGTGCCTTTTGCATGTGTCTGTAATCATAATCATGTGGGACATGGGGAGCTGTTGAAAGGACCACTGTATGAACAGAAGCTACTGAAGGATTCTCATGTCAAAGCAGGCCAGAGGGATCAGAAGAATTGCCGCTGCCATGGAACCCAGAGTTTGAAGAACTAACCTGACTTGAACCCTTTTGCACTGCATGAGGATATGAACTTGCTGGCGAATTGTGGCCACCCTGTCTGGTGGTAGCCTTGAGGACATACTCCTTGTGTCTAAGTCTGCTCCTATATAGGAAATAGATTGACAGGGCAACAAGGCAGATTTTTCGAAATTTACAGTAATGCCTAGCTGGGAGCAGATTGTGATTGTGTAGTCCCTGGCTTGCAGAAGTTGATGCCTGGTAGTAGCAGTGAGGAGCCAGTCATCTAGATATGGAAACACCTGGAATCCTTGACGTCTCAGGTGAGCCATGACCACTGCCATACATTTGAACACCCTGGGGGCTGTGGTGAGACCAAAGGGCAGAGCTCTGAACTGGTAATGACTGGCTCCCAGCCGGAAGCAAAGGAATTTCCTGGAGTGCCTGTCCATTTTGATGTGATAGTACGCATCCTGGAGATCTATGGAGCACATCCAATTGTCCTCACCCAAAAAGGGTGGAATGGACTGTAGCGTGACCATCCGAAACTTTGTTCTTTGAACAGACTTGTTTAGTCTGCCGAGATCCAAAATCTGTCTCCAGTCCCCTGTCTTTTTTGGTACCAAAAAGAACCTCGAGTAAGTTCTGGATCCGTGTTGGCCTGCCGGGACTTGTTGGATGACTTTTTTTCTAGCAGTTTTGAAGCTTCTATGACTGCTTGGTCCCTCAGATTGGGTGGAACATCTGGAAGGGATTTGCTTGACGGTGAGGGGGGTTGAAAGAAGGGAATTCTGTAACCACCGGATATGATTGAGTGTACCCATTTGTCTTGTGTTAAGTTTAGCCAGGCTTTTGGGTACAGTGAAAGTCTTCCCCCGACTGCCTCCAGAGGCGGGCAGCCGGACAACCATGCAGGGATGCTGGAAGGGCTTCTCAGAGAAAGATTCTCTGCTGCCCTGGTTCTGCGGACCCTCCTCTGCCATGAGGGTGGTGTCTGTTGTTGTTTCCTCCTCTGCCCCTGGAGGAAAAATCGCTACGTGTGTCAGACGAAGCTCCCTGGGATTTTCGAAACCACATTTTACCACTTTTCTGACCCTTGGGGTATGGTCTGGAAGGAGTGGAAAAACAGACTCCCACAGCAGAGAGAGTCTTGCCTTCTTGCTCACACCTAATCAGAGTGTCCTTCACCTGTGGTCCAAAGAGAAAGGAACCATCAAGGGGGGTGTTGGTGAATGATGCTCTAAAGGGTTCCACAAAATTACACAGCCGCATTCATGCACGTCTCCTAAGGGCCACGCCTGTACCTGCGGCTACTTGCACAATCGGCTGCATAGGAAATGAGCCTCATGGAGGAGTTGACTACAGAATTAAGGGTCGCCAGCTGAGAAGCCACTTTAGCTTGAGCCCCTTCAGCTGATGGATCCTGAAGGGTATCTCCGAGCTCTTTAAGGAGATCCCTCTGAAGCCGGGTAAAATGGCATAAGTAATTCAGTGACCTCATAGAAAAGGTCGCTGAAGCAAAAGTTTGCTTCCCGTATCTATCCATGGTCCTAGACTCCTTGTTAGGAGGATGGACAGACGAAGACATTTCCGCCAACTCTTTCTTAGTGGCTGCTGCTACCACCATGGCATCCACAGGAACACCTTTGGTAAAGAACTGCTTGTCAAGGGGTGCAGTGATAAACTTGCCAGTTCTCCTAGGGGTTGGTTCCACTGTATCCGGGGCTGACCAAGCCTTTCGAGCCACTACTGACATGAGTGGATCAAAAGGCGGAGAAACCCAGGAGGTGGAAGGTCGGGAACCGAACGCATCCAGGAATACAGATTCATCCTTGGTAGGGGCTAGGGGATTAAAGTTCCCCCCCTCTGCTTAAGCATTTCTAGGATGTCTGAAAAGGAAACATCTTCAGAGGGGGATCTCGGGGACCCTTCCGATTCATCCAAATCCGTATCCGAAGTGACAGACTCAGGGGAGTCAATGTGCTTCCTCTTGCACTTCTTCTGAGGGGGGCTCCTCTGAATGATCAGGGGAGGCCTCAGAAGAAGAGGAAACACCAAATAGTTTGCCCTGGAGCGCCGGTTCCCCATGCTTGGGGTCTGGAGGAGGGGCAGAGGTTGACGCAGGCACTACAGGGGACGGAGCCGATGGGGTCAATGGTGGAGCTGTCTTAGTGGCCAGCGCTCTCCTCATGACATCGAAGGAGTCCCTGTCACAAAGCAGAGAAGGCTCTGGTTCCGAGGAAATCGGAATCCTTCTCCGCACAGAGGGAGATGGCTCAGAGGCCGATGTAGGAGCCGAGCTCACCTGTGCCACAGCTCCGAGAGGGAGAACGGGGTCGGACAAGGGTCCCATGCCACTCGCCCCCTCGGAGCAGAGGGAGTCTCAGTGCCCAGACCCCTCGACGGACGGCACCATCGAAGGGATCGGAGCAGACGACGGAACAGAAGAAGAAATAGTTATCGGAGCCGACGGTTCCACGATTCGAACCCCAATGAATTCTGGCTCAGAGCTCAATGTAGTCGGAGGAATATCGATAGAAGTGGACAGAGCCGACACCTGTTGAGGAGGGCTGGACAACATCTTGGCAAGTGCCTGTGACTTCAACACCCTAACTACTCTCCCCACGTCGTGATCCGAGAGCCTAGAGGACCGAGAGGAGTGGGAAGATCTTTGACTGCGCTCACTTTGCAGCAGGGGAGACCGAGGAGCCGAATGTATGGATTCTACAGAAGGGGACCTCAACCTCTTGTGGCTCCGCAACGACTCCAAAGATACTGCTGGAGCCGACGGGGAGATAGTTTCCTTGGCAACTGAAGTAGCAGGTAAGGTTTGAACCAATGACGGCTCTGAGCTGGGAGCAGACAGGTTCTGACAGCATGAGTCACACTTCTTGAATTCAGACACCTTGGATACTTTAGACATATCCAACAAATACTTGCAAGGTACTACCCTGATTTGTTTAGCCAAAGAGCCGAACAGCGACAACAAAATACCACAACAGCAACTCGGAATACAAAAACACACAGTAAACTACAGCTAAGGAATTTTTTCTTTTTTTTTTTTTTTTTTTTAAACAAGGAAGCCTCTAACTTAAACGGCTACCTAATACAGATAGAAGGAAAAGCTTAAACTAACCTCCAAGAAGGGATAGGGGTGGGGGAGGGGGAGAACTCTCTAATTTAAACGAGTTCTAAGAGAAGGACTACAAGAACACTCAACTCAAACCCACAGTTATAGACTACAAAAATAAACTCCCAGAAAAAGTACTAATCTGACAAGAAATAGTTCAACAGAAAACTTATACGAGCCTGAGCCAGTTGAAACGACACCTCGCAGCTGAAGCGGCAAACGAGATCTGGGTAGCTAGCGCTAGGCATCATGGGATAAAGGGTAGCCTCGAGCCAGTAAACAGCTCTCGAACTATAGAAGATGGCAGAGTCGGAGCCAAGGGTCGGCTAAGATCCCAACAAGCAAGAAACGAAGGCGAGATAGACAACTTAACATCTACTATTCTAAACTTTTAGTTATGTACTCACCATAACTTTAGATGTTTGGGATCCATCTCGCCTACATTCTGTACTGATGGGCTTGGAGCCGATCCTCGGCTCCGACTCGGCACGCTATGCTATAGAGCGAAGCCTCTTATTGGCTGAGCTATTCTCTATCCCAGGATGCACCACCACTAATCCCCCAGATCTTGTTTGTCCACATTCATGCACACACACATAACTTGTTTATATAACATTGCCAGATGTTTCAAGGTGAAACAATAGAATTCGGCCCGTCCAATCTCTTCTGATCTCCAAGGAAGGGGGAAGGAGGGTGGGTTATTGGGAATGTAGGCGAGATGGATCCCAAACATCTAAAGTTATGGTGAGTACATAACTAAAAGATGTTATGTGATCCTATCTCGCCTACATTCTGTACTGATGGGACAGCGTCCCTTGCACCTAAATCCTGGGCGGCTCACTGGAAAACACTCCTGAGCACTGTGGAACCAAATGAAGCTCGCCCCCGGGATGCCACATCCAATTTGTAGTGGGAAATGAAAGTGTGCGGGGAAGACCACGTAGCCGCAGCACAAATTTCACTAATGGCAAGATTAGAATGGAATGCTATTGAAGTAGCCATAGCTCTTGTAGAGTGAGCTTTGACAGAGGTCGTAAGCTCTTTATTAGAAGAGGAATAAGCTTGACTAATACAGTCCCTGATCCATTTGGCAATAGTGACCTTTGTGACGGCTTTGCCCAATTTATTATCCGAAAAGGACACAAACAATTGATCTGTTTTCCTTGTTTGTTTGGTCCTGTCTAAATAAAAATGCAATTGCTTGTGGACATCCAATGTGTGGAATATGTATTCTGCTTTGTTTGAGTACTTTGGAAAGAAGACTGGAAGTTCTAATGACTGTTGCAGGCAAAAACTGGAACAAACTTTAGGGACAAAGGATGGATTAGGCCTGAGAGATACTCTATCTTTATGAAAAAACAGGTACGGTGGTTTTACAGATAGAGCTTGAAGCTCTGAAACCCTTCTGGCAGAAGTAATCGCGACCAGAAAAGCAGTTTTCCAAGATAGAAATTTCAAATCACATGTTGCTGCCGGTTCAAAGGGGGAGGAGGTTAAGGCACGTAACACCACATCGAGATCCCACGGAGGAGCAGGATGAGAAATCGGAGGTCGTAAAAGCGCAGCACCTTTCATGAAGGTTTTACACAATCTGTTGCTCATTAAAGGTGGGTTTATAGATTCATGAAAATTTGAAATAGCTGCCAATTGGACCTTGATGGTAGAGACTGAAGAACCTTGATTGAAAAGGGAAGTTAGAAATTTTAGGACTTCCGATACAGGAATAGTGATGGGATCCAGACCCGGAGTTGAGCCCAAATAGCAAATCTCTTCCATTTGCTAGTATACAATTTCTTAGTGGCAGACTTGTGGGCGAAGATAAGATATGTATGACTTCGGGTCTAAGGTATGATTCCTGACTATAGTCGGAAGAGGAGGAGCCAAGCTGTTAACTTCAAAGTGTGAAGGGACTGGTGGAGTAGTCCCGACTGATGAATTAATAGGTCTGGGATCTGATCCAAGAACCATGGACCGTCCAGTGCATATTTCGAAGATAGGGGAACCATACCTGGCGAGGCCAGTAAGGAGCAACTAAGATCATTTTGCTCCCAAGTGAGACGCCTTTTGGATCACTCTGGGAAGGAGGGAACTGGGGGAAGGCATAGCAAGCCGGTGGGCCAAGGATGGGCTAGTGCATCCATAGGACTCTCCCGGAGCTGGAGTGAGGAGAAGAACTTTTGCACTTCGCGTTCAGCGGAGTTGCGAAGAGGTCGCAACAAGGAATTCCCCATTTGCTGAAGATCTGAGTTGTCACTGCATTGTTCAGAGACCACTCGTGAGGAGAGAGGATAGTTCTGCTCAGTCTGCCGGCTATCACGTTGGATTTGCCAGGGATATGAGTTGCTATCAGAAAACGTCTGGTCGCCACTGCCCATTCCCAGACTCTCATGGCCTCTCTGCAAAGAGGGTAGGATCTGGTTCCTCCCTGCTTGTTCAGATACCAGACCACTGACATGTTGTCGGAGTGAACGGCAATTACGCCCTGAGGGAGATAATCGTGGAGGGCTTGCAAAGATAGAAGCACCGCCCTCATTTCCAAAATGTTGACATGAAGAAGACTCTCTTCTGAATGCCATTTGCCTTGGACTGACCTGCCCAGGGAATGCCCCCCCCACCCCATCTGGGAGGCGATCGTAGTCAAAGTGGCCATAGGAAGAGGTGGAACAAAAGGTCGACCCTGATCTAGATTGGAGGGCACCAGCCACCAGCGAAGGTCCCGTTTGCAGGTTTCCGTGATCCGTATGAGGTGACGGAGCGGTAGATCCTGAAAGGACCACTGTGTCGAAAGAAGCCACTGGAGAATTCTCATATGCAACCTTGCTAGGGTGACTAGAAGAACCGTGGCCGACATAGATCCCAATAGCTGCAAGACCATCCTGGCTGGAGCTTTGGATCTGAGAAGCAAGGCTCGGACTTGAGCCTGTATGGTTTGTATCCTTTCTGTAGGAAGATAGACCCGCATTCGGTTTGAGTCTATTTCTACTCCGATGAATCTTGTGTGTTGAGATGGCAGCAACACAGACTTTGGCCAATTGAAGGTGATCCCAAGGGAAGTGCCTAGTGATATTGTGGCTTGTAGGTTCTGCAATAGTAGATGCCTGGAGATGGCAGTTAGGAACCAGTCGTCCAAATACGGAAACACCTGGAATCCTAGACTCCTCAGGTGAGCAGTCACGACCGCCAAACATTTGGTGAACACCCTGGGGGCTGTGGTGAGACCAAAGGGCAGTGCGCAAAACTGAAAATGACCATCTCCTAGGCTGAAGCGCAAATGTCTCCTGGACGCCTGATCTTCCAGAATGTGGTAATAGGCATCCTTGAGATCTATGGAGCACATCCAAACACCTTTCTCCAGCAGTGGGAGAATGGATTGTAAGGTGACCATTCGGAACTTGGACTTTTTGACTGAACGATTTAGAATGCTGAGATCCAAAATGGGCCTCAAGTCCCCAGTCTTTTTTGGCACCAAAAAGAATCTTGAGTACGTCCCTAATCCGATCTGGTCTGCGGGGACCGGTTGGATGACTCCTTTTTGAAGCAGCTTTGAGACTTCTAAGGCTGCAATTTCCCGTTGACTGGGTGGCGGATCCAGGATTTCCTTGGATCGAGGTGGGGAGTGATAAAAAGGGATGGCGTAACCTCCGGCGATAATGCGAAGCACCCATCAGTCCTGAGTGATACCTTCCCAGGCTTTTAGGTGCCTCGAAAAACGACCACCGACTGGCTCCGGAGCTGCACAGTCGGGCAATCCTTCAGGGATTGTGGAAGGCTGAAGAGCCACGAAAGGACTTGCGGTCTCCAGTGTTGCGGGGGCCTCTGCCGCCTCTGGGACGGCGTCTTCCAGAAAAATTTCCCCCTCCTCTGCCTCTAGAAGGGGGATCGTCCTGCTGTGAGGGATAAGACTTCTGGGATCTATGGAACCACATTTTCCCTCCTCTTTTAGCCTTGGGGTAAGGTCGAAAGGGAGTGGAAAATCGTGCCCCTACGGCAGTCAAAGTCTTACCTTCTTGCTCGCAGCGGGTCAATGTGTCCTTTACCTTGGGTCCAAACAAAGAGGACCCATCAAAGGGAGCGTCGGCAAAGGAAGACTTAAAGGCTTCCGCAAAATGACACAGGCGGAGCCAGGCTTGCCTCCGTAGAGCAATACCGTACTCGCCGCTCTACTCGCCCCCTCGGCCGCATATGAAATGAGCCTCATGGACGAGTTTGATATCGATGACAGCGTAGCCAACTGAGAGCCAACCGTCTGGGCCAGCTGCTCAGGTAGGTTACCCAAGAGGGTATCTGAAAGCTCCTTGATCAGATCCCTCTGAAACCTGGTGAAGTCGTTAAATAGTTCAGGGACCTTAAGTTAAAGGCCGCTGAACTGAGGGTGCGCTTCCCGTACCGATCCATGCTCCTAGACTCCTTATTAGGAGGATGGATGGACGTCGAAGCCTCTGCTACATCTTGTTGGGTAGCAGATGCCACCACCAAGGCATCTACAGCCACACCTTTTGTCAAAAACTCCTTCTCTGGGGGTGCTGATAGGAACTTATTTGGGCGAGCAGGCACTGGTTCCACAGAATCTGGATGTTCCCACGCCCTTCAACAGATCAAATCTAGGAGCTCGTTGAAGGGCGGAGACACCCAGGAGGTGGAGGGCTGAGCCCTGAAGGCCTTAAGGAACACTGACTCATCAGCAGAAGGGGGTTTGGAATGCCAGCCGCCTCGTTGTTTGAGGGCTTCCAAGATGTCTGCAAAGGAGACATCATCTGAGGACGACTTAGGGGACCCCTCCGCATCATCAAGATCAGTGTCTGACGTGAAAGACTCATCGAGGGAGTCGACGTGCTTCCTCTTGCACGATCTTTTCCTTGGGGGTTCCTCTGAAGAAGCTTCAGAGGGACCTCCAGGAGGGGGGAACCCCCAGTGGGGGTGACCTCAGGCCCCGGGGCTCCGCTGTCTAAGGACAGGGGGACTGCCAAAGACCCAGTCTCCGTATGTAGTGAAGGTGCTTGTGAGACCGTGGAGGTAGCCAAAGATGATTTGGCTAACGCACTCCTCATGGCCCTGAAGGCTGGACCACCAGATTCCTGGGAAGGTCCAACCCCCGTGGCCACAACAGTAGACTGTACCCCCGCAGCCGACGCACCGAGAGGAAGGCTCGGAACTGAAAACATCAGTCCCGAAGCGTCCCCCCCCCCGGGGCCGACAGAGGAGGTCCGCGTACCGAACTCCGACTCGAGAGCCGAGGTTGGAGTAAGGGTCGAGGCCAACCCGAAAACCTCCATCGGCTCCATCAGCACCGGCTCCAACGGTGCCGAGGCTGTTGGAGGAGGAACCAGAACTACAGGGTGGCCCATCGGCTCCGAAGCCGAATGGGCTGGAGCCGAAATTAATTTCTGGAACACAGGAGACTGAAACAAGTCTTAGGAGCACCCTGTCGATGTCCGAATCAGACATTTTGGAAGATCTAGAGGAAACCGATCGGGTCCGAACCGACTTCTCCATTGGCTCCAAAGGACTGGGGGACCGGCTCCGAATGGACTCAACCAGTATCGGCGCCGAGGGAGATCCCAAAACAATTTCCCTCGGTGCCGAGGAGGGCTTCGGCGCAGAAGGGGAAGAGTCTGAGCCGGCAACCCTCATCGGCTCCAAAATCAGTGGAGCCGATGAAGGTGACCCGCCACTTGAAGCTCCAGTCATCGACTCCGAAACCAGAGGAGCCGAGACTAGGGGCATAGAGGCAGACCGTTCCGGCCTCGGCTCCAAAGTCCGTGGAGCCGATGGAGAAGCCTGCCTGGATTTCTTAGTAGTCGGTTCCGACGGGCTGGTCGGAGCAGACACTCTCTTTTTCTTAGTTGGAGAGGATGAGGAAGATAAGGCCTCCTCGAAGGAGGGTTTAATCAGACCTTTCAAGATTAATTTATTCTTCCTCTCTTGGAGGACTCTAGAGGAAAAGGCGTGACACACACTGCAGGACTCCTGTAGGTGCTTGGCGCCTAAACAATATACGCACGAGGAGTGATCATCGGTTATAGACATTTTATAATTGCACCTCGTGCACTTCTTAAACCCTGAGGGTCTATGTTCTTTGGACATAATGTCTCTACTGTCACTATAACCGTGGAAAAAAACACTATCTAGTCAGAAAACAGAGATTTTTAACAATATAAAAATATATATATATTTTTTTTTTTACGATAGGTACCACAAATATCACAAACACCAAAGAGGAGGGCCAAGAACCCTCTAACTTAAACAGGTACTTGACCTCCTTAAAAAAGAGAAACTTGCTAAGGAATAGGGGAAGGCCCCTCTAACTTAAATGGGAAACCTTTCCCTAAACAAACACACAAATTTACCACAAAATTATAGCAAAAACACACGTACAACAACAATAGCTGTTAAAACAGCTTTTGGGTAAGAATAGAGAATTTCCTGACAGGAAAACTTTAGAAAAAAACAGCACTTAGCTCAGCCAAGTTTGAGACCACGTCCTAGCTTGTAAGCGGCAAACGAGATCTGGGGGATTAGTGATGGTGCATCCTGGGATAGAGAATAGCTCAGCCAATAAGAGGCTTCGCTCTATAGCGCAGCGTGCCGAGTCGGAGCAGAGGATTGGCTCCGAGCCCATCAGTACAGAATGTAGGCGAGATAGGATCACATAACATCAAGGGGTTTCAAACAGAGGAGTTCTTTACTGCTCTGTTTATCAGGCAAGGGCCTTTTCCATGAAAGCAGTAATAGACAATCGAGTTGCTATTGTCTGGGCTACAATAAAAAGCTATGGCACTCGGATTCTCTCTTGATTTTCTTGGCATCTTCTCCAACTGAGATGGAGCAGAAGCAGGTTACAGAAAGTACAGTTTTGTACCTACCATAAATGTAGATGTCCGAGAGGTATGCATCTGCAGTCCTAACATATGGGTTGTCCTGCCTCAGGCAGCCCTTCGGTCGGCCGGATTCCAAAGTCTGGGTCTGGCCTCGGCTGATGTCGCACTTCACCCGACGTCATAGCTGCTGTGAATTGGGTATAAAGGCATCAGCCGACACCATTTTCCTCAGTGTTTCTTGCCCCAGATGCCAGGTGCCCTCTAGGAAGGCTAAATTTGGATAAATGCAAATATTCCAAATAGTAGAGAGCAAACAATACAAGCATGTATGTACATATATACAAACAAATACACCATAATAGATTCCCCCAGCTAGCTACAAGATGGGCAAATACCCTAGGAGTACCACAGAGGGGAAGGAGGGTGGGTAATCCTGACTGCAGATGCATACCTCTCGGACATCTACATTTATGGTAGGTACAAAACTGTACTATGTCCTTCAAGGATGCATCTGCAGTCCTAACATATGGGTAGAATACCACAGCCAAACTGGGGGAGGAGGCACTAAGATGATTATGGTGTAGTTAAGATCCCTTGCAGAACAGCAGTTGCAAAACCTGCTCGGGATCTGGAGTATAAAGGGAGATTATAATGCTTGGCAAATGTATGCACGGAGCTCCAAGTAGCAGCTTCTAAAATGTCTTTGGTAGCCACTTCTCATAGGAAGGCTGTAGTAGTGGCTGTAGCCCTTGTGGAGTGAGGTCTGATGTTTTCTGGAGTCGCCTTTCCATGAAAAGAGTAACAAAATCTAATGCAATTTCCTATCCATTTTGAGATTGTCTGTTTTGAAATTGCTTTTCCTTCCATTCCTGTTGCATATGCTACCAGAAGCTGGTCAGTTTTTCTGTTGGTCTTGGTTCTGTCCAGATAGTAGCGCAATTGCCTGTGCACATCCAAGGTATGTAGTAATCTTTCCCCCCTGTTCTGTGGGTTGGGGAAGAATGCTGGTAGGTGGATTGCTTGGTTCAATGATACCCTGGAGACCACTTTTGGCATAAAAGTAGGGTTGGTTCTCAAGGACACTCTATCCTGATGGAAAATAAGGAAGGGCTGTACTGCCATTAGTGCCTGTAATTCAGAAACCCTTCTTGCTGAAGTGACTGCAAGCAGGAAAGCAGTTTTCCAAGATAAGAACTGTAATTCTGCTGTTGCTGCTGGCTCGAAAGGGGGAAGTGTTAACTTTTCCAGCACAAAGTTAAGGTCCTATGTAGGCAAAGGTGGCTTCCTTGGAGGCTTTACATTTTTAATTCCTCTCAGAAACTGCCTGAGTAGAGGATGAGAGAAGACTGGATGATCCATGTTGTATTCTGCTGAAATTGCTGATGCATGAATCTTAATGGAGGAGTACGACAGGCCATTGTGGAAAAGTTCTGCTAAGTATTCCAGGATGTTAGCTATGTTTGCTAATGATACATTTTCTCCTTTTGCTGCACTCCAAATTAGGTATCTTTTCCATTTGGCTGAATAAGTCTTCCTTGTGGAGGGTCTGCGAGCCTCCAGGATAATGTCCTTAACCCTCTGAGATAAATCTGGGTTATTTTGTTTTATGTAATGTTCCAGGCAGCTAGCTGCAGAGTGTTCAAGTTTGGATGTAGGATCTTGTAGATGTTCTGTGTTAGCAGTAAAGGAACTAGAGGTAGAGGCCATGCGTGTATCCGAGACATACTCCTCAGTAGCGGGTACCAATGCTGCCTCGGCCAGTCTGGAGCTATCAGGATGATCCTTGGGTGATCATCTTTGATCTTCAGTAACACTTTGTGCATCAAAGGAAGAGGTGGGAATGCATACGCTGTCAGGTTTTCCCAACTGAAGGATAGAGAGTCCACCTTCCAAGCAAGAGGGTGGTATGTCCTTGTGCAGAATTTCCTCAATTGGTGGTTGTGTGGGGATGCGAACAGGTCTATTTCTGGTAGTCCCCATTTCTTTGTAATGGTTTTGAAGATGTCTGGATGCAGCATCCATTCGTGGGCATCCGTGGTAGTTCTGCTTAAGGTGTCTGCGAGTATATTTTCTTTTCCTGGCACAAATTTTGCCAGGAGTTGAATGTTGAGGTTCAGGGCCACATTCCACAGGTCCACTGCCATCCGGCATAGAGGATATGAGTGTGTTCCTCCCTGTTTGTTGATATACCACATGACTGTGGTGTTGTCCGTCCTTATCAGCAAATGGCCCTGTTGAAGAAAAGGTCTGAATGTCTGTAGTGCCTGTTTCACTGCCAGCATCTCTTTTAGATTTATGTGAAGGTTCAGCTGGTCTTGTGTCCATAGGCCTTGTATACACTTGTCCACCATGTGTGCCCCCCAGCCTAGGTCTGAGGCGTCCGTGGTGATAGTCTGGCTTGGGTGAGGTTTGTGGAAAGGCAGTCCTCTGTTCATCTGACAGGCCTGAGCCCACCACCGGAATTCTTGTTTCAGGCATGGGATTATTGGAATCTGGGCTTCTAGACTGTGCTTGTGTTGAGACCATACATTCCTTAGGTACCATTGCAACTTCCGCATATGCAGTCTGGCATGTGGTATCAATATTATGCAGGATGCCATATAACCCAGGGCTTGCAGGACTTTCCTTGCTGTAAGCTGGTTCTGTGTTGTTAATGCCATGAAATAGAGTGGTAGTTGCTTTTGCTTTTCTGCTGTGAGAAATGCCATCTGATTTGATGTGTCCAGTTCTGCACCCAAGAATGTTATCCTTTGGGATGGTACCAGCCTTGACTTTTTCATGTTGACTGTGTATCCCAGGGCTTGCAGTAGTTGTATAACCTTTTCCAAATCTTTTGTTAATTTGGTCTTGTTGTCCACTTGTATTAGGCAGTCGTCCAGGTATGGGTAAATCTGAATTCCCTGAAGCCTGCAATGAGCAATTACTGATGCCAGGCATTTCGTGAATACTCTGGGCGCAGTAGATAAGCCAAAGGGCAATGCTGAGAATTGATAATGCTCTGATCCTGCAAGAAATCTGAGGTATCTTCTGCAATCTGGTCGTATAGGGATGTGCAGGTATGCCTCCTTGAGATCTAGAGTCACCAGCCAAAACTCCTTGCCCAGCATGGGAAGAAGTTGCTGTAGGGTCAGCATTTTGAATTTTGGAACAATGAGATATGTGTTCAGAGCGGACAGGTCGAGAATAGGCCTCCATTGGTTTTCTTTTCTTGGTACCAGGAAAAGTCTGGAGTAAAATCCTTGCCCTTGTTCCATGGGAGGTACCTTTTCTATAGCTCTCATCCTTAGTAGATGGTTGTTTTGTTCTAGAGTGTTTGTTTTTTGGTTTGGTGGTAGGTTTGGCATTCCTCTCTTTTTTGGTAGAGTGTGGAAGTGAAACCTGTAGCCTTTGTCTATTGTCTGTAAAATCCATTTGTCTCCTGTAATGTAATGCCAGTTTATGGAAAATAAGGCTAGCTTTCCGCCTAAGGGTGCTTCCAGTTGTTCCCTGGTAGGCGGTATGAGAGCCAAGTCATTGTGTCTGTCCTGTGGAAGTGGTTGTAGCTGGATCTGTGGCAGTACTTCTCTGGTTGTTAGGCTGCCACTGACGTCCCCTGTAGGCACCTCTGGATTGACCTCTGCCTCTTGGGCGCCTATTTCTGCTTCTCTGTGCTCTGGAGGTGTCTGGAAAGGACCAATTATTCGAAGGCCAATTTCTACTAAACCTTGGAGGCTGGACCTGTAAGAAATCCTTGACTGTTTGGACAGATTTTGCTTTTTCTTCCACCTTCTTTAGCACTTGCTGTGCAGGGGAACCAAACAAACTTTGTTTCTCCATGGGAGCATCTAGGAGTTTTGACTTTACATGGTCTGGTAAGGATTGTTCTTTTAACCATGCATGCCTTCTAATCACTGTTCCAGTCATAGCTGATCTAAAGGAAGCCTCCAGTGCATCATAGCCGCATTTTAAGGAATGATTACTGACCTGCTGAGTGTTATGTACCAAATCCTGAAGGGACTTACGGTCTATAGGTTCAGGAGAGGACAGTTTTTATTTAGCTGGTCTAACAAAAATTCCTGATACTGAATCATGTGGAATTGACAGTTTAAGGCCCTAGCCGAAAGAGTAGCAGAAGTATAAACTTTTTTACCCCATCTCTCTAATGCTCTAGATTCTCTTTCAGAGGGAAGGGGTTTCTGGCAGAGGCAGCTGCTACAGCTTTGGGGCCCTGTGAAATGGTTTCAGGATCTGCAATAGGAGCCTTATACAAGTGAAAGTGAGTGTCCGGGACCCTGTAATATCTATCGGGCTTGGCAGGGGCCGGGGGAAGAGAGTCAGGGGCAGTACAAGCATCATTATATGCATCAACAACAACTGTTAGTACTGGAGGAATGGCTAAAGGCCTATGCTGTGGTAAATGTAAAAAGGTCCTTAGCCTTGTCCTTGAATCTGAAAAATCCTGGCCCTGCCATTGAAAATGCTCTCTCATAGCATGTAAAGTTTCCCCAAAAGAAAATTTCTCAGGAGGAGAGGCAGAAGGAATGGAGTCTTCTGCATCAGAATCCTCATAAGGGGAATATGGGCCTTCTGGAAGTTCGAGTTTTCTGAATCATCCGAGGAATAGTCTGTAGAAACTGGATCGGGGGGCTCTGCTCTAGGTCTCTTCTCTGGAGGGGGTTGAGAGGCCCTGTCAGGGTGAGGTTGGGATCCCCTGATCAAAGAAATGAGATCCTCAGCCAGGCTGAGCATTTGGGAAGTAGAGGTAGGCCTGTGTGAGGGGGTTTTAGCAGGCAAGGCCTTAGAAGATTTAGCTGCTTTAGCCCTAGAAAAAGCCTTGATAGACATAGATGCAGGGGGCCTAGCAGCTCCACGTGCAGGAGTAGATATGTCTAAAGGAATAGTATCTGATAAATCCTGGGTACCTGCAACAGCAGTGGAAATTTCAGTAGCAGATTCAGCCATGCTGTGTGAGGCCTCGGCTATAGGAGGCATGCTTTCGGCCGAAGGAAGAACCGTGGACTCTGTTTCAGCCGAAACCGAGACACTCGCGGTTGGCTTAAACGTGGTTTCGGCTGAAACCGCAGACCGCGAGTGTCGGTCCTTTTCCTTACGCTTTTTAACTAATTGTGAAGTCGGAGTCTCCGACGGCATTTTGTAAGCAAAAGCGGGACCAAAAAACTTCTCTGCAAACTCCGACCGATGTCTAAGTGTCCGTGGGTTGAAGGAAGCACAGGCTAGACAAGCTGCTACGTCGTGGTCTGGGACTAAGCAAGGAAGGCAGTAACAGTGGAAATCCTTATGAGGTATTTGTTTCCCACAAGTTAAACAGTTATTTACTTTTTCTGACATCGGCTGAGGCAAGAAAGAGTCCCCAACGGGGTACTTAGCTTTTTAGAAGTCTTCGGTAGTAGTAATCTCTGGATCTGACTGACCGGCACTTGCGAACAGCTTCTGCTTCGGGCACCGCGCGGCAAGAAAGACTAAGGAAAATGGCGTCGGCTGATGCCTTTATACCCAATTCACAGCAGCTATGACGTCGGGTGAAGTGCAACATCAGCCGAGGCCAGACCCAGACTTTGGAATCCGGCCGACCGAAGGGCTGCCTGAGGCAGGACAACCCATATGTTAGGACTGCAGATGCATCCTTGAAGGACATCTGATCTGATAAGAGCACTGAGCAGGAGAGTAAATTACCTTTGAGACATGGCTCTCAACCACACACAGATTCAGGTGGCATCTCCATATGTTTTGCAGATTATCGCTACTGTATGGGTATTACATGAAAGCCCACTGAGAATGCTTATTTTTCTGCCACTGCAAACTAGAGGAGTTCTACTGCACCATTCTTATACAATGACCATGCTAAATGCAATTTGAACAGGGATGATGATGCTGTCAGTGTGGGGTCAAGGTATACGTTTCCAATTTTGCAGTCATGTGTACATTAGCGAGTCCGCTTTTCTGCCTGAGAAAGAGATGACAAGGTGTAGCACCATAACACAGCCTTATGCAACTTCAGAGGATGGTAAAAGTAGACATCCCCCCATTCTTTCCTTATGTCTAACTTTGTAGCCTATTATAGAAGCAAATTATTATGGTTGGCTTCATTTACCTTTATGTCCACCTCTATCCTGGGGTATGATGTCAAACTTTTTAGCCACGACAAGGTAAGCTGTACAGACATACCTCTTTATCCAGGCCAGTAATCAGCAAAGAAGAAAATGTGTAAGGAAGCAATCAGTACTTCAGAATCTGATAAACTTATGATGTAACTGAATTTAAACAAATGTCTTGCAGCGAAGAGTCAACATGCAGTAGAGTCTTTTAATCAGATACAGTCTTCTTTCTTTATGCCATGCCTGGTTATTCAAGAAGCTAATGTACAAAAAACCCCCACCAAATATAGTAGGCAAAGCAGCAAGGTTGAAGTCCTTCAGCTATTAATGGCTAATCCCAAATTAAAGTAGATGCCAGAACTCCTTATATTTTCTTGAGAGAGACATGCCCTACTGTAGGATTCTTCCCCAACTACAGAAGGAAAATCAGAACTGCCACCTGCAATGTATGTAAAATGAGAAGGCTACAGAAGGAACAATAGAGTTAAACTGGATGAGGGGGGCCAGCAATATTGCAGAGAGGTGCTTGCTGATGTAGGCCTATGAAATACTTAAAAAACAAAATGGCAGTTGTGCAGATGACTTAAGAAACCACATTTTGACAGCATGTCTGTCAGCAGATACGTAAAATATCCAGCAATCAGATGCTAAAGTCATTAGCTATCAAAGCTACAGCAAACAAAGGACCAAGGGCTCCTATTGTACAGTCAAAACAAAGTAATCCCTTGCAATATAAATGGTGGCATAGCTCCCTCCCACCTACTGCTTTGCTTTTTCTTCTTCGTGTTGTCCTTCTGAACATTTTTTCAGGAGCTTATCTAGGTACTTCTTCCAAAGTGTGAATCTAAAGGTAAACAGAAGGTAAAAATCTTACAGGCAAAACTCGACCCTTCCATCTTTTGTACACCGAAATTCTCAAGCTGTTATGGAGAGCAGACCCAATCCTATAGACCAATAGTTGGTTATTGAAATACAACATTTTTTATATTGCACAATGGCCTGCATAGTACCTCCCCTCCACAACATGTTTTTCAGACTTTCTTGCTCCCATAATGCCCCTTTTGCCTTAATGTAAATTTATTTATCTAAATAATTTTGCAATTTGACAACCAGCTGGGAGAGCTGGTCAAGTGACACCTTTTCAATCACAAACAAGGTACAGTAGTACAACTACAATTAAAGCAAGTACAGGGGTGCACTCAAGATTATACATGGAGATGGCCACTTCCTAAAGTGGCTCTGATGCTCCTGAAGCACAAGGCTGCTGTGATGTATGAAGCCTTAGGAGCAGTTGGGGAACCAGCAGCAGGAACTTGAGAGCCATACTGCTCTAAAAGCATCACACACTATCCAAAGCTCATTGCTGGAAGCGCATTCCTATGAACTTGAGCTTAAAAAAGACTACTTAGAAAACAGAAGCAGGTAGGATAGGGTCTATATCACAGCAGCAAACTTAAAAAAGTTCGACCGTTGTAATATCGACACATTGCTTTCGAAACCCAAGAAAACCAAAACTACAGAACAGCGATTTTTTTCCCAGGGGAAAAAAAACACTGCTCTGTTACCAAAAAAAGCCTTAACCTTAAACCTAAACTGAAGTGGGACCCCCCTACTTAAATATACCAACTCCGAGAACGCACCACAGTGACGGAAACAGCAAACCCCCGAAAACGGCCCACCGACTTTTATCCCTGGGAAAAAAAAGTGAGTTTATTCACTGTTGTAGTCATTACACTTGGGTTATCCTGCTGGCAGGCTACGCGCAGCCGGCCTGAATTCCAAAATCTAGGCCCGGCATCGGTCGCCGTCGCCTCTTCCCTGACGTTAGTGCGCCAGGGGTATAAAAGATGCAGCAGACGCCATTTTCTTCAGTTTTTCTTGCCCCAGATGTCAGGTGCCCCCAAATTGGTAAGGCTGAAAATGATGCCAATAAAGTATGCATGCACAAAAATAAACATTTCCTTCATCTACAAGCAAATACACCACATAGGTTGCATAGGATAGGTAAGTACAGTTAAGTCCCAGCAAAGAAAAAAGGGGGGATGGTGGGTGGGTAACCTGGACTGCAACAGTGAATACACTCTAACATCTACATTTATGGTAGGTACACAAATGTACTATGTTCGTGTTTCACTGTTGCAGTCATTACATTGGGTTGAATCCCAAAGCTGAAGTAGGGTGGCTGGGTCTAAATAGGATTAGGAGAGGCTATAAGGCCCTTCAGAACTGCAGTGGCAAAGCCTGCTCTGGATTTAGAATAGAGAGGTAAGTGGTAGTGCTTGGTAAAAGCGTGCACTGAACTCCAAGTTGCAGCCTCTAAAATGTCTTTAGTTGGGACTCCTCTGAGAAAGGCTGCTGAAGTAGCTGCTGCGCTGGTAGAGTGAGGCCTAATGCCCTTGGGCATTGATTTCCCATGTAGTGAATAGCAGAGACGAATGCAGTGCCCTATCCATTTTGAAATAGTCTGCTTTGAGATAGCCTTTCCTTGTGATCCTGCAGCATATGCTACTAAGAGTTGCTCAGTCTTTCTGAAAGCTTTAGTTCTGTCCAAGTAGAAGCGTAGCTGTCTATGTCCAAAGAAGGCAAGAGTCTCTCACCCTTATTCTGTGGGTTTGGATAAAAGGTAGGCCAATTAATGGTTTGGTCAAGGGTCACACTGGACATTACCTTAGGCATAAATGTCGGATTCGTCCTCAGAGAAACCCTGTCTGGATGAAAAATGATAAAAGGTTCCACAGCCATGAGTGCCTGTAACTCTGAGACTCGTCTTGCAGAGGTTATTGCTAGGAGCAGAGCAGTTTTCCAAGATAAGAACTTTATTTCAGCTGTATTGGCTGGCTCAAAAGGCGGCAGTGTGAGTTTTTTCCATGACATAATTGAGGTCCCATGCAGGTATTGGTGCTCTCCTTGGAGGTCTTACGTTTTTGGCCCCTCTGAGGTACTGTCTTAGTAGCGGATGTGAAAAAATTGGTGGTTCCGTATTGTAATGAGCTGAAATGGCAGAGGCATGGATTTTGATTGATGAAAAGGATAGGCCTTTGTCCAGCATCCCAGTTAGATATTGTAAAATCTGAGGAATATTTGGTACAACCGTGTCAATTCCTTATGCCTGGTTCCAAGCACAGAATCTTTTCCATTTTTCAGAATAAAAGATTTCCTGGTACTGGGCCTCCTGGCCTCCAAAATAACATCCATCACTGCTTTAGAGAGAGGTGTGTTGTGAATGGCTACATTATCCGCCATGCTGCCAAATTTAGGGTTCTGAGCTGGCTGTGCAGGATCGGATTGTTTTGTTGGGTCACTAAATGAGGAATTACAGGCAATGTCCAGGCTGGGCCTTGAGACAAGCTCTTCAGGATTGGGTACCTGTGCTGGCGGGGCCAGTCTGGTGCAATCAGAATCATTTTTGGCTTCTCTTGTCTGACCTTTAGGAGTACCTTGGGGAGGAGAGGCAGAGGAGGAAAGGCATATATTGTTAGGATTTTCCAGCTGAATGAGAGAGCATCCACTTTCCATGCTTGCTTGTGATACGTCCTTGTGCAGAATCTCTGTAGATGGCAGTTGTGAGGGGAGGCAAATAGATCTATATCTGGGCATCCCCATTTCTTTATTATTATGCTGAAGACTTGTGGATCCAGTTTCCACTCGTGGGGATCCGTGAGGTTTCTGCTTGATTTGTCTGCCAGAGTATTTTTCTTTCCTGGCAGGAATTGTGCTTGCAGGTGTACTTGATAAGTCAATACTGTGCCCCACAAGGTCATGGCTTGTCTGCAGAGGGGGTAGGAATGAGTGCCTCCCTGTTTATGTACCACATGACTGTGCTATTGTCCGTCCTTATCAGTAGTTGTCCTGGATGGAGTAGATCCTTGAAAGCTGCCAGGGCATTCTGAACAGTCAGCATCTCTTTTTGATTGATATGAAGGTGACTTTGGCTTGTGGGCCATGTTCCCTGAATACATTTTCCTGCCATATGGGCCCCCCAGGCATAATCCGAAGCATCTGTTGTTACTGACTGCCTGGCTGTGGGTAGGGTAAATGGCTGTCCCTTGTGGTGACAGGCCTGTGCCCACCATCGAAACTCCTGTTGCAGGCAAGGAATGAGGATAATTAATGTTTACAGGCTGTGACAATGTTGAGGCCAAACACTTTAGATACCATTGTAGTTTCCTCATATGCAGTCTGGCATATGGAATTAGCAGAATGCAGGATGCCATGAAGCCCAAAGCCTGCAGAATTTTTCTTGCAGATAACTGGGTCTTTGTTGCCAACATATTGAAGTAAGACGTCATTTGCCTTTGTTTGTCTGGCGTGAGATAAGCCATCTGGGCAGTTGTATTTAAGCTTGCACCCAGGAATATTAACTCGAGAGGGTACTAGTTTTGATTTCTTTTCGTTTACTGTGTACCCTAGGCAAATAAGTAATCTTTTTACAAACGCCAGATGCCTTAGTAGAATGTCCTTGCTCTCTACTTGAATAAGGCAGTCGTCCAAGTAAGGATATATTTGAATTCCTCGGTCTGCAACATGCAATTACTGGTGCCAGGCATTTTGTGAAAACTCTGGGCGCAGTTGATAAGCCAAAGGGCAGTGCAGAGAATTGGCAGTGCATTGAGCCAGCTAGGAATCTGAGCTATCTTCTGCAAGATTGTCTGACTGGAATATGCAGGTATGCCTCTTTTAGGTCCAAAGTTACAAGAAAAGCCTTCTTGCCCAGCATAGGCAGAAGCTGCTGCAGAGTCAACATTTTGAATTTTGGAACGTCCACGAATGTATTTACAGTAGGCAGGTCCAGTATTGGTCTCCAGGCTTTGTCTTTTCTGGGTACCAAGAAAAGTCTGGAGTAAAATCCTTGTCCCTGCTCTTGCTGTGGTACTTGCTGAATGGCCCTCATGTCCATGAGGGATGAAACTTGTTTTTGTGCCTCTGCCCATTGATTGTGTGGCAGGTTTGGCATACCTTTTGGCCTTGGCAGGGTGTGAAAGTAGAACCTGTAGCCCTGGGACACTATATTCAAAATCCATTTGTCCTGGGTGATCATGTGCCAATTTTGAGAAAAAAGTTCTAGTTTTCCCCCCTAAGGGGGCTGCCAAAAGATAAATGCTTGGAGCTGGCAGAGGAAAGTCATTGGGACTGTCTCCTGTATGGCTGCGTTTTGTCTTCTTCGCTTTTGAAGGTAGAAGCGCCCCACTGTTTAGGCCTGTATGAGCCCTGAGGCTGGGATCTGCCTCTGGGGCATCTGTATCTGCCTCTTTGTGGTCTGTCTGACACTGGAAAGGACCAATTCTTTGTAGGCCAGTTCCTGCTAAATCTGGGTGGCTGTACCTGTAAGAAATCCTTTACTGTTTGCATAGATTTCACTTTGTCCTCCATTTTCTTCAACACCTCCTCTGCTTTAACACCAAATAAAGTATCATGCTGTAATGGAGCATCTAATAACTTTGCTTTAACATGATCAGGCAGATTTTGTTCCTTTAACCAAGCATGCCCCCTAATAACAGTACCCGTAACTGCAGCCCTGCAAGAGGCCTCCAGAGAATCAAAACTACATTGCCATGTAGGTTTTCCCACTTGTTCAGTTGCATGCAATAAATCCTGCATTTCCTTATTTTCTGCACAATCAGAATTTGATAACATTTTCTGTTTTAGCATTGACAGAAAATATTGCCGATATTTAAGCATATGAAATTGACAATTTAAAGCCCTCACAGCCAAAGTAGCAGATGTGTAAACCTTTTTTCCCCATCCGTCTAGTGCCCTTGAATCTCTATCAGAGGGGGTAGGGTTTTTTGCAGTAGAAGCCTTGACCCCTTTGGGACCCTGAGAAATAGTTTCTGGGTCAGCAGCAGGGTTTTTATAAAGAAATTTATGTGAATCTGGAACCCTGTAGTATCTGTCTGGTTTAACAGGGGCAGGAGGTAGAGAGTCAGGATGAAGTCCAGACCCGGAAAATACATCATCTACAATGTCTAACACAAGAGGAATAGCCAAAGGCCTGTGCTGAGGTAGTAAAAGGAAATCTCTAGGTCTTTTCTTATATTCTGAATAGTCCTGGCTCTCCCACTGGAAGTGCTCCCTCATGGTATGTAGGGTTTCCCCAAAAGAATAATCCTCAGGCGGGGAGGCTGAAGGAATAGATTCTTCAGCATCAGAATCCTCACAAGGAGGAAGAGAGTATTCCTGTTCAGAAGAGGAGTCAGAGGAAATGGAAAACTGATCTGAAGATTCATATTCTGTCTCTTGCCTAGGCCTCTTGTCAGGAGGGGGATGGGAGCCCCTGATCAAGGTAATTAGGTTTCGGCCATTTTGAGCATCTGCTTTTTAGGCATGGTAGTTTGTCCAGGAGAATGCTGTACTTGTTTCTTTGTCTTTAGAACTGCTTTAGTCTTTGCTTTGGAAGCTGTAGTAGGCGTTACATATAACTGTGTAGGTCTGAAAACACCCTCAGAAGCAGATGCCTGCTCAGCGGCTCCAGACCCATCTGAGGGAATAGCTTCCGAGTGTCCAATACCTTGAGTATCCAAAGGCCTAGCTGGTTCCACGTGGGAGTCGTCAGCGGCCTGTGGCTCTGAGGTAGCGGGCGCCAGGGGCTGCAAAAGTGCCTCACTGAGAACCGGCAACTGGCTTAGCGGAAGCCTCGTCGGATTTGGACCTCTGATGCCTGTCCTTTTCTTTTTCCTTGCGCTTTTTATAAACTCCGGTCGTCAGCTGTTCCGACGGCATTATATAATTGAATCTTCGCATAAAGTAATGAAAGGCGAAATCGAACAGACGCTTAATAGCTCGTTGGTTAAATCTAGCACAAAACCGACAGCTAGCAACGTTATGATCAGGGCCTAGGCAAGGAATACAGTAAGAATGAAAATCCTTATGAGGTATTTGCTTCCCACAAGAAATACAATTGTTAACTTTTTCTGACATCAGTTTGGAGCAAGAAAAAAGTTTCCCCAACAGGGTACTTAGCTTTACTGAAAACATCGGATCTGAAATTTGATTTCGAAAATCTCAGGAGTCGGCCGACCGGCACTTGCGAACTGCTTTTGCTTCGGGCACCGCGCGGCAAGAAAGACTGAAGAAAATGGCGTTGGCTGCATCTTTTATACCCCTGGTGCACTGACGTCAGGGAATAGGCGACAGCAACCGACGCCGGACCTAGACATTAGAATTCGGGCCGACTACGGGTAGCCTGCCAGCAGGATAACCCAAGTGTAATAACTGCAACAGTGAAACACGAACATCCAACTAAACACCCACAAACTCAAGTCGTTAGACCACAAGTGCCACTGACTCAATTCATAGTCCACATGGGTGTAAATGGATTAGAGATGTACCCTCCAAGAACAACATGAAGGGAGACATTATGGCGCTCTTGGACTATGTGCATAGCAATGAACAGCATTCTACCTTCAACCAAGGATGATGCCACAATATAAACAAAAGATGACCGACTTCAATAATTGGCTTAGTTTCTGCAGTCATTCCAAGGGGGTATAAAACCTGCCAGCATGGGAGGACATGGTCAACACACCATGTTGCGTGGCCAAGGACTGCCTGCACCTGTCACTTCTAGACTTTCGAATATGGGCCAACACATTGCCCTCCCGCAGTACGTCCGTTTTTAGGCAATGCCAAACTGAGAAACCTTCCAACATAGCAAAACTAACCCAAGGGAATCTGAAGGTGTTACCATTTATTGCCAGAATCCTAAACAAGTTCCAATCCCTCCAGGCTCTCCTCACCCTAAAGAAAGTACAGTTGTATACACTTACCATAAATGTAGATGTTCCAGTATATTCACTGTTGCAGTCATCACATTTGGGTTATCCTACCAAGGGTAGCCTTCAGCCGGCCGGAATAACAGAAGCTTAAGTATTTCTGTGTCGGTTGCTGTTACTCCAGGAATGACGTCAGGTCGTCAGTGGTATAAAATCAGGCAGCTGATGTCACTACATCAGTTTTTCTTGCCCTGTCAGGAGCCACCCAAATAGGGACCTAGGTTATGGTGGAAGACCACCACCAGTAGAATGTAAACACCAAAAAATCCCTGCAAGGAGAGAGGAAGAGAGAGAAAGAGAGACAAGGGGGATGGAGGGAGGGTAACCAGGACTGCAACAGTAAATAAACTTGAACATCTACATTTATGGTAAGTGTACATAACTGTACTATGTTCTTCGTGTTTCACTGTTGCAGTCATCACATTTGGGTAAATTCCCAAAGCTAAGGAAGGAGGAATTTATATAGCACTAGGACCAGCTATAAGGTCCTGCAAGACTGTAGTGGCAAAGGCAGCTCTGGATTTAGAGAAAAATTGGAAGACGGTAATGCTTGGTGAAAGTATGTACAGAACTCCAGGTAGCAGCTTCTAGGATGTCCCTGGTTGGGACGCCTCTGAGAAAAGCTGTAGAGGTAGATGCAGCCCTGGTTGAGTGGGGTCTGATCCCCTGTGGGATAGGTTTTTTCATTCTTCGTGTTTCACTGTTGCAGTCATCAAATTTGGGTCGATTCCCGAAGCTGAAGAAAAGGGTGGAGGCAGCCAAGAAGACTGTGGGCTGGCTAGGATGCCCTGGAAGACTGTGGTGGCAAAGCCTGCAGTGGATTTGAAGACAGGCAGGTGGTAATGCTTGGTGAAGGTATGAACAGATGTCCATGTTGCAACCTCCAGATGTCCCTGGTGGGGACCTCTCTGAGAAAGGCTGCAGAGGTGGAGGTTGCTCTGGTGGAATGTGTCTTGGTTTCCCGTGCTGTCTATAGCAGAAATGGATGCAGTGTGTTATCCATTTGGAGATTGTTTGTTTGGATATGACCTTGCCCTCTGCTCCTGCGGCAAAGCTGACTAGCAACTGATCAGTTTTTCTGAAAAATTTAGTCCTGTCCAGATAGAATCTGAGCTGTCTGTGCACATCTGGAGAGTGCAGAATCCTTTCCCCCTTGTTTTGTGGGTTTGGGAAAATGTATGGATTAGTTGAAAACCACACTGGACACCACTTATGGGATGAAAGATGGGTTAGTCCTTAGTGAGATTCTGTCAGCATGGAAAATGATGAAGGGCTCTACAGCCATGAGTGCTTGTAGCTCTAATACTCTTCTTGCTTAAGTGATCGTCAGAAGCAAGGCTGTTTTCCGAGAGAGACATTTTAACTCTGCTGAAGCTTCAAGTTCAAAGGGGGGGGGGGGGGGATGAGCTTTTCCAACACAAAGTTAAGGTCCCAAGCTGGGGCAGGATTGCTTCTGGGTGGCCTTAAGTTGTTAGCCCCTCTTAGGAACTGTTTGATGAGAGGGTGTGAAAAGAGAGGAGGCTCTGTAATGAGCGGAGACGGCAGAGGCATGAATTTTAATAGAAGAGAAGGATAGACCCATGTGCAGTAGGTCTGCCAGATAATCCAGGATGAAAGGTAGGGAGGGCTGTACCGTTCTGGCTCCCTTAGCCTGGATCCAAGTACAAAACCTTTCCCCACTTGTCAGCAAAGGATTTCCTAGTGCATCTGGCTTCACACAGAACACCTAGGACTTGTTTGCTTAGACTGGCAGCTTCAGGGGTGGTCAGGGAACATAAAGCCCCAACTAGGGAAATTGACCTTGTATTTGCCCTTATGGACTTGGTCTTAAACAACTACTTTTTGCATTCCAATGAATTCTTCTTACAAAAAATAGGGGTCGCTATGGGTTCGCCATGTGGGGGAAGTGTAGCAAATCTGGTAATGGCGTATTGGGAATCAGAGTTTGTTTTTAAAGATAACAAATTATCTGATACTTTTTTGTTCTATACAAGGTTCCTGGACGACATTTTTATTTTATTTAAAGGTAGTGAGAGTGAAAGTCATCAAGTCATTGAATATTTCAACAACACTACTGATTTCCTTCAATTCACTCACACATTTCATTGTGACAACATTGCTTATCTGGATATTCTCTTAAGTAAAAACTACAATTTAAATACATTTATAGCAATATTTTCAGAAAATCCACATACTCTAACACTTTCCTACACTATACCAGCTGTCACCCTCACCACCAGAAGAAATCTGTTGTGAAGGGACAGCTGGTAAGAGCTTCCAGAATTGTCTGTTTAGATGAAGACTTCAAGGAATGCGCTCACATACGGAAAATGTTTTCCCATAGAGGCTACCCAGAAACATTCCTTGACCCGATAGTCCAGGAAGTAGTGGATAAGAGAAATAATAAAGTATACCTGCCACTGTTGAGGGTTAAGATCGAAACACCTATGATGGATAGTGTTGTAAATCTTATCGAAGGGGGCCCACATGGACAGGACGAGAGCACAGTATCATATACTGATCAACCCATTAATAAAACTACTGTTAAATTTATAACCACTTTCAGCACAACGAGCACCCTTTGTTCATTGATACTTAAGAAAAACTGGAACTTGTTTAAATTGCAACCTGAACTACTTGAAAAACTGGGAGATCAACCTATGATAGTGTACAGGAAAGGTAACAACATTAAAACTTTATTAGAAAGACATAATACACCTACAGTGAGGTGTCCTGGTATGAACAAGTGTCACAATTGCAATTACTGTAAACATGTAAACGAAGGTAACTCGTTTAGTTTGAATGGACAAAAATTTAAGTTGAAATACAAATTTGATTGTAATTTTACATTTATTACTTATTTAGCCAAGTGCACATCCTGCCCAGCATATTACATCGGTAAAACCGAAACAAGATTGCGGGACAGGATGTATGAACACCTGTATGCCATTAGAAAAAGAAAAATTGAGAACGCCCTTGCTAAACATGTGGTTGCTTATCCTAACCATGGTTTTAGATTTATGGCCATCGACCATGTGAGAATAGATCCGAGAGGAGGCCCTAGAAATTTGAAACTTGAGGAACTAGAAGTAAAATGGCAGGTGAAGCTGAATGCGTATAGTCTCCCTGGTTTAAACGATTTTTGCTCAATAGGTTGTTTACTAAAATTACAGTCTAAAGAGATGATTACTTTGGACCTTTTATTACACTTACTATACATGCATCAAACTTTAAACAGCATTGGATCAACCTTTAATTTACATACATACATACATACAATATCTCTTATTAATTTTTAATTACTTCTATATTACTCTTAAATATAGGAGATTTTAATGATTTCTGTATCAGAACGTAACATGATTTTATTTGTGTGTGTGTATATATATATATATATATATATATATATATATTATTTTTTTTTTTTTTTTTTTTTTTTTGGGTGGTCTATGTGACTATAAAGTACAGTTTTGTACCTACCATAAATGTAGATGTCCGAACTGGATAGCATCTGCAGTCATAACAAGTGGGTTGTCCTGTCGTCAGGCAGCCCTGCAGTCGGCCGGATTCCAAAGTCCGGGTCCGCTTCGCTGATGTCGCACTCCACCCGACGTCATCTCTGTTGGTCTTCGGGTATAAAAGCATCAGCCGACACCATTTTCCTCAGTGTTTCTTGCCCCAGATGCCAGTAGCCCTCTTGCAGGCTAAAAATTTGGAGAGATGCCAATGTTTCCAAATAGATAGAGGTAAACACAACAATAAGCATATATGTACATATATACAAACAAATACACCATAAAAGACTCCCCAACACCTAGCTATTAGGAGGGTAAACACCGTAGGAGTACCACAGAGGGCAAGGAGGGAGGGTAATCCTGACTGCAGATGCTATCCAGTTCGGACATCTACATTTATGGTAGGTACAAAACTGTACTATGTCCTTCATGGATGCATCTGCAGTCATAACAAGTGGGTAGAATACCATAGCCAACTAGGGAGGAGGATAAAGGTAGATTATGGTGTGTTTAGGATCCCTTGCAGTACAGCAGTGGCAAACCCTGCTCGGGATCTGGAATATAGAGGCAAATTATAATGCTTGGCAAATGTATGCACGGAGGTCCAAGTAGCCTCAATAATGTCTTTGGTTGCCACTCCTCGTAAGAAGGCTGTGGTAGTGGCTGTTGCCCTTGTAGAATGAGGTCTTATGTTCTGTGGAATTGGTTTTCCATGGAAGGAGTAACAGTATCGTATGCAATTTCCTATCCATTTGGAGATTGTCTGTTTGGAAATAGCTTTTCCTTCCCTTCCTGTTGCATAGGCTACAAAAGTTGGTCAGTCTTTCTGCTATTTTTGTTCTGTCCAAGTAGTAGCGTAGCTGTCTATGTACATCCAAGGTATGCAGTATTCTTTCCCTCTGTTTTGTGGGTTGGGAAAGAAGGTAGGTAGGTGGATTGCCTGGTTTAAAGACACTCTGGATACCACCTTGGGCATAAATGTAGGATTAGTCCTCATGGACACTCTATCTTGGTGGAAGATTAGGAAGGGTTGCACTGCCATTAAGGCCTGTAGTTCTGAAACCCTCCTTGCTGAAGTAATTGCCAGTAGGAAAGCAGTTTTCCATGACAGGTGTTGTAGGTCTGCTGTTGCTGCTGGTTCAAAGGGTGATAGTGTCAACTTTTCTAGCACAAAGTTTAAATCCCAAGCTGGTAATGGTGGTTTCCTTGGAGGTTTTACATTCTTGATTCCTCTGAGGAACTGCCTGAGCAAAGGGTGAAAAACAGGTGGATCAAAGCTGTATTCTGCTGAAATAGCTGATGCATGTATCTTGATGGAGGAGTAGGACAGGCCTGAATGAAGAAGTTCGCCAGATACTCCAGAATGTTAGGCATATCTATGTTTGACACATCTTTTCCTCTTCCGTACTCCAAATGACAAACCTTTTCCATTTTCCAGCATAGTTCCTTCTTGTTGAAGGTCTGTGCTTCAAGAATAATGTCTTTAACTCTTTGGGAAAGTTCTGGATTAGCTGCTGCTATGTGATGTTCCATGCAGTCAGTTGCAGCGTTTTAGGTTTGGATGTATGATGCTGTAGTTGTTCTGAGTTAACATCAAAGGCATCAGGGTATTGGCCACATATTGTTCGAGACATGCTCTTCAGTAGTGGGTACCAGTGTTGTCTTGGCCAGTTTGGAGCCATCAGGATTATCCTTGGACGTTCTTCCTTGATTTTTAGTAGTACCTTGTGTATCAAAGGAAGAGGTGGGAATGCATATGCTGTTAGGCCTTTCCAGTTGAAGGAGAGTGAGTCCACTTTCCATGCTAGTGGGTGGAATGTCCTTGTGCAGAATTTTTTGAGCTGATGATTGAGAGGTGATGCGAATAGGTCTATCTGTGGCATTCCCCATTTCTTCGAGATGGTCTTGAAGATGTCCGGTGCAGCTTCCATTCGTGGGCATCCGAAGTGGTTCTGCTTAATATGTCTGCTAGAGTATTGTCTTTCCCGGTACAAATATTGCCTGTAACTGAATGTTGTAGCTGAGTGCCAGGGTCCACAGCTCCAAGGTCATTCTGCATAGGGGTATGAATGAGTGCCTCCCTGTTTGTTGATGTACCACATGACTGTGGTGTTGTCTGTCCTTATCATCAACTGGCCCTCTTTGAGAAATGGTTTGAACTTTTGGATTGCCAGTTTTACTGCCAGCATTTCTTTTAGATTGATGTGCAGGTGAAGTTGATCCTGTGTCCACAATCCTTGCACGCATTTGTCCAGCATGTGGGCCCCCCATCCTAGGTCTGAAGCGTCTGTTGTGATGGTCTGGCTTGGTTGACATCTGCGAAAGGGTAGGCCTGGGTTTGACTGGCATGCCTGAACCCACCATAGGAACTCCTGTTTTAAGCATGGAATTAGTGGGATTTCTGTTTCTAGACTGTGTCTGTGTTGGGACCATAAATTCTTTAGGTACCTCTGTAGTTTCCTCATATGTAGTCTGGCAAATGGGACCAAGATTATGCATGATGCCATGAAGCCCAAGGCCTGCAGAACTTTTCTTGCTGTTAACTTGTTCAGTTTTGTTAGTGCCAAGAAGTAAAGAGGAAGTTCTTTTGTTTTTCTGTAGTCAGGAATGCCATTTGTTGTACTGTGTCCAATTCAGCCCAAGAATGTCCTTGTTTGGGATGGTATCAGCCTTGACTTTTGTAAATTGACTGTGTATCCCAGTCCTTGTAGCAAGTAAATGACCCTTTGTAAATCTGTTGTCAGCTTGCTTTTGTTGTCCCCTTGTAGCAGGCAGGCCCAGGTATGGGTAAATTTGAATTCCTGTAGTCTGCAATGGGCGATTACTGATGCCAGGCATTTTGTGAATACTCTGGCAGTAGATAAGCCAAAGGGCAATGCTGAGAATTGATAGTGCTCTGATCCTGCAAGAAATCTGAGGTATCTTCTGCAGATTGGTCGAATGGGGACGTGCAGGTATGCCTCCTTGAGATCTAGAGTTACCAGCCAAGACTCCTTGCCCAGCATGGGAAGAAGTTGCTGTAGGGTCAGCATTTTGAATTTTGGGACAATGATGTATGTATTTAAGGTGGACAGGTCGAGAATTGGTCTCCAACTTTTTCCGTTTCTTGGAACTAGGAATAGTCTGGAGTAGAACCCCTTTCCTTGTTCTGCTGTTGGCACTCTTTCCACAGCTCTTATGTTTGCTAACTCCATTATCTGCGTAGAGCCTCTGTTTTTGATTTGGAGGTAGATTTGGCATTCCTCTTTGACTGGTAAAGTGTGGAAGTGAAACCGTAACCTTGATCTATGGTTTGTAAAATCCACTTGTCTTTTGTTATGTAGTGCCAGTTCTTTGAAAATAAGGTTAACTTTCCGCCTAGAGGAGCTGCTATTTGTTCCCTGGTAGGCGGATTTAGGATTAAGTCACTGTGGTTGTGCTGATGTAGTGGCAGTGGCTGTGTCTGTGCCTCAGTTGTTACCTTGCCACTGTCGCCCTCTGTAGGCACCTCCTCTGGATTGGTTTCTGCCTCTGGAACGCCTATTCCTGCCCCTTTGAAATTTTGTGGAGTCAGGAAAGGACCAATTTTGGCAGGCCAGTTCCTGCTAAACCTTGGGGTTGAACCTGCAAGAAATCTTTAACAGTTTGAACAGATTTTGCCTTTTCTTCCATTTTCTTCATAACCTGCTGGGCAGGTGTACCAAACAAACTTGTCTTGTCCATAGGAGCATCTAGCAACTTAGCTTTAACATGATCCGGTAAAGCTTGTTCCTTTAGCCATGCATGCCTTTTTATCACTGTGCCTGTCATGGCTGATCTAAATGAAGCCTCCAGTGCATCATAGCCACATTTTAAGGAATGGTTGCTAACCTGTTGTATGTTATTTACCATCTCTAATACATATTTCTTATCAAGAGATTCATCAGTGGTTAGTTTTTAGTTAACTGATCAAGCATAAACTCTTGGTATTGTATCATGTGAAACTGACAGTTTAAAGCTCTAGCTGAGAGAGTAGCTGAAGTGTAGACCTTTTTACCCCATCTGTCTAGTGACCTTGCTTCCCTTTCAGAAGGAATAGGGATTTTAGCTGTGGTCGCTACTGCCTTGGGACCCTGGGATATAGTTTCTGGGTCTGCAAGTGGGGCCTTGTAAAGGTGGTGATGAGTATCTGGCACCCTGTAAAACCTGTCTGGTTTGGCAGGGGCTGGGGCTAAAGAATCTGGAGCGGAGCAAACATCATTGAAAGCATCATCCACCACAGAGAGAACAGGAGGTATAGCTAAGGGCCTGTGCTGTGGGAGGTGCAGAAAGGTCCTAAGTCTTTTCTGGAGTCTGAAAAATCCTGTTGCTGCCATTTGAACTGTTCTCGCATGGCATGCAAGGTTCCCCAAAGGAGAATTCTTCTGGTGGGGAAGCAGCTGGAATGGATTCTTCAGCATCAGAATCTGCAAAATTGGAGAAGGGAGCCTCAGGCTGGTGAGTTATGTCTGATTCATCAGCAGAATCATCAGAAGACACTGGCTCAGGGGCTCTGCCCTAGGTCTCTTCTCTGGGGCTGAGAGGCCCTGTCTGGGTGAGATTGAGATCCTCTAATTAAAGAAATTAAATCTTCTGCCAAAGAAAGCATTTGAGAACTAGAAGAGGGCCTGGATGTGGGGGGTTTAACAGGCACTGTTTTAGTAGTCTTGGCTGCTTTAGCCCTGGCGAAGGCCTTAATGGACATGGCAGCTGGAGGCCTAGCAGCACCACGTGCTGGGGTAGAGACATCCAAGGGATGGTGTCTGATAAGTCAACCACCGTAGTGGGTAAAATTTCTGAGGTCGATTCAAGAGTTGTAGCAGGGGCCTCAGTTGTAAGAATAGGTTCAGCTGTACTTTGAGCAGTTTTCTCGGTTTCGCCAAAACCGAGACACTTTCTGTTTGCTTTACCGTGGTTTCGCCGAAACCGCGGACCCGAGTGTCGGTCTTTATCTTTGCGTTTTTGGGGGTAGTCGGAGGATCCGGCGGCATAATGTACGCAAAATCAGAACCGAAAAACTGTTCTGCAAACTCCGACCGGCCTAAGCGTTCGTCGGTTGAAAGAGGCACAGGCGAACAGGCTGCTACGTCGTGGGCTGGGCCTAAACAAGGCAGACAGTAAGAGTGGAAATCTTTATGAGGTATTTGTTTCCCACAGGTTAAACAATTGTTAACTTTTTCTGACATCGGCTGAGGCAAGAAAGAGTCCCCAACGGGGTACTTAGCTTTAGAAGTCTTCAAGTAGTATTCGGTAGAAGTAATCTCTGGATCCGACCGACCGCACTTGCGAACAGCTTCTGCTTGGGCCACGCGCAAGAAAGACTGAGGAAAATGGCGTCGGCTGATGCTTTTATACCCGAAGACCAACAGAGATGACGTCGGGTGGAGTGCGACATCAGCCGAAGCCGGACCCGGACTTTGGAATCCGGCCGACTGCAGGGCTGCCTGACGACAGGACAACCCACTTGTTATGACTGCAGATGCATCCATGAAGGACATCACAGTATATATATCATGAATTTTAATACTTGACTATTGAAATTAATACATTCTCACTGGATACGCTATTAGCATTTCATTTGAGTTTAAATTTATAATAGCACATGTGTTATGCTTCTTTTGTTTGTATCTTGAACACAAGTACTATTTATTTGTTTAATATGATGGGAACTGTTGCTTTAAAACTTGAGTTTAAATGGCTAATTGGAAAACGTAGGCTGATTGTTCAGCCTTTTTAAATACGTGTTGTTAGCTGCTGTGTTTCTGAAGAAGTCAGCTCATAAGGGCTGACTAAAAGCACTTTAAATAAATCTTTCGTGTTGATTGTGTACTCTACTCAAGGCTTGTTCATTTTATCAGTTTGGTTTGCTCACAAGTTTTGTGGTCAGGGAATAAACCAGGCTGCCAGGTTGAGGGTCTGCAATAGGGGATGCATGAATTTTCCATTTCCCCTGGTTAAGGAGTGTTGAGATCTGTGGTAGGTGCCATGGTGGCAGGGGTGACAGGTTGCGCAGTAGTGGGTACCAGTGCTGGCGTGGCCAGTCTGGGACAATCAGGATTGCCCTCTGTTTTGCCTCCCTTATTTTGAGCAGTACCCTTGAAATTAGTGGTAGAGGGGGAAATACATAGACCGAGAGGTTTACCCAATGGAAGGATAGAGGATCCACTTTCCAGGCCTTGATGTGAGGTTCCCTGGTGCAGAATTTTCTGAGCTGATGATTGGAGTGAGAGGCAAACAGGTCGACCTTCGGGTGCCCTATTTCTGGGTTACAAGGGTGAAGGTTCTGTGGTCTAGCAGGTTTCTGCTTAAGTTGTCTGTCAGAGTTTAGAGAGCCTGGCAGGAATTGTGCTAGTAGTTGCATGGCTGAGGCCATGTGCCAAAGGGTCATGGCGAGCCTGCACAGAGGATAAGAGCAAGTCCCTCCCTGCTTGTTGATGTACCACATCACTGTGGTATTGTCTGTTTTGATCCGTAGAGGCCCCGGGGAGAGTAGGGGTATGAAAACTGTCGGGGCGTGCTGAACAGCTAACATCTCTTTTTGGCTGACCTGTAAGAAGTCTGCATATATTTAGCTTTTCCTTCCATCTTTTTTAAGACCTCTTCTGCCTTGGTGCCAAATAAGTTGTCTTTGTTCAATGGTGCATCCAATAATTTGGATTTGTCCTGGTCTGGCAAGGTCTGTTCCTTAAGCCAAGCATGCCTTCTAAGGACAGAACCAGTGACTGCTGCCCTGCAAGATTGCTTCTAGGGTGTCAAAGCCACATTGAAAGGTATGCTTAATTACTTCACTTGCAGAATGCATTAGCTCCTCTTGTAATTCTTTATTTTCTGCACAAGCAGGAAAGGAAGATATTTTTTGTTTGAGGAGTTCCACGGTATGCTGTTGCTATTTCAGCATGTGGAACTGACAATTTAATGCTCCAATAGCAAGAGTAGCAGAGGTGTAAACTTTTTTACCCCATCTGTCTAAAGCTCAGGAATCCCCATCTGAGGGGGTGGGATTCTTAGCTGAAGTTGCTTTAATTTCTTTAGGTCCTTGAGAGATGACCTCTGGGTCAGCAGTAGGATTTTTGAAAAGAAATTTGTGAAAGTCAGGGACTCTGCAATACCCGTTAGGTTTCCTGAGAGCAAGAGGAAGGGTGTCAGGAGTCAAACTGGATTTCACAAAAACATCATCCACAACATCCAGGACAAGAGGAGTGGCCAAAGGTCTGTGCTGTGCTAAATCTAAGAATTCCCAGAGTCTCTTTTTTGACTGAAGATAGTCTTGACATTCCCACTGGAAATGCTCCCTTAAAGTATGAAGGGTTTCCCCAAATGAAAAATCCTCGGGTGGAGATGCAGAAGGAATGGCTTCCTCTGCATCAGAATCCTCATAAGCAGAGAGGGGTTGCATATCTTCATATTCAGATGCATCAGAGTAATCGGACTCCTGTTCAGATAAAAATACTGGGGACAAGTCTCTTTCTTTTGGAAGGGGTAGCCTGGCTTCCCCTAATAAGCATAATAAGGTCTTCTGCCATTTTAAGCATTTAAGACTAAGGCAAGGAAGCAGATGCCTGAGCTTGGGTCGTCGGTTTTTTGGGTGTAGTTCATACCCTGGGCCTTAGAAACTCTGTTGTTTCAGGAAGAGCTGAAGACGCAAAAGAAGTTTTTGATCTGTGTCGACTATAGGTAATGCAAAGTACTTCCTCGGAAGCCGGTGCTGCTCAGCAGCGTCGGACCCATCCAAGGTCGAGACAGTTTCATAGTTTCATAGTATAGTACTGGGCTATCTGCCCTGGGGCATTTGTAAGCCTAGCCATAGTGATGTGGCTTTTGCCACCACATGAAATGGTACAAAAATGTACAGAATAAATCTAGAATACTGTGCCTCTGTCTAGTAGTGACACAATGAAGGTCCCCTTATATAATAGAATTAGTTTACTGTGCCCCTGTCTAGCAGTGACACAGATGTGACCCCTGGCGTAAACTTACGATCTCCCATCCACTCATCAAGATTTCTCTTGAAGGGAGTCAGTGAGGGTCTCTGCCCAATACGAACTGGGATCCTGTTCCAAAGCATGGGAAGCCTCTGGGTTATGAATCTATCCCTCCAGCATGTCCTATTCATACTTGTGCCGAGGTTTAAGTCTTTAGCTCTCGTGGTCCTGATGGATTTGGATTTTTTGAGGTGGAGCATGTCCATCAGATCCTGATTGGACATGGCCTTGTACGTCAGGCAGAGGATCACCTCTGAGCAGGTGGTATGCTACTGAATAGAGCTGAAGTTTCTTTAGTCTGGCAGAATAAGACATATGTTGGAGACCCTTGATCCTTTTGGTGAGGTACTTTTGTGGTCTCTCCAGCTGTTGCAAATGCCGGGTGAGGTACATACCAAATGGGGCATTGTACTCAATCATGGGTCTGATGAGGGAGGAATATAGGGTTACAATGACATCCTTGGATCTGGATGTGAATCCCTTCATGATGAGGTGTGCAAGGTAGAATGTTTTTCTAACCACTTTGGCAACGTGGGTGTCAAATGAGAGGTCGCTGTCTACTTGGGTCCCTAGGTCTCTGATTACTTTTTCCGTACTCAGTGGGTTGCTATCTATGTGATAATTTGTGGGTACTTTGTTTTTTCCAAAAGGGATGACTATACATTTTTTGGCATTTAGTTTAAGGCCGTGACTACGGCACCAGTTGTCCGTTTCAGTGAGGCCTTTTTGTAGGATGTGTGTGTCTGCTGGTGTATCGACTATGGCGCCTAGTTTGCAGTCATCTGCGAACTTTGTCAGCCACAGCCCTCCCATGTTTGCTTTAACATCTGAGAAATAAATGCCGAACAAGAGGGGTCCCAGGACAGATCCCTGTGGGACACCACTTGTGACTGGCTTTGAGTCTGACATTGCGCCAGCGATTTTAACTTTATGGGTTCTGTTCTTTAGCCAGTTTGCAACCCATCTAGTGACATAAGGGTTAACTTTTAAGCTGTTTAGCTTATCTATGATGCCTGAGTGGGGTATTGTGTCGAAGGCCTTAGCCAAGTCCAGGTATGCTGTATGGACTGCTTTGCCCTAATCAATGGCTCTAGTGACGGTTTCAAAAAAGTCAACCAGGTTTAAAAGGCAGGATCTGCCCTTTACAAAGCCGAACTGGGTGGGGTCAAGTGTCTGTAGGTCCCCTATGTCTCTGTTAATGAGTTCCATAATGATTCTTTCCATAGCTTTGCAGACCAGGCTAGTTAAGCTTATGGGGCGGTAGTTTCCAGGGTCTGTAGAGGCACCCCCCTTGTGGAGTGGGACCACTGTTGCTGTACGCCAGTGTTCAGGTACATATCCCGAAGTAAGGTTAAGGTTAAATAGCATTTTTATGTGTGGGTTTAGATCCTCTTGGAGTTCACGTAACACGCACCCTGGGATACAGTCAGGTCCCATTGATGCTGTGTTTTTTGCTTTGTTTTGGGCGGTTCTCACTTGGACATCTGAGATGACAGGGAGATTACATTCAGCTGGGATAAGTATTTCTTCTTTTGGGGGTGAAGGAGGGGAGATATTTGCACTGAACCTGTCAGCCAGAATGTTGGCAATATCTGTGGGTTCAGTGTATTTTTTGTTGTTGTGAACCAACTCTGAGCATATCTGAGGGTTTCTGCCCAGGTTTCTAACATAGCTGAAGAAGGCTTTGTGGTTATCTTTAGTGTCCTTAGCGATTTTTCTCTCAAAGTTTGCCTTGGATGTTTTTATGAGAGAACGTAGTTTTCTGATCATGTTGATCAGAGATGTCATCCCTTCATGGGATTTCGCTCTGACGTGCAGTAGCTTCCTTCTTTTGTTATACAATTTGTTTATGGCTGAGGTCCACCAGACAGGACGCTTACATTTGGTGGAGAGGGACTTGGATTTGTTTGGGATTGCATGATCCATGCATTCTTGGAGATGTCCATAGAAAGCATTTGTGAAGTATTCGGCATTGTGGGATGTGGTATCCACTGGCACAGTGGGCTTAAAGGATACCATCTCAGTCTTAAGAAGAGTGAAGTCTGCTTTTGAGAAGTTTTTCACTGTGGTCTTTTGTGCTGGGGGTGGAGGTGGGATATGTATATCCAGGGTGATTAGTTTGTGGTCAGATCTCACTAGTGAGGGGTATACTTCCGGTGTGGAGCATTTTGTCCCCATGTTTGTGATGATCAGGTCTAGTGTATTATCTCCCCTAGTGGGAGAGGTGACTAGTTGTTCCAGTGCATTTGAATTTATGAATTCCAGGAACCTTTGGGCTAGGATATTAGGGCTAGAATAATGTACCCAATCTATGTTTGGGTAGTTGAAGTCTCCCAGTATGATGGAATTTTGTGATACATTCATATCCTCCAATGTCTTCAGGAAGGCTGAGTGGGGTTCTTTAGATTGGGAGGGTGGTCTGTAACATGCTACTAGTTGTATAGCAGTTTTGCCTATGGTTAGTTGCACCTGTATGGTCTCTGATGCTTCATGTGTTGCTACTAACCTGGAGGTGTGGGTGTCCTTTATGAATATGGACACTCCTCCTTTGTGGTTCGCCCGGTTTTGGGGCGAAAAGCATGATACGAGGTATAGCCTGGTAGCGCTGGGGTGCTCTCAGGAGCCTTGAACCAGGTTTCAGTTATTGCACAGACGTCGATGTTCTCCATGCTGAGGAGTGCATCAAGTGCCTGCATCTTGAGATTTAGACTTCTGGCGTTGAGCAGCATTACCCTTAGTTTTTTTCCATTTTTGTTTTCTAAGGAGGTGGATTTGTCTTTTGAGCCTTGCCTAAAAAAGGCACTATGGGGGTGGCAAGAGCCTTAGCCAGTATCCGGAAGCCCAGTGGTGACAGGTGTAAGCCATCCCTTGCGAAGCAGCGTGGCTTGTCCAACATATCATCCCAGGCAGACAGACATTGGATCCCCTTAGAATGACACCAGTACTTGAGCCAATTGTTAAAGCTGATAATCTTGTCTTTGTATTGTGGTATCATTCTTGGTGAGGGTAAGATGCTGCTCAGGGTCAGGGTCATGCCAGCCTGGGCTACATAATCAGAGAGCTCCTCTATGTCTCTTTTCATGTAGTCCAGGGAGGTACGTCTCAGGTCATTCACACCAGCATGGACAATGACGGAGTCATATTTGTACTTGCTTTGGAGTAACCTGAGTGCGTGTGTTATGTGGCGGATCCTAGCTCCCGATAGACAGCTCACAGTCACCTTCTCCTTGTTCAGCCTGGTCAGTGGGACATCAGTGTGTCTGACTATGGAGTCACCTATTACTAGTGTATCAGGCAAGCTGTTTGGCCTTAAGGGCTGCAATTGGTCGACACACTGATTTATTGAAGTATGTGTTGCATGTGTTTTGTTTTGAGGTGGTGGATTTTTTGATGTCTGCTTTAGGAGCCTCTGTTGTTTTGGGAAGTTTTTTATTAGAGCCTCCGAGTATGCCTTTGTGTTTTTATGTGTTTGGTTTGCAGTTGTGGTAGGTCTATGTGGGACTGGGATTGTTGTGTGTGTGGTTGCCATCTCCTCCTGTCTGGTCATGCCAGCCCTGAGTTGAGAGTTCAGTTTGGCTATATAGTTGCATCTCTCACATGTATTTGTGTTTGTTGGGAGGAGGAGAGGGTGGTCTGTGTACAGGAGACAATTGTAGCATTGTCTCAAGATACCCAGATTGACCAGTTGAACTGGAGACGACGCCAGTAATCTACCACTCGACATGCTAGAACAGTATAAGGGAGGGGTATACCTTTAAGGGAAGTGGATATTCACAGGGGTGGTAAGTAGATGTAGTGCTTTACTTAGTACGAGAGTGCTTACTTAGTAGAGAAGTATTGAGAACAAGTGCTAGGCTTATAATACAGTGAGTAGTCTGGTTATATTAAGAGTAGAGCTTCCTTAAGGGAAAATTTGAAGAGCAGACTTGGTGGAGCTAGAGAAAGTTTAACCTTGTTTAACTGGCGCTGAGCTATGCGCACGACTGCGCAAAGCCGTGCAAACACGGATTTTAAACAATGAACTACAAAAGAGCTAGAAATGGTCCCAAACAACCAATTACTATAGCTTCTTTTGCTGAGGTCACTTCCTCCAAGGACCGGTAGGCTGCTCAAGGCTCCCCACTCCTACTGGTGAGCAAAGAAACTTCCTTCTATCCAAGTAAGGTAATGGACAGCACAGGAACTACACCACAGCCCAGAATACAGCAATGCCTGTAAATTGGTCTAAACTAGTCGAGGAAGGTGGGAAAACAAGGATTATTTTTTTGTTTTTTTGGTAGAAACACACAGAAAATGCAGAAACAGTGATAAATTAGTTACACAGGCTAGCACACTTTAGTGGGCAGCCTCCACAGTTAAATTAAACAAACAAACAAGCAAACTTTCGATCAAATTCAACTAAAATGTAACTTTTAAGTGCAGATTTTAAAATAATGCAGCAATCAGTTCAGTTCAGGCTAGTTCAAGGTAAGCTACAGAAGCTATTTCAAGTGAAAAAAAAAGCAAAGATACTTAAATCCAGAAGGTAGTCACTTTTCTGAGTTCCCTGCTGCTAGGACCACTCTGTAAACCCACGTGGAGCTTGTCTGTGCAGTATAGCCAGAAAAAAACGCCCAGAGGCGGATTTTAAACAGTGAACTACAAAAAGAGCTAGAAATGGTCCCAAACAACCAATTACTACAGCTTCTTGTGCTGAGGTCACTTCCCCCAAAGACAGGTAAGGCTGCTCAAGGCTCCCCACTCCCACTGGTGAGCAAAGAAACTTCCTTCTATCCAAGTAAGGTAATGGACAACACAGGAACTACACCACAGCCCAGAATACAGCAATGCCTGTAAACTGGTCTAAACTAGTCGAGGAAGGCGGGAAAACATATTCAGTAAGTTTCACCAGAAAATTGTTAAAACCAGTGGAATATAATTCCGATTTCTCCACCAATATGAAATGGCCAAAACACCAGCATCATGGGGGATACTTGTATATAAGGATGAAACATCTAATGTGCATAACCACCAGTGAGCTAACTGAGAATCCTGGATGATATTTAGAAATTCTGTAGTGTCTTGAAGTCTTGATCTGACCATGGGTAGTAGTGGCTTCAAATAATAAGTTAGAAAAGTGGATAGTGGTTCAGTTAAACATCCTCTACCAGAAACAATAGGTCTACCTGGGGGATTATTGGAATCTTTGTGTATTTTTGGAAGAAGGTATAGGTATTGCGGCATAGGTTCATCCACTTTAAGTTGTTTGCCAGCCTGTTTAGTAATAATACCCTCCTCAATTGCCAGATCCAGAAAGGAATCAATTTGTACCTTAAAATTGGGTGTGGGATCTACAACCATCTGTATGTAATAGCGAGCATCAGACAGTTGTCTTAAAGCCTCCGCCTTGTACTTAGAATGATCCATAACCACAATTCCTCCCCCCTTATCAGCTGGAGTGATGATAATGTCATGATTATGTTGAAGCTCGGAAAAAGCAGATCTCACGGCTTGAGTAAGATTATTTCTATTGGGTTGATATAATGTTGAAAAATGTAGATCTTTCACGACACATTCTTTAAAGATGGAAACATGTTTGTCCATGGGTGGTGTAAAAGTTGATTTCCCAAATTAGAAACCAGTAGATCTTTGAGTATTGTCATGACCTGAAAAAAATAGCTTAAGATTTAACAATCTACAAAAGCCACTGACATCTTGTAACAAATTGTATTCAGAAACAGGTGCAGTGGGAACAAAACTGAGGCCTTTATTCAATACTTGGTAGTGTACAGGTAATAATTCAAATGATGAAATGTTAAGAACATTATTTATTGTTTCACAATTTGTTGTAGTAAAGCCTGCAGAGTGGATGTTCCTATATCTATGTCTATGCTTCCTACCTCCCCTGCGTGTCTTGTGTCTAAAGGGGCCGGCTGCTTTCTCTTTGCAGCTGGGGACGCCTGGCGTGAAGGGACATCATAATCTGTAACAGATGAGGTCTCATCCTCTGATGTGCCACTAAGTGTGGATTCTGTCCTTCTCAATATAGATCTTGGCCTTTTCCTGCCTTTATTATTTTTGTTAGTTCTGTCAGTAAACCTAACATTCTTGGATGTAACAAAAGGTTTACCTTTGTCATAATCAGCTAAATCCCTATTAAATTTGTGTATTTTCCTCTTCATCAATTGTTGTTCTAAACTGGCTAAGTCTTTGGCTAAATCAGAAATATGTTCCTGGAAAAAAACTTCAGTTGCAAATACTTGAGCTTCCAAACAAAATGTTTGAATTTCTGCTATTTGAGATTCAATAGTTCTCTCATAATAACTAGATAAGGTGTCAACAAAAAGCATTGAGGCCTGATGTTGAGCTGAAGCCCAATCCTGTGACAACTGGGTATCAACATTTGATACAAGAGGTTGAAGACAAATCCTAAGACCTCTTGGTGTGATATCTTTGAGTTTGTAGGCCTTGAATAATTTCAAGTGCCAGATGTTTGATTTTAGGGACTTCATATTTCTGTTTAGTTTTTGAAAAACCGACCCACATCTCTGTCTTGCATCAACTGCACTATTAATTGGGTTATGTAAATTATTGGTATTAAAACCAAAAGCATAAAGGTTGTCCTTATCAGCTGAAAGTCCTTGCAAAATTCCACTCAAATCCATACTGAATAATATGTCTAGATTCAGTACTTGACCCAAAAAAAGACTATTGCTGTGAACTAAATTATCTGTTCTTATTGAAATGTGTGAACAAGCACTGAGTATGCCAAATATAATGATTATCAAGGTTATTTATGTCCGATACAACAACTCAAACAACCACACACTGTATATAGAGATTGTAAATGTCCATATGTTAAACTTTAAGCTTGATAGCAAACATAAAAAGTTTGTCTAAATGTCCCTTACAATCAGTGGTCAATCAATACAGTATAAACCTTCTGATAGCCGACTCTTCGTCTCTGCTAACATGAATGATGAATAAATAAATGAACAAACCAAAATTATTTGATCAGAATTTATAAGGTAACTGACCATTCATCTGTGCCACCATAAAGGACATATCAATAGACAGAATTGGAGATAACTCCATTAATTAGTTCAACCAAAATAAGATTATGGACTGTAGAAAATAGTACATAGAAAGAAGTATATATATATATATATATATATATATATATATATATATATATATATACACAGATAGTGATGCGCCAGGTTATTGATAGCCAAACAGGTCATAATGAGGCTTCTCCTACCAGCAGAAAAGAAACTTGATCACCACCCAACTGAGACACCACTCATACAACATTAGCAGGAATCTCCTCTGTGTGTGCGAGTTTTTTTTCCCTCCAGGAATGGGTGCAACTACCAGAAAGTGATCCAAATGTATGGCCCATTCTAATAACTTCATTACCTCTCAACACAAAGGGTGGTGATGAGTTCTTCCCTGCATGTGGTCATATCAAACTAATACCATTTTTGTCACAGTGACTGGCAATCACACCTCAAAGGATGCCCTGGAATACATGAAGGGTAAGAAGGACTCCTTTCATCTCTAGGATTGAGATGTAGGATGACCTTGGTCTGCAGCCAAATGTCTTGGAAAGTCCACCTTTTGTAATATGCCCCCAAAGCCAGAGATGAAGTATCTGTGTTGACAGTTAATAGGAGGTTGTTAATTTGGAAGGTGCTACCCAGGGAAAGGTGGGAGTTGAATAGTCACTATTTCAGGGGTCTGTAATATACCTTGGAGAATCTGGTTTGGTCCAATACAAGATCCAAGCACTGGCTGCATTAAGACTTCAATGTTTACTGGAGAACCCTTGTGATACCTTGCAAAGGCAATGAGGAATAATGTGGCTGCCATAAATCCCAATACCTTTTGGCACAACACCAGGTATGCTCAACTTCTGAGAGACTTGCTTGGCTACAAACATCTGCATTAGAAGCTGAAGTTTAGTGAAACTTGCAGTAGTGTATTTTAGTCTTCTGTTAAGTACAAACTTGCAGTTTTAAAAGTACTGTATTTTCATTTTTTCTGTTTCCTAATTGTGTATTTCATTGAACAGTGGGCTGTGTGGCTCTCTGCAGTTAGTTCCCCACCCATCCTCCTTGTTCTTGGTGTTAGTGGCTCTGGAATTGCTCACCCCTCCTGTAAGTTTGTATTAGAACACTCCTCCTCCTGGGTCCATCTCATTTGTTCACTTAACCGAGTACAGTGAGATCATATTCTGAATCTAGAGTTCACTCTACTTAATACAGAGAGAAAATTTGAGAAGGTCAACCCACTTAGGTTCTTCCTTCCTCTCGCCTTGCACTTAAAAAAATGCACTTTATTCATCTGCTTTTACTGTATTTGTGGTTCCTCCTACTTTATTTTGCTTTTCTTAAAGTACTCAATTTTATTTATTCTGCTGCATTTATTACTGCTTGGTAGTAGCCTGATCAAATTGTAACTGTTATTCTAAAGTCTTTTGCTTTAAGCACTTGGGCTTCATACAGGTTGTTTTACATTAAGAAGGTTTGTGGTCTGCACTGTTGTGGCAGGACAGGTAGCTTACATCCTTCTAAGCTGGGAATTGCTGATTGAAGGCCCAGTGTCTGCTATTCTAAAAGTGTATTAGTTTTAGCTTAAGCACTTGGGCTTCAGGCCAGTTATTCTACATTAAGAGGGTTTGTGGTCTGCACTCTTGTGGAGGAGAGGCTGGATTCTGCCCTTCTGAGCTGGGAATTTCTGGTCACAGGCTTATTGTGCCTGCTTATTTGAACTGTTTCTTTCTGAAATTGGTGCGCCTTGTTGCCTTAACATAGACCAGATTCAGGCCTGCTGAATGTAGCTTTGTTTGTATAACTTGGGGACTGATCCAGGCCATTTTTTTTTTGGAGAAGGCTCCCCCCTGCACCCTAGTAGCAGGAGTGTGCAGTTAGAACTTGTCTGACTGAAGACTGCTGGAACAGGGCTCAGTTTTGAGCTTTTTTTCTGGTTAATTGGGTAACTTGTTTAAATCAGTTTGCTCATTTTCTATTGTTTTACATATATATAAAAATGCACTTTATTCATCTGCCTTTATTGTATTTGTGTTTCTTCCTACTTTATTACTTGGGGCATTGATCTGCGATACATAACAATAAATATCCTTTTCTGTGCATTTAAAGTGTGTTTTTTTATTGTATCTGCTTTATTTTCTGGAAAAAAAATAAATAAATTATATATATATATATATATATATATATATATATATATATATATATATATATATATATATATATATATATATATATATATATATATATATATATATATATATATATACATACACATACACACACACACACACACTTGCTTCCTGCCTTTCTAAGCTAGTATAGTCCAATTTTCAGGTTAGTGCTGAATTTAGGGCTGTGTTACAAATCTCTGTGTTTGCCCATACCTTACTTAGATAGAAGGAAGTTTCTCTGTTCACCTGTGAGAGAGGGGAGCTCTGAGCAGCGTATGTGTCCCTGGAGGAGTGATTTCTGCCCAGAAATTTGTAGTTTATTGGCCATTTTGGGCTAATTTTGATCTCTTTTATTTCCCTGCTATAAATATCACATTTGCCCAGTTTTGCACGCCAGGCAGCGCCGGTTAGCTAGGGTAAAACTATTCCCGGCTCCACAAAGTCTCCCCTTCAATTTTCCCCTTGGAACTAGACAAACTTTCAACTTAAGCACTCAAGCCATTCATTTCTCAGCCCGGCACTTGCTCAAAACTCATAGCAAGCACTTATAAACCCTAGCACTAGACCCTCCTGTACTGTACAGAAGGACAAGGCTCTCTATTCGACCTTACCAGCCATCCAGTAAAACAGTTCACTGTATCTATCCAGGCATGTCCAAAGGGCAGTTTCAGGTGTACTCTCCAGTCCAACTGGTGAATCTGGCATTTTGAGGCAATGTTATAACTGCCTCATTTACACAGACAACCCTCTCCTCCTACCACCAAACACTAATACATGCGAGAGATGCAATTATACAGCCAAACTGGAGGCTAAGCTCTCTCAACCCAAGACTAAATCAGACAGTAAAGAAGAGAAGGGAAATACTTGCATCACGCCACCAGTCTCACATAGACCCATTAAACCAGCACCAGCAAAAAACACCCATAAATACATGAAAACATACTCAGAGGCTCTAAATAAAAATCTGCAAAACCAACAGAGACCTCCAAAGCAAACATCCAAGCAACCTCCACCCCCAACACAAACTTCACAAAACCAGTGTGCCATTCAATCACAGCCCTTAAGGCAAAATAACATACCCAACATACTAGTAATAGGTGACTCTATAGTCAGGCACACTGATGTCCCACTCACTAGGCTGAATAAGGAGAAGGTTACTGTTAGCTGCCTGTCGGGTGCCAGGATCTGCCACATAACACAAGCACTCAGGTCACTCCGTAACAAGTACAAATATGACTCTGTCATTGTCCATGTTAGTGTGAATGACCTGAGATGTACCTCCCTGGACTACATGAAGAGACATGGAAGAGCTCTCTGATAACGTAGCCCAGGCCGGTATGACCCTGACCCTGAGTAGCATCCTACCCTCACCAAGAATGATACCATGGTATAAAGAAAAAATTCTCGATTTCAACAACTGGCTAAGTTTCTGGTGTCATTCAATGGGGATCCAGTGCCTGTCCACCTGGGATGACATACTCAACAAGCCACAATGCTTCGCCAGAGACGGCCTGCATCCGTCACCCCTAGGCCCCCGAATACCGGCCAAGGCTCTTGCCACCCCCATAGTGCCCCCTCTAGACAAGGCTCAAAAGACAAACCCACCGCCGTAAATAGCACAAGTAGCAAAAATCTGAGTGTAATGCTACTCAATGCCAGAAGTCCAAACCCCAAAATGCACGCACTCGAGGCACTCCTCAGCATGCAGAAAATTGACATATGTGCAGCAACAGAAACCCGGCCCAAGGCTCCAGAGAGCACCCCAGCACCACCAGGCTACAACCCACACCATACATTTCAGCCACAGAACCCAAACCAAAATACAAAAGGCGGGGGCATATCCACCGGACTCCAAAAGGGTATCTGTAGTGGCCTACGAATCCAGTGAAGCAGGCATCAGGGGATGCGAAAGCACCTCACTGAAGACCAGAGAACTGGTGACTAGCTTAGCAAAAGCGTCCGCAGTTTTGGACCTGTGTGGTCTGTCTCCGTCTTTATCCTTACGTTTTTATGGAAGATCGGTAGTCGGATCGCTTACCAAAGCCATACTGGAATTAGAGGACAGAGCAAAAGTATCTAGCTACAATAACAGCCCAACAACGTATAGTTCTGGCACTGAACAAAGCACAAAGACAGCGGGGGACGTCGTGGTCTGGGCATACACAGGTGACACAGTAAGAATGGAAGTCTCTGTGTGGTATTTGCTTTCCACAGGTGAGACAATATTGACTTTTTCTGACATCGGTTAGAGCAGGAAAAAAGGACCCCCAATGAGATAACTCCGCTTTAGAAGACTTCAACTTCAATTCGCAAACAAATACTCTGGTAGCGGCCGACCAGCACTCGTGCGAACTGCTTCTGCTTCGGGCTCCTCTGCAAGAAAGACTGATGTAATGGTGTTGGCTACCCGAGTTTATACCACTGACGACCTGACGTCAGTCCTGGAGCAACAGCAAACACAGAAATACTAAGCCTCTGGTATTAGGGCCGACTGAGGGCTACCCCTGGCAGGATAGCCCAAATGAGAAGACTGCAAGAGTGCAATACAAAAAGTACAGTTTTGTACCTACCATAAATGTAGATGTTCGAGTGCTTATACAGCTGTAGTCATAACAGATGGGTTTTCCTGCCGTCAGGCGGGTCCTCGGTCGGCCGAATTCCAAAGTCTAGGTCCGGCGTCAAATGTCGTCGCTTCTTCCCTGACGTCAGTGCAACAGGGGTATAAAAGAACCAGCAGACGCCATTTTCTTCAGTTTTTCTTGCCCCAGATGTCAGGTGCCCCCAGAAGGAAGGCAATACATAAATTTATGTAATAATGCAATGCAATATAATCAAAAAACAGTAGTTGCAAGCAAATACACCATAAAAGAATACCCCAATCAGGTTGTATGAGGAGGTGTTCGCCATTAGGCCTGTCCCAACAGGGGAAGGAGGGAGGGAAACCTGGACTGCAGCTGTATAAGCACTCGAACATCTACACTTATGGCAGGTACAAAACTGTACTATGTTCATCGTGCATACAGCTGCAGTCATAACAGATGGGTAGAATCCCAAAGCTAAAAAAGGGGTGGTAGGCACTAGGAGGAACTAGGAGGAGCTAGGATGCCCTGCAAGACTGCAGTGGCAAAGCCTGCTCTAGATTTGGAGTATAATGGTAGGTGATAGTGCTTGGAGAAAGTATGTACAGAACTCCAAGTGGCAGCTTCCAAAATACCTTTGGTAGGAACTCCCCTGAGGAAAGCTGAAGAGGTAGCTGTGGCCCTTGTGGAGTGAGATCTGATGCCTGCAGGTACAGTTTTACCATGAAAAAAGAGTAACAAAAGCGTATGCAGTGGGCTATCCATTTTGAGACTGTCTGTTTGGAAATAGGCTTCCCCTTGAGCTCCTGTAGCATAGGACACAAAGAGTTGCTCTGATTTGCTCTGATTTTCTGAAAGGCTTTGTTCTGTCCAAATAATAACATAGCTGCCTGTGAATGTCTAAGGAATGTAGTAGTCTCTCCCCTTTGTTTTGAGGATTAGGGTAAAAGGTAGGTAAAGTGGATAGCCTGAATCAAGGCTACCCTGGATACTACCTTTGACATAAAGGAAGGATTGGTTCGTAAGGAAAATCTGCCCTGATGGAAAATGATGAAAGGCTGCACAGCCATGAGGGCTTGTAGTTCCGAAACTATGCGAGCTGAGGTGATAGCCAGCAGGAAGGCTGTTTTCCAGGAAAAATATTGCAGTTCTGTTGAAGCAGCTGGCTCAAAAGGAGGCAAGGTCAGTTTTTCTAGAAAGAAATTGAGGTCCCAAGCAGGTACTGGTTGTTTCCTTGGGAGTTTTATATTCTTAGCCCCTCTGAGGAATTGTCTTAAGAGGGGATGGGAGAATAAAGGAGGATCAGTGTTGTATTCTGCAGAAATGGCTGAGGCATGGATTTTGATGGAGGAGAATGAAAGTACACAGCATAGCAACTCAGCTAGGTACTGTAATATTTGAGGTAAATTCAGTATTCCAGGATTCTGGCCCTTTTTCTCATTCCAGGCACAAAACCGTTTCCATTTTGCGGAGTAGGCTTTTCTAGTAGAAGGTCTTCTGGCCTCCAAGATGACGTCCTGCACCTCCTTGGACAGTAGAGTCTGTTGTGATTTTAAGGAATCTTCCATGCGGCTAGATTGAGTGTTTTCAGCTGACTGTGAAGAGTTTTGAAGTTGTGCTGAGTCAGTAGAAGAGGCATTAGAGGCAGGATCCATGGTGGGGAATGCGTCAGGCTCCTCAGGAGTGGGTACCAGTGTTGTCTTGGCCAGTCTGGAGCAATGAGAATCATCTTTGGTCTGTGTGCTCTGGTTTTTAGTAGAAATTTGGGCAGCAGAGGAAGAGGTGGAATGGCATAAACTGTCATTGTTGTCCAACTGAAAGAGTGCGTCCACTTTCCAGGCCTGTGGATGAAAGGTCCTTGAGCAGACTTTTGCCAATTGGTGATTTCTGTGGGAGGCAAAGAGATCTATGGCTGGCCTTCCCCATGCTTGAATTATCTTTGAAAAAACTTGAGGATGCAACTTTCAATCGTGTGGATCTGTCATATTTCTGATTAGGTTGTCTGCCAGAGTGTTTTCCTTGTCTGGCAGGTACTGTGCTTGAAGTTCGATTTGTAATTCCAGAGCCAAGTTCCAAAGATACATGGCTAGCCTGCATAGGGGGTATGAATGGGTTCCTCCCTGCTTGTTTATGTACCACATTACTGTGGTGTTGTCTGTCCTTATCAATAGCTGGCCTGGATGCAGTAGGTCTTTGAAAGCTATAATAGCATTTATTACTGCTAGCATTTCCTTTTGATTGATGTGTAGGTGCTTTTCGTTTTGGAACCATTTGCCCTGAATGCACCGATCTCTGTCATGTGCGCCCCCCCCAGGCGTAGTCAGAGGCGTCTGTTGTGATGGCTTGATTTGCTTGAGGCTTGCAGAATGGGAGACCTGTGTTTCTTTGGCATGCTTGAGCCCACCACAGAAATTCCTTTTGAAGACATGGAATCAGTGGTATTATTGTTTCCAAACTGTGGCTGTGTTGAGACCATAGGTTTTTTAGGTACCATTGAAGTTTCCTCATATGCAGCTTTGCACATGGGATTAGTAGGATGCAAGATGCCATGAATCCCAGAGCCTGCAGGATTTTCCTTGCAGTCAGCCTGGTGAAAGTTGCCAGTTTTCTGAAGTATTGAGTTAGTTGCCCTTGTTTCTCTGGCGTGAGGTAGGCCATCTGGGTGTTGGCATCCAAGCTGGCGCCCAGGAAAATTATTGTTTGAGAGGGTATTAGCCTTGATTTGTTTTTGTTGACTGTGTATCCCAGAGAATTCAACAACATTATTACAAATGCCAGATGTTTCAGAAGTATGTGCTTGCTGTCTGCTTGGATCAGGCAGTCGTCCAAATATGGGTATATTTGGATCCCTTGAAGTCTGCAGTAGGCAATTACTGATGCCAGGCATTTCGTGAAGACTCTGGGCACAGTAGATAAGCCAAAAAGCAATGCAGAGAATTGATAATGTGTTGAACCTGCAAGAAATCTGAGGTATCTTCTGCAATCTTGTCTGATTGGGACATGCAGGTATGCCTCCTTGAGGTCCAATGTTACCAGCCAAGACTCCTTGCCCAGCATGGGAAGAAGCTGCTGTAATGTGAGCATCTTGAATTTTGGCACGAGTAAAAATGTGTTTAGGATGGATAGGTCTAAAATAGGTCTCCAATCTTTGCCTTTTGGTACCAGGAATAGTCTGGAATAAAAACCTTGACCCTGTTCTTGTGCAGGTACCTCTTGAATAGCTTTCATGTCCATGAGATCTGAAATTTGTTTTTGTGCCTCTGCCCTTTGATTGTGTGGCAGGTTTGGCATGCTTCTCATTTTTGGTAGGGTGTGAAAGTGGAATCTGTAGTCATAATGTCCAGGATCCATTTGTCTTTGGTGACAATACGCCAATTTTTCGAAAATAATGCCAGTTTTCCACCTAAAGGTGCTGCCATTTGAGCCTTGCTTGGCATGCAAAGGGGAAAGTCATTGGTTCTGCTTTCTGAATGGCTGTGAACTATCCTCACCACCTCTTTGAGTAGGTGCTTGCCATTGTCTGCCTCTGAACGATCCTTGAGATTGCCCTCTACCCCTTGGGCGCCTGTATCTACCTCTTTGGGGTCTGTCCATGGCTGGAAAGGACCAATTTTTTGAAGGCCAATTTCTACTGAAACGTGGAGGTTGTACCTGTAGGAAATCTTTCACTGTTTGCATTGATTTTGCCTTTTCCTCCATTTTCTTTAATACCTCCTCAGCTTTAACACCAAACAATACATCTTTTTGCAGAGGTGCATCTAGTAATTTAGCTTTGACATGATCTGGTAAGGTTTGCTCTTTGAGCCAAGCATGTCTACGTATGACTGATCCTGTAATAGCAGCTCTACATGAGGCCTCTAAAGCATCAAAACCACATTGCAAGGTATGTTTACCCACTTGTTCTGCACTATGTAACAAATCCTGCAACTCTTTCAAGTCTGGTTGCTCAGGTTGTGACATTTTGCTTTTCAACTGTGATAACAGAAACTGTTGCTACTTTAACATATGGAACTGACAGTTTAATGCCCTCATGGTTAAGGTGGCCGAGGTGTATACCTTTTCCCCCCACCTTTCTAAAGCTCTGGAATCTCTCTCTGAAGGTAATGGATTTTTAGCAGTGGAGGCCTTAATTCCCTTGGGACCCTGTGAAATAGTTTCTGGGTCAGCCGCATGGCTTTTGTATAGGAATTGGTGTGAATCAGGAAACCCGGTAATACCGGTCAGGCTTGACTGGAGCTGGAGGTAAAGAATCTGGTTTAAGGCAGGCCTCCGAATACACATCATCTAGTATGTCTAAGACAGGAGGTATAACCAGAGGCCTGTGCTGAGGGAGCAAGAGGAAATCCCTAAGCCTTTTCTTGGAGTCAGAGTACTCTTGGCCTTCCCAGTGGAAGCGTTCCCTCAAGGTATGTAAGGTTTCCCCAAAAGAGTAATCCTCAGGGGGGGGGGCAGAGGGAATGGACTCCAATGAATCAGAATCTTCAAAAGGGGAGTATGAATGTTCCTGGTCTTCAGAATGTTCTGAAATAACGGAGGCCTGGTCCGAGGAAGGGGATTCTTCCTCCACTCTGGGCCTTTTGTCCGGGGGGGGGTTGAGAACCCCTGATAAGAGTAATTAAATCCTCAGCCATTTTGAGCATCTGCTTTTTAGGCATGGGGCCTTGAGAGGGGCCCTGTGGAGCTCGTCTTTTAGTATGCATGGCTGCTTTAGACTTGGTGAAAGCCTTGATGGAAAAAGAAGAGGAAGGTCTGAAGACACCTTGAGAGGTGGCAGGCCTGTCTAAACTCTGAGTTTCACCGCCAAGAGTGGCTTCGGTATCTGTAGTCGGGGTGTGGGCCGAAGAGCCTGCGACCTCGGGCACAGAAGACACCGCCAATGAAGTGTCATCGGTAGTCAGGGGCTGCGTAGGCACCTCGCTGAGAACCGGACCACCTGTAGTCGGCTTTGGCGTGGTGTCGGTAGAAGTCGCGGACCTCGTATGTCGGTCTTTATCTTTGCGTCTTTTACTCAAAACTGGAGTCGGAGTATCCGACGACATAATGTAATTAAACTTTTTGCCAAAATAGTGTTGGGCGAACTCCGCCCGACGCTTAATAGTGCGTCTGTTGAATGTAGCACAAAAGCGACAGGCCGAGACGTCGTGGTCTGGGCCTAAGCAAGGAATGCAGAGGGAATGAAAATCCTTATGTGGTATTTGCTTCCCACATGAAATGCAATTATTAACTTTGACATCGGTCTGAGGCAAGAAAAGTTTCCCCAACGGGGTACTTAGCTTTCAAGAAGACTTCGGTTGAAAAATATTCGTAATCTCAGGAGCTGGCCGACCGGCACTTGCGAACTGCTTCTGCTTCGGGCACCGCGCGGCAAGAAAGACTGAAGAAAATGGCGTCGGCTGGTTCTTTTATACCCCTGTCACACTGACGTCAGGGAAGAAGGACGACATCCGACCCCGGACCTAGACTTTGGAATTCGGCCGACCGAGGACCCGCCTGACGGCAGGAAAATCCATCTGTTATGACTGCAGCTGTATGCACGATGAACATCGTAGACATCTGTGCAGTTACTCATTTTAAAGCAGAGGATAGCACCCTGGCAGTGCAGGGTTACAGTGCTTACCATATTTTTAGGCCAACTACTGCACAGGTAGGGACCAAAGGTGGAGGCGTCTCCATTTACATGAACAAACAACTGACCAAGACTAGTCAAATAGGATGACGCACTTGAGCTTCTCCATGTCCAGATTTCAATAGAATACTTCCTAAATGTAAAAGGGATTAGCTGGAGTCATAGAATTAATTTTTATTAGGAAGGATCAAAAAACTTTAAACACACTTGTGAAATCCAAAAAACAGGTTGCACAGCAAAAGAAAAAAAAGTCATAGCCAAGATTAGGAAGTGCTACACTCAGCATAATAACCACACCATCTAATCAAACATCTAAGAGGGCAAATTCAGTCTACTAAAGCCAAATATGAGGTAATGATAGCCTTATGCTTGTCCTTTGCCTGGGAGATTTTCAGGCATGTCTGAAACCTCAAAGGCAGCACACAGCAGTGTGCAGAAATGAATGTAAAAGCAGCTGCATACACAGAGCCGGAAGACATACAGAAAATGTACTGGTCAACAAGGGCCAACAAATTCATCCCCAATTTTACCTCCCTCTAACCCTGGCCACCTCCCTCCAAGAAATATCAAACAATACCCCCCAACTATCACTACGAAGCAAGTCCTAGATGTGCAAAGGCCAAAAACCATTATCAGTGGGTCCAGATAATATCTTAGGATGTCCCCTAAACAGCCTGAAACGTGACCTATTGGGACCACTAGAGTCGGTGTATCCACAGCCTCCAGACAGGCTTTGTGCCATGCGAATGGAGAAATGCAACGGTCATCTGGCAGCTCAACAGCAAAGCATGCACAGACCCCAGTAATATCGACCCTCAAGTCTCAGTAGTCTCATATGTAAAGACTTGGAAAAATTATCAGGGAAATGATTAATAAGGAATTATAAGCAAGGGCATGATATCTAGGTCCGAGGAAGTGATCGTTCCACTGTATTCAGCCATCAGGCCCATCACGGAGTACAACGATCCCTTCGATATGCACTTAACCAAGCACATACACAGACACAAGAAATGTCCACAGGAGGTTCCTCACAGAGGATACAAGGAATAAACAGCATGTCCAATGCAAATTGTCTCAAAAAAAGTTATGTTCTCACCATAACATTCCATCTGAGTAGGTAACTTCATTTGTCAGCAACCTGTGGGTATCAGATCCGATCTGGATCCGAGCCGGCAGCATTCCAAGCTTGAGATCCGAGCTCCAAACTCCTCCCCTTACCCATTATACCCAGCCATCTCCTTCCAACCCCCAGATCGCGTTTGCCCATTTATACAATATAACAAGACAAAACCACAACCTGATAGGTAAAAACCTAACCTAAGGTTTAAGAAAAACTGGGACCATACTATGGTCCAGGTATCTAAAGAACCCGGTTAGGGGGAAGGAGGGAGGGTCGGTTGCTGACAAATTAAGTTACCTACTCAGATGGAACGTTATGGTGAGTACACAACTTCTTTATCTGAAGTAGTTAACTTCATTTGATCAGCAACCTGTGGGACAGAGTCCCCAGCTACCGAAACACTTGGGAGGGTCCTCAAGGAAGGATATTCCGGAGCACTGCACAGCCAAAGGCTGCTCTACCTCTAAAGATCAAATCCAACTTATAATGAGAGATAAAGGTGTGTGAAGAGGCCCAAACAGCCGCAGAACAAATGTCATCCAGGAGAATCTTTGACCAAAAGGCAGCAGAAGTAGCCATTGAACGGGTTGAGTGAGCATGGACCCCTAAGGGTTCAGGCAAACCAGAAATCTTGTATGAAAGTAAAATGCAGCTAGAAATCCATCTGGCTAGAGTCACCTTCGACACAGGCTTCCCCAAGAAGGTCTTCGCAAAAGAAACAAAGAGCTGCTCAGATTTTCGAAAGGCAGCTGTTCTGTGCAAGTAAAAGCACCAACTGTCTATGCACATCTAAAAGATGAAGTTTATATTCCCCTTTATTCTGAAAGTTAGGGAAAAAAAACTGGTAGATTAATGGACTGATTGATGTTTGCCTCAGAAGCCACTTTAGGTAAAAAGGTTGGATTATTCCTGAGAGAGACCCTGTCTTTATGGAAAACAAGATACTGGGGCTTAATACAGAGGGCCTGAAGTTCCGACACCCTTCTGGCTGAGGTGATAGCTATTAAGAAGGCAGTTTTCCAAAATAGGAATTTCAATTCAACCGAAGCTGCAGGTTCAAAGGGGGGTCTGGTGAGAGCCTGAAGGACCAAAGTCAAGTCCCATGGGGGAACGACATTTCTAACGGGAGGCCTTAAGAGAAAGATGCCTTTCAAAAAAGTCTTACAGATCTTAGTGGAGGCTAAGGAACTGAAATTGTCTCCAATGTGGAAATGGGATATAGCAGTCATCTGTACCTTTACAGTAGAAGAGCTGGCCCCTTGTTGGAAGATGTGAGATAGGAAATCAAGCACTGCTGGAATAGGAGCAGTGAAAGGGTCCAAATTCCTATCGGAGGCCCAGATGGAAAACACTTCCATTTGCTGTTGTAAACCTTCCTGGTAGAGGGCTTATGAGCAGTTACCACGAAGGATCTCACTGCCGACGAGATACGGGGAGTCCTAACAACTAATAGAACTGGATCAACCAAGCTGAGAGCTTGAGGTCGACCAGATTTGGGGGTTCCAATCCCAACGGGTGAGATATCAGATCCGGGATGAGATCTAAGGTCCAAAGAGGAGCTATGAGGTGAGACCGTAGAAAAGGGAACCAGGTTCGACTAGGCCAGAATGGAGCTATGAGGATAATCTTGTTCTGCCACCGACGAGATTTCTGTAAGAATTTTGTCATCAATGGAAGAGGAGGATAAGCATAAAGAAGACCAGATGGCCAAGCATGAACTAAAGTGTCTCTGAGGATTTCCCCAGGGGGGGAATTAGAGCGAAAAACTCGCTGCACTTCGCATTTGAAGGCGATGCGAAAAGATCGCAGCAAGGCTGGCCCCACTTGTGGAAGATCTGATTCGCTACCAAGGGGTTCAGAGACTCGTAAGGTGACAGGATAGTTCGACTCAGTTTGTCCGCAAGGATGTTGAACCGACCCGGAAAGCACGTTGCTAACAGAAAGCGGTTGGTGGATATTGCCCAATCCCAAACTCTCATGGCCTCTCGGCAAAGAGGGTAAGACCTGGTTCCCCCCTGTTTGTTGATGTACCAGACCAGCGACATACTGTCTGTCTGAATTGCAATAGTCCCTGGAGGGAGAAGGGCACGAAGGGCCTGCAACGCCAGAAGCACCACTCTCATCTCCAGAACATTGATATGCAGCACGGTCTCTCTGTCTGAGTCCATGTACCTTGGACAGTCCTGCCCATGAATGACCCCCACCCCCACCCCACCCAAGGCGAGAAGCGTCCGTGATTACTGTGGCTTGGGGTTGCAGTATTATAAATGGTAGTCCTTCCCGAAGTTCCAGAGACTGGATCCACCACAAAGTACAGTTGTGTATACCTACCATAAATGTAGATGTTCGAGTGTCTTCACTGTTGCAGTCATAACTGTTGGGTACTCCTGCCGGCAGGCAGCCCGAGGTTGGCCAGAATATCAATGTCTGGGTCCGGTGTCGGCTGTATCAGCTAGAACCCAGACGTCAGTGCGCATGGGTATAAAGCAGACAGCCGACGCCATCTTCTCCAGCCTTTCTTGCCCCTGATGTCAGAAGCCCCCATAAAACCAAAAGGTGTCCCAAGGGAAACACAAATACACTAGAAAGGTAGTGGAAAAGGAAACACAGTAAGCAAATAGAAACACGAGGGGTCTGGAGGGAGGGAAACACAGACTGCAACAGTGAAGACACTCGAGGGGTCTGGAGGGAGGGAAACACAGACTGCAACAGTGAAGACACTCGAACATCTACATTTATGGTAGGTATACACAACTGCACTATGTTCTTCGTGTTTCACTGTTGCAGTCATAACTGTAGGGTAGAATCCCAAAGCTGAGAACACGGGAGGAGGTTATGAAGAAGGAGCAGCTAGAAGACCCTGCAAAACAGCAGAGGCAAAGCCTGCCCTAGACTTAGAGTACAAAGGGAGGTTATAGTGCTTGGAAAAAGTATGCACAGAGCTCCAAGTGGCAGCCTCCAGAATGTCCTTGGTAGGAACTCCTCTGAGAAAGGCTGCTGAAGTGGCAGCTGCTCTAGTAGAATGAGTCCTGACGGTACCTGGAATCTGTTTTCCATAAAGAGAGTAACAATATCTTATCCCATGAGCAATCCATTTGGAAATTGCTTAGAAATAGCTTTACCTAGAGAACTTGAAGCAAAAGAAACAAGCAATTGATTTGATTTTCTGAAACTTTTAGTTTTGTCCAGGTAAAAACGTAGTTGCCTGTGTACGTCCAATGAATGCAAAATCCTTTCCCCCCTATTTTGGGGTTTTGGAAAAAAGGTAGGAAGGTGAATAGTCTGATTTAGAGCCACTATAGAAACTACCTTAGGCATAAAAGTAGGATTGGTCATCAAGGAGACTCTGTCCTGATGGAAGATGAGGTATGGTTCCACGGCCGTGAGGGCTTGCAACTCAGACACCCTTCTGGCAGAAGTCAAGACCAACAAAATAGCTGTCTTCCAGGATAAGAACTTAATGTCCGCAGAGGCAGCAGGCTCAAAAGGAGGCAAAGTAAGCTTTTCCAAGACATAGTTGAGATCCCATGGAGGGACACAGGAGGAGTTCTAGGAGGTTTTAAATTCTTAGCTCCTCTCAGAAATTGTCTAACAAACTGATGGGAGAAAATGGATCGATCACAATTGAAATGAGCCGAAATAGCAGAAGCATGAATTTTAATGGAAGAAAATGAAAGACCTTTAATCAAAAGGTCTGAGAGATAAAGTAAAATAGATGAAATATCAGGTATTAAAGGATCAGAGCCACGATCCTGCATCCAAATACAAAATCTTTTCCATTTAGAAGCATAAGATTTCCTTGTACTAGGATGCCTAGCTTCCAAAAGAACATCCAAAACTTGTTTAGGAAGAGAAGGAATCAATTGCCTTTGAGCCAAGCTGCCAGGCAGAGAGTCTTGATTTGAAAGTGAAATACCTGACCCTGATGCTGGGACAGTAGAGAATGGGTCAGAGGAAGACTCCAAGGAGGTTCCAAGCAAAGGTGCAGTAGAGTAGGGTACCAAAACTGACGAGGCCAATTTGGAGCTATCAAAATGATCAGTCTGGGTTTGTCTGATTTTATCTTTAGCAATACCCGAGGCAGAAGAGGAAGAGGAGGGAAGGCATATCCCGAAAGATTCCTCCAGCTGAAGGACAGGGCATCCACTTTCCAAGCTGTCTTGTGGAAGGACCTGGTGCAAAAGAGAGGCAACTGATGGTTGAGATGGGATGCAAACAGATCTGAGGACAGCCCCAAACTGCAGTTATCTTGCTGAATAAGTTAGGGTCCAACATCCATTCGTAAGGATCCAAAATGTTTCTGCTTAGGCTGTCTGCTAAGAGATTTTGTCTTCCTGGAATGAAATGTGCCTGAAGATCCAGATTCAACTTTAGGGCTGTGTCACATAAGGTCATGGCAAGTCTGCAAAGTGGGGTTAAGAGTGAGAGCCCCCTTGCTTGTTTATGTACCACATGACTGTGGTATTGTCTGTTTGAATTAGCAGAGGTCCTGGCTTCAAAAGAGTCTGGAAGGCTAGAAGAGCATTTTGGACTGCTAACGTTTCTTTCAAGTTGATATGCCATAGAAGGTGTTTGTTTGCCCAAGAACCCTGTTGGCAATTGTTTAGAAAATGAGCTCCCCATGCATAATCCGAGGCGTCCGTGGTTATGATCTGAGTAGGTTGAGGTAGACGAAAGGGCTTGCCTTCGTTCAAAACACACGCCCTGGACCACCAAAGGAATTCCTTCTGGAGGCAGGGAATCAGTGGAATCATTGTATCCAGACTGTGGCAATGTTGAGACTATACACTCTTTAGGTACCATTGAAGTTTCCTCATGTGAAGCCTCGCATTTGGAATCAACAGAATGCAAGAGGCCATGTAGCCCAGAGCCTGCAGGAATTTCCTTGCAGTGAGCTGAGTCAATGCTGCCAAGGTCTTGAAGATTGAAGCCAGCTGTAACTGTTTTTCTGGAGTAAGGTAGGCCTTCTGTAAACTTGTGTCCAAAAGAGCTCCCAAGAAGGTCATTTGTTGAGATGGAATCAAATGTGACTTTTTTGTGTTCACTGAGAATCCCAGTAGTAGGAGAAGACGTTGAACAAAATGCAGGTGTTGAAGTAGAAGGTCTTTGCTGTCTGCCTGAATTAGACAGTCATCCAGATAGGGGTAAATCTGAATCCCCTGAAGTCTGCAGTAAGCTACTACTGGAGCCAGGCATTTGGTAAAAACTCTGGGCGCAGTAGATAAGCCAAATGGCAGTACAGAGAATTGGAAGTGTCTCGAGCCTTCCTTGAATCTGAGGTACTTTCTGCATTGTTGCCTTATGGGGACGTGTAAGTAAGCCTCTTTTAAGTCCAATGTTACCATCCAAGCATCTTGTGAGAGCACTGGAAGAAGCTGAAGTGTAAGCAATCTTGAATTTTGGAATTTCCAAAAAGGTGTTTAATATTGAGAGGTCCAGAATAGATCTCCAGGAGTTTTGTTTTCTTGGGACCAGAAAAAGTCTTGAGTAAAAACCTTTCCCCACCTCTAGAGGTGGAACAGGTTCTATGGCTCTTAAGGCTAATAAAGCGTCCACTTGATTTAAGGCCTCTGTCCATTGATGTTTTGGCAGATCTGGCCAGCCGGAAGGCCTTGGCAGAGTGTGAAAGTGGAATCTGTAACCTTTCATAATCACGTCTAACACCCATTTGTCCTGGGTAATGCGAGTCCAATTTTGGTAAAAAAGAGAAAGTTTTCTTCAGAGAGGGGCATCCAGGGAAGGAGGACCTGAAGCCCAACAGAGGGAGTCATTGAGTCTGCTTTCTTTGGGTTTGAGATCTGTCTTCTCCCCTTCTAGGTGAAGAAGCAGTCCATTGTCTGGATCTGTAAGAGGCCTGAGCCTGCGCCCTACCTCTGGAGCGTCTATATCTTCCCCTTTGAGGCCTGTCAGAGGTGGGAAAAGACCAATTTTTGGAGGGCTAATTTCTGGAAAATCTAGGCGACTGTACTTGCAAGAAATCTTTTACAGTCTGCATAGACTTGGCTTTTTCTTCCATCTTTTTTTAATAACCTCTTCAGCCTTAGACCCAAATAAAACATCATGCTGAACAGGGGCATCTAGCAATTTTGCCTTAACTTGTTCAGGTAAATTCTGCTCACGAAGCCAAGCATGTCTCCTGATAACAGTACCAGAGGCAGCCGCCCTGCAAGAAGCCTCTAAGGCATCAAAACCACAATGTAAACTATGGTTGCTAACTTGTTCAGTTGCATGCAACACATCCTGTAATTCCTTGTCCTCAGCACATGCAGGAAAGGTAGAAATCCTTTGTTTTAAAACAGATAAAAGAAACTGTTGATACTTAAACATGTGAAACTGGCAATTTAAAGCTCTAACAGAAAGGGTAGCTGAAGTATAAACCTTTTTGCCACACCTGTCCAAGGCACGAGAATCCTTTTCAGAGGGGATAGGATTCTTAGAGGAGGCGGCCTTAGCAGCCTTGGAACCCTGCAAAATAGTTTCAGGATCAGCAGAAGGGTTCTTGAATAAGAATTGATGGGAATCAGGGACCCTGTAAAATCTATCAGGCTTAGAAGGAGCAGGCGGCATGGAATCAGGATTCAAATTAGCTTCAGAGAAGGTATCATCCACAATGTCAAGTACAGGAGGAATAGCTAAAGGCCTGTGCTGAGGGAGAAGAAGAAATTCCCCGAGTCTCTTTTTGGAAGCAGAATAATCCTGACCTTCCCAATGAAAATGCTCCCTCATCTCATGCAAGGTTTCCCCAAAAGAGAAATCTTCAGGGGGAGAGGCAGAGGGAACTGAATCCTCTGCATCCGAATCCTTGTAAGGAGGAAAAGAGTAATCCTGATCAGAGGAAGAAACAGAAGATACAGAAGCCTGATCAGAGGAATCATAAGGGGTATCCTGTCTAGGCCTTTTCTCAGGAGGAGGGTGAGAGCCCCTAATCATAGTTAATAAATCCTCTGCCATCCGGAGTAATTGCTTCCAAGTCTTAGGAGCTGTATCCGAAGAAGCTTGAGCAGAAAGTCTGGGTTTAACAGGAGTCTTTGACTTAGCTTTTGTCTTTGTGGAAATAGTAATGTGTGAAGGCCTGAAGACCCCCTCAGAAGCCGGTACCTGCACAGCGGTTCCGGACCCATCTGAAGGAGGCGTCCAAGGTCCTGCAGCAGACAAATTACTAGGCCTAGTTGGCTCACCATGTGAGTCCGTGTCGGCCATCGGTTCTGAAGTGGCGGACGACAGGGGCTGCAAAAGCGCCTCACTGACGACCGCCGAACCCGAAGCTGGCTCTGGCTGCAAAGTATCCTGTTTGGACCTCGGAGGCCTGTCCTTGTCTTTGCGCTTCTTCTGTAATCCGGTAGTCTGTAAAGTATCAGACGACATTCTATAATTAAATCATCTACCGAAGTAATTAAAGGCCCAATCGTACCTACACTTGATAGTGCGAGAATTAAACCTGGCACAGAACCGACAACAAGAAACGTCGTGGTCAGGGCCTAAGCAAGGTAGACAGTAAGAGTGGAAATCTTTATGAGGTATTTGTTGTCCACACGATACACAATTATTAACTTTTTCTGACATCGGAGGAGCAAGAAAAAAAGTTTCCCCAACGGGGTACTTAGCTTTGAGAAGAGAAGTAGAAAACTTCGGACCGACAACAATCACACCACGTTGTCTTGAAAACGCCAACCAACAACTAGCGAACTGCTTTGCACCGCACGGCAAGAAAGACTGGAGAAGATGGCGTCGGCTGTCGGCTTTATAACCATGCTCTCTGACGTCAGGGTTCTAGCTGATACAGCAGACGCCGGACCCAGACTTTGATATTCTGGCCGACCTCGGGCTGCCTGCCGGCAGAAGTACCCAACAGTTATGACTGCAACAGTGAAACATGAAGAACATCAGGGAATCCCTGCAAACTCTGCTGAGGCGGATCGGAGAGTCCAACGGATGTTGAAAGATCAAGCACTGAACCTGCAAAGTCCACTGGAGGACTCTCATGTGTAAGCGCGCTAAGGGTGAAAGGTTGACTGCCGCTGCCATGGACCCTAAAGCTCTCAGAACTAGTTCCGCCGACAGGGCTTGAGGTTGAAGGAGGGCTAAGACGTGGAGGGTCAGGCTGCGAAGTCTGTCCAACGTCAAAAAGGCCTTGGTTTGAAGCGTGTCTATCCTAGCCCCTATGAAGTCCAAGACTTGGGCAGGTTGAAGAAATGATTTCCTGTGGTTTATAGTGATCCCTAACTGGGAAGCCAGAAGCAGGAAATAATCCCTGGTTAACCAAAGTAGATGCCTGGTGGGAGCGGTAAGGAGCCAGCCGTCTAGGTATGGAAAAATAAGAAGTTATGAGGAACACCAGGCTTGGATATGATGATTGTCTCCTCTCTGTCACTAGTGAGGGATGGCCAGAACCGATCCTCGGCTCCGACTGGCCTGCCCCAGCTCGAGGCTCCTTTTTACCAGCTCCCTGGCAATTGTATCCCATGATACAGAGCCAGGAAGTACGTTGTTACCCCCCTCTGCCTCTAGACAATAACAAGCATACTTCCCCAAAGGAAGAGAAACACCAGATGGAAAAGGACCAGGTTTGAATGGTCTTTAACACATAATAGTTGGAACCATTACAGTCAGGCCAGGGGAAGGAGGAGGTGAAAGAGAGGCGAGGGGGTGTAACATGGGCGTTATGATAGTTACACCAACTGCTTAATGTCGGTTGTCAGTCTGCTTTCATTCTTTACTTGTGACCATAAAATCAGCACCTCTATCCTGGGTACATCAAATGGAACAAACTCTTGAGGACTGTAGAGCCAAAAGGCAAAATAGATCTGTCTGGAGATATTAGCAGTTGTAATGAGGCTAGCAGTGTGAGGGTGGCCCCAGAGTGGCCGCTTAGCAAATAGTGTGAAGGCAGTCCTCCAGCTCCTTCAGATAAAGTAGCTAAACTCCTAGTTGAATGGAAGATAGGTTTGAGCACAGGATTTTCCCCCTGATCGTATAAATTCCAGTGACGAAGAAAGCCATCTGGACAAAGTCACTTCAAACAGGAGGCCTTTTTTATTATCCGCGCAGAGCAAAAAGGTTGATCAGCAGCCCTAAATTTGGCATCAGCTGGGAATAATATCTAAGCTGGCGGTGAGCGTCAAGATAAAAATGTAGCTTTTGTTCTGCTCTGAATAGTTGGGAAAAAATACAGAGCCTCTGTGATTCAGATTGTTTTGAGCGACCTTAGGTAAAAATGATGGCACAGTTCTCAAGATAGGGCCGAGATGTGAAAAAGTCAAATAGAAGTCGGGCGAGAAAGAGCATGAAGTTCAGACACCCTCTACAAAAGATGTAATAGCCACTAGGAATAAAAAGTTTTCAAGAAAGATATTTCGGGAACTCTACAGCTGGCTCGAAGGGAAGAATCAGGATATCGCACTAAATTTAAATCCTGAGAGGAGGAGGTTCGGACAAGAGGCTTTTCCTAGAAAATTCCTTTCAGAAGGCCTACTGCCAGAGCCTATGGGACATGATATGATCTGCTATCCAACATGAAATTAGAAATGACAGCCAACTGAACTCTGACTGTGGAAGAAGAAGACCTGCATGAAAAGAGCCTGCTTCAGGAAGAGAACTGCTGAACGAAGGGCAGTAAAAGGATCAATATTTTGGACAGAGCCCAATGAAAACCACCAGTGTTGCTGGTGTAAATCATCTGGTAGGAACTCCCTCCCCACTCTAGGATATCTCTAGGAGTTGAGAAGGGCCGAGCTCTGAGAGGCGAGGGAGCAACCAAGCTAGCGCTGGTTGAGAGAAGGGATTGGCCGGTTGCAGCTGGCGAGACCATGGATCAAGTAGATCTGGCACCTCTCCCCAGAGAGGAGAGCTGCACCAAAGGTGATGATGAGGAGCAGAAGGAGGTATCAAAGGCCAGTAAGGGGCAATGAGAATCAACTTGGCTCTCAAAGCAAACTCTGGGGTAGAAGTCACCTGAGGATCAGAGGAAATGGGGAAGGCATAAAGAGTCCCTGGGGCCAATCCTGGGTCCAGCCTCTGGGATAGCCTGTGACGGGACTGTGGCTGAAAGTCTCTCTATTTGCTGTTCTGGGGTGATGGATGAAGATGCTTATGGGGCGACCCCATTCCAGAAAATCTTTAAAAAGCTATGGTTGTGAGAGACCATAACTGAGGCATGAAGGCAAGCTCTGCTCTCTGGTCTGCTATAATATTTGGTTTCCCGGATATCGTTGCGGAGCAGAAACGATGAGAGGAGATCGCCCATTACCCATGGTCTGAGCGGGCTGTGTATGCTACCAGCCGACTGGTTCCACGGGCTGTTGTTCAGTATACCCGGCTGACATGTTGTCTGTGTGTGGGTGCGGAATTGTCCTGGAAGAACACCGTCGAGGGCTTACGGCGTTAAGCACTGCTCTCTCACCAGTGGTTATGTGCGGATGGTGTTTTCGAGCAGTTGCCGGTCGCGAACCATCCTGCCTGACGTCACCACCCGATCAGGAGGCATCCGTGGTGACAGTGGCTATGAGGCCGGGTACAAAGCACCTGCCTTGGTGACCTGAGCGATGTGATTTGCAAGCAGATGTTTGGCGCATGTTTGTCCGGCTTGGGAATCTGGAAGCCTTGTTGGGAAGTGCTTCTCCTGCAGGACTGAACAGCATCACTGAAGACCGCGGCCAGGAGATCGAGCCAGGGGAGAAGGTAAGCGCATCGCGGAACCTAATGCCTTTAGAACCGATCTGGCCTGTACTCTTGAGACGAAGACAGTCCACACTATAAACTGAAACTGGAAACTCTCTTCTGTTCTGCTGGGTAAGCACACAACAGTGTTTTAGTTTGCGCCTATACCACTAATAGACCTTTGGAAGGCGATGGATGACTAACAGTTGACTGAGATGCCCAAATAGAAGGAACAAAAGAAAATTGTGTAATCCCTGGCTTGTATTAAAAATTAAGTGGTGGTCAGAAAGGATTAAGTCGGTTTAAGAAAAAAAAAGAACACTTAACTCCTTGGCGTCTCAAATGAGCACGTTGACCACTGCCATGCATTGGTGAACCTCTGGGGCTGTAAGGGGACCTGTGGGCAGAGCTCTCCTGCCTTGCATCATGGACCCCAGCAGCGGAGATGTCTCTGGAGAGCTCTGGTGATTTGCTCTATTAGAGTAGTGGGGCAGAAGATCTGTTAAACATCCCATGTCCTTCATGAAGAATGAAATTGATGATTGACAACTTAACATCCTGTATTCCCTGAAGCCTCAGGTGGGCTGCTACAACCGCTATGACCTTGGTGAACACCCTGGGTGGGGGGCTGTGGTGAGGCCGAAGGGTAGGACCCTGAACTGGAAGTGACTGGCCCCTAGCCGAAAGCGGAGGCACCTCCTGGAACGCCTGTCCATAAGAATGTGGTAGTACGCGTCCTTGAGGTCTATGGAGCACAACCAGTCATTCTTCAACAAGGTGAGAATAGATTGAAGTGTGACCATCCGGAATTTCTCCTTGGCAATGAAGAGGTTCGTAGTAGAAAAGTCGAGGATTGGCCTTAAGTCCCCCATCATTTTTGGCACCAAAAAGAACCTGGAGTAATTGCCTAACTCGAACTGGTCTGGGGGGGGGATGTGCTGGATGGCTCTTTTTTCTAGCAGCTTTTCTATTTCTAAAGTTGCAGCCTCCCTCTGATTGGGTGGTACATCGGGGAGGCGCCGCGATCGAGGGGGTAAGTTTACGAAGAGGATAGAGTAACCTCTGGATATTACACAAAGCACCCAGCAATCCATCGTGATGGACTCACATTGTGCCAGGTGCTTCGAAAAATGCCCCCTGACTGACTCCAGAGAGGAGCAGTCAGGCAACCCCCTCAGGGATGCTGCGTGGGTCGATCAGAGAAAGGTTCTCGCGACCCAAAATTCTTCAGGCCCCCTCTGCCTCTGGGTCGGCGTCCACTTAGTCCTTCAGGGTCCGGAGCGCAACGGGACTGCTGAGACTTCCGGAACCACATCTTCTTTTGTCCTCTCCGGTTCCTTGAAAAGGACCTTTGAGGAGCCAAGAAGCGGATTCCGAAGGCGGACAGCGTCTTCCTGTCTTTCTCGCTCTGAACCAGCATATCTCGAACGGTCTTCCCAAACAGGGCAGAACCAAGGGGAGCATTAGCGAAGGATGCCTTGAAGGATTCCGCAAAGTCGGAGCCAGGCGTGACGCCTTAAGGTGATACCTGATCTGCTTGGCTCTAGCGGCTCCCTCCGTGGCATGGGAGAGAAGCCGCATAGACATGTTTGACACAGCTTTTAGAGTGGCCATGCGAGTCGAGAAGGTTCATTTGTCCTCGGCCGACATGGACTCTGGGGGAGACTCAGCGTATTCTTTGACCAGATCTCACTGGAGCCTAATAACATGGACCAAGTAATTCGGCGCCCTTATACAGAAGGAAACTGAAGCAAACATCCGCTTTCCAATATGGTCCATCATCCGAAAATCCTTGTCGGGAGGATGGACCGAGGAACTATCCTGAGCTAGTTCCTTCTTGGTGGCAGCCGCTACCACCATGGCATCTACGGGGGAACCTTTGCTCCACGCTGTCCTATCCACCGGGGAACTAAGAATCTTATCAGGCCTCCTGGGGATTGGCTCTACAGTGCCCGGTTCCTTCCACGCCCTGGTAGTGATCAGGTCCACCAGGGGGTCGGCCAGAGGGGACACCCAAGAGGTACACTGGCCTGCGTCGAATGCCTCCAGAAACACAGACTCATCCGAGGAAGGCTTTTGGGCTGCTCACCCCCCCCTTTAAGCACGGAATTTCCATAATGTCTCCAAAGGAGACGCTCTCGGGGGGTGACCTGGGGGAACCTTCCCCTTCCTCTAAGTCTGTGGTCTTCCATGAGGGACTCTGGGTAGTCCAAGTGCCTCCTCTTACACTTGCGTTTGTGAGGGATCTCCTCGGGGGGGCTGTCCGAGGAGAGCTCACCAACAGGGTCTTGTTCCTCCGAAGGAACTGTCTGGGACACTGATGCAGGCTGTCCCTGGGGCCGGACGATGGAGGACAGGCCCATATGCAATGGAGTGGTGGCTGGACCCGTAGTAAGAGCAGGGGGTCTCGAACCTCTCAAGAGAACCCTCTCCACCATGTTGAACGCCGAGGGTGAACCGCTGTGTCTGGGATCCGTGATCAACACCCTCGGGTCCGACGTGTGGACCAAAGCCGGAGCCGAAGAGATCGGATCCGAAAGGTGTGCCTCGACCGGAACGGAGCCAAAGATGCACCAGCCCTCGGCCCAGAGAGCTCGGATCCGGAAATGGATCCGATAAATTCGAAGGCATAGCCAGCGAAGTAGCAACCACTATCGGTGTCGATGACTCCCCAGCTCTGAGACTACTCGGATCCGACGGCTCCGAAACCCGATAGTGGGTCGGAGAAGGAGCTATGGGGACAAAAAAAGGTGGCTGAACTCCCCCCTGGAAGGGGGGGGCAGGAGCACTCCCATCTCCATCTGGGTCTGTAGAAAGCGACGCATCATCCGGTCCATGTCGGCATCGGAAAGGCTTCAGGTAGACCTAGACGAGGCCGCCAAAGCTGGCCTGGAGGGCCTCCGTGACTACCTCGAAGATGGCCGGGGCTCCTACTCTGGCTCCGGCGAGAAGCGTGGAGAGCAGAGCCGAGAGGGGGAGGACTGGGGAATCTTCTGAGGGGAAGGGGCTGACTCGGCCCGCCGCTTGTGGCTCCTCTGCTTCTGTCTATCTCTTTCCCTCCCTCTTTCTCCTTTCTATTTTTCTTGATTCTCTCTCTCCCTGGCAAACAATGGGAGTTTGAGTCCCAGCCAGGGGAGACAAGGTAGTGGGCTGAACAGCCACAGCCGCAGCTGAAGCCACTGAAGGAGAGGAGGAAGAAGCAGAGTCCGAGGGTATAAGACCCACCAGGATAAGCTTGTTCCTCCTATCCTTCAGGGCCCGGGGGTTAAAAGCGGCACAAATATGGCAGCCCGATGAGAGGTGTGCAACCCCCAGGCAAATAACGCACTGAGTGTGGCCATCGGCTGGGGAGAGCTTATGACCACACTCAGAGCATTTAGAGAAAATGGCCTTAGGGCCTTCGGCCATCCTAAACACTACCACACGCACTCACACACACAAGACTAAGGGGGAGGATAGAACTATTAAAAGAAACTAAGATAAGAATGAAAAAAGGAGGGTCGATAAATGAACAATCTGACACACACACTACTCACAAAAAGAAATCGCAGAGAGATTATTTTAACAAAAACTCACTAACTCTTAACCAGGAGCTCATTTCTCATGCTTGTAGAAGCAGTGGCAAACGAGATCTAGGGCGTTGGAAGGAGATGGCAGGGTATTATGGGTAAGGGAAGGAGTTTGGAGCTCAGATCTCAAGCTTGGAAAGCTGCCGGCTCGGATCCAGATCGGATCCGATACCCACAGGTTGCTGATCAAATGAAGGTAACTACTTCAGATACCCTATTACTGCACTTGATTTCCCACAAACTGCTGAGAGGTGACCTATACCTGGCATACAAGACATCCTTAGATCTCATTCTGATGGATCTTTTTTGTGTCTGACAAAAAATAGTATTAGAATTACTCGATCCAAGGATTTAAACTTGGCTTGCAACAAACAGGACATATTGCAGGGACAGGTATGTCTCAGAGAATTCGCCTCTCTGGAACAAGCTTACCATCCATGTGAAGCAGAGCTCATTCCTAAGTGAAACTGTACTAGTGGGTGAGAAATCAGAAATACACCCCAGGTCTAGTACTTATTTCTCTAATGGACAGTAGCAGCCTATAAATCTTGCCCTAACTTACCCTCAAGGCACACACGTATGGTACACATTTGGGATCCTTGGCTAAGCTTATAAAGCCCCCCCCCCCCCGTGTCATTAGCCTAATATGCATCCACAAACATTAACAATTACATTAATGATGCATGTAGTATGATGGAGAACATGCTGTTAAAAAAGTACAGTTGTGTACACTTACCATAAATGTAGATGTTCGAGTGTATTCACTATTGCAGTCATCACATTTGGGTTATCTGCTTGCAGCAGCCCTAAGTCGGCCTGATTATCAAAGTCTTGGGTCCTGTGTCGGTTGAGTCATCTTCCATGACGTCAGGTAGTCAGGGGTATAAAGCATGCAGCCGACGCCATTACATCAGTTTTTTTCTTGCCCCAGATGTCAGGTGCCCCCTAACGGGAAGCAATTAAATGTATATCTGCAAGGTTATACCTCCAACAAAAAAGCAAATACAACAAAAAGCTTTTAAACATAGTAAAGGAGAAGAGAGGTATAGCCAAAAGTAGTCAGGGGGCTGTAGAGAGAGCAACCAGGATTGCAACAGTGAATACACTCGAACATCTACATTTATGGTAAGTGTACACAACTGTACTATGTTCTTCGTGTTTCACTGTTGCAGTCATTACATTTGGGTAGATTCCCAAAGTTAAGGAAGGGAGGAGGAATTTAGATAGCATTAGGACCAGCTATAAGGCCCTGCAAGACTGCAGTGGCAAAGCCAGCTCTAGATTAAGAGAAAACTGGCAAATGGTAATGCTTGGTGAAAAGTATGTAAAGAACTCCAGGTAGCAGCTTCAAGGATGTCCCTGGTAGGGACACCTCTGAGAATGGCTGTAGAGGTAGATGCAACCCTGGTTGAGTGTGGTCTTATCCCCTGTGGGATAGGTTTTCCATGGTGTTTATAGCTGAAATGAACGCAATGGCCTATCCATTTAGAAATGGTTTGCTTTGAAATGGCATTCCCCTCTGCCCCTGCAGCAAATGCCACCAGCAGTTCAGATTTCCTATGAGGTTTATTCCTGTCCAAGTAAAATCTAAGTTGTCTGTGCACATCTAAGGAGTGCTGTATCCGTTCCCCTTTGTTCTGTGGATTAGAAAAGAAGGTTGGCAAATGAATGGACTGATTAAGATCCACATTGGATACTACCTTGGGCATAAAGGAGGGAGTGGTCCCGAGATACACCCTGTCCGCATGAAAGATGATGAAAGGCTCCACTGTCATAAGGGCCTGTAAATTCAGATACCCTTCTTGCTGAAGTGATTGCTAAAATAAAGGCGGTTTTCCAAGAAAGAAATTTTAACTCTGCGCTTGCAGCTGGCTCAAAAGGAGGTAGAGTGAGTTTTTCCACTACAAAGTTAAGGGACCCAGGCTGGAGTTGGGGCTCTCTTGGGTGGTCTTAAGTTTTTGGCCCCTCTGAGGAACTGTTTGAGCAGTGGATGAGAGAAGAGGGGTGGTTCTGTGTTGCAATGAGCTGAAATGGCTGAGGCATGAATTTTGGAGGAAAAAGAAAGGCCCTAGTGAAGCATCTCCGTTAAGTATTGAAGAATCTCATGTAAATTGGGCACTACTACTGTGCCCATCTCTTGAGTTTGGTTCCGGGAACAGAACCTTTTCCATTTTTCAGCATAAGATTTTCTAGTACTAGGCATCCTTGCCTCCAAAATTACATCCAAGACTTGTTTACTGAGAGATGGTAACGGAGAGATTAGGTAATTAGCCAGGCTGCCAGGTTCAGGGTTTGAAGCAGAGGATGCAGAATCTGGCCCTCCTGCTGGGACAGCAGAGTAGGGGTCTGAGGCAGGTGCCATGGAGCCAGCAGTGACACACTGCGCAAGAGGGGGTACCAATGTTGGCGTGGCCAGTCTAGTGCAAACAGTATCGTCCCTGGTTTATCCTGTTTGATCTTCAGTAGTAGTTTGGAGAGGAGAGGCAGAGGAGGAAAGGCATAAACTGATAGATTTTTCCAGATGAAGGACAGGGCGGGCATCCACTTTACAAGTTTGTTTGTGGGGAGTCATCATGCAGAATTTGTCCAATTGTTAGTTCTGGGGGGGGGGGGGAGGCAAACAGGTCCATATCTGGGCTCCCCCATTTGTTTATCAACATGTTGAAAGTCCTTGGTTCCAGTTTCCTGCTTAGTTCGTCTACCAGTGTATTTAGCTTTCCTGACAGGAATTGAGCCTGTAGATGCACTTGGTAGCTCAAGGTTGTGTTCCACAGAGCCATGGCTAGTCTGCAGAGGGGTTATGAATGGGTACACCCCCCTGCTTGTTTATGCTCAATAGAACAGTGGTGTTGTCAGTCTTTACCATTAACTGTCCTGGAAGAATGTGGTCCTTGAAGGTTGTCAGAGCATTCCGAAAAGCTAACATTTCTTTTTGATTGATATGCAGGTGCATTTGACTTGGGTTCCATTTGCCCTGAATGCACTTCCCTGCCAGGTGAGCCCCCCCATGCATAGTTTGATGCGTCTGTTAGGGTTTGGACGGCACGGGGTAGAGTGAATGGTAGTCCCTTGTTTTGGTGGCAGGCCTCTGCCCATCAAAGGAACTCTTACTGTAGGCAAGGTATGATAGGAATCATTGCTTATAGATCCTGAGAATGCTGACACCATAGGCTTTTTAGATACCATTGTAGTTTCCTCATATGCAGTCTTGCATATGGAATTAGGAGAATGCAGGAGGCCATGAACCCCAAGGCTTGCAGTATTTGCCTTGCAGATAGCAGGGTTTTTGTGGCCATTAGTTTGAAGTAAGTTGTCAAATTAGTTTCTCTGGAGTGAGGAAAGCCATCTGGGAAGTTGTGTATAAGCTTGCTCTCAGGAATATAATTTTTTGACAGGGTACAAGATGCGATTTCTTTTCATTTATGGTGTACCCCAGACAAGTTAGCACCTTTTGTACAAATGCCAGATGATTCAAAAGTATGGCCTGGCTTTCTGTCTGAATTAGACCATCGTCCAGGTATGGGTATATTTGAATACTTCTTTGCCTGCAAAATGCAATGACTGGAGCTAGGCACTTTGTGAATACCCTGGGTGCAGTAGATAAGCCAAAGGACAGTGCAGAGAACCGATAGTGTATGTAACTTGCTTTGAAGCGTAGGTATCTTCTGCAAGATTCCTCGATTGGGATGGGTAGGTAGGCTTCTTTTAAATCCAGTGTTGCCAACCAGGCATCCTTGCCCAGCATAGGAAGCAACTGGTGAAGAGTTAGCATCTTGAATTTTGGGATCACTAAAAAGGTGTTCAGGACAGAAAGGTCCAGGAAAGGATGCCATGAGTGGTCTTTTCTGGGTACCAGGAAAAGTCTTGAGTAGAAACCTTGTCCCTTTCCTCTTCTGGTACAATTTGAATAGCCCTTATGCTTAAGAGTGAGAGAGAGAGTACTAACTTTTGAGTCTCTGCCCACTGATTTGGGGGTAGATTTGGCCAACCGTTTGGGGTTGGTAACATGTGGAAGTGAAATCTGTACCCTTGGGAAACAATATTTACAACCCATTTGTCCTGGGTAATGAGTTCCTATTTTTTTGCCTGCAGAGCAATCGTTCCCCCTAAAGGAGCAGTCAGTTGAGAAAGGCTTGGAAGTTTTAAAGTTAAATCACTGAGACAGTTTAGCATAGGAGGGAGTCTTACTACTCTCTGATTTGGAAGTGGGAGCCCCCCACTGCTTAGTTCTGTGCGTACCCTGGGAATGAAGCCTGGGTGTTCTGCAGGATCTGGGTTTGTACAGAGAAGGCCTGGAAGAGGCAGGAAAGGACAAATTCTTAGAGGGACAATGCCTACTAAATCTTGGAGGCTGTACTTGTGGGAAATCTTTAACATTTTGCATAGATTTAGCTTTTACCTCCATCTTTTTAAGTATTTCTTCTGATTTGTTGCCAAACAGGCGGTCCTGATGCAAAGGAGCATCCAGCAATTTAGCTTTAACATGATCTGGCAAAGATTGCTCCTTAAACCAAGCATGCCTTCTAAATACAGACCCAGTGACAGCAGCCCTGCAAGATGCCTCTAGTGAATCAAAGCCACATTGCAAAGTATGTTTTCCAACTTGTTCAGCAGAATACATTAAATCCTTTAAATCATTATTTTCAGCACAGGCAGGAATTGACATCATTTTCTGTTTAAGCAATCCAATAATATGCTGCTGAAACGTTAAGGCCCTAATGGCCAAGGTTGCAGAAGTGTATACCTTTTTACCCCACCTATCCAGTGCCCTGGAATCTCTATCAGAGGGGGTAGGATTTTTGGCAGTAGTAGCCTTAATGCCCTTGGGTCCCTGTGAATTGGTTTCAGGATCCGCAGTAAGATATTTAAAAAGGAACTTATGAGAATCAGAAACCCTGTAATATCTATCAGGTCTTCTGGGAGTAGGAGGTAAAGATTCAAGGGCAAAGCTAGATTCCGAAAAGGCATCATCAACAATGTCTAGTACAAGGGGGATAGCTAAAGGCCTGTGTTGGGGCAGCAGTAAGAAATCCCTAAGCCTCTTTTTAGAATCAGTAATCCTGGCTCTCCCAGCAAAAATGCTCCCTAAGAGTATGCAAGGTTTCTCCAAAAGAGAAATCCTCTGGAGGGGAAGCAGAGGGAATAGAGTCCTCTGCATTAGAATCCCCATAGGTAGATAAGGATAAATCCTGGTCATCAGAGGAAACATTTCAGAATCCTAATCATACGCAAATTCAGTCCTAGGTCTCTTAGGAAGAGAAGGTTGACTTCCCCTGATTATAGTAATAAGGTCTTCAGCCATTCATATCATTTGTTGTTTAGGCATAGAGGCCAGACCATGCAGTTTGGGCATTGGTTTTCTAGGCATGGTTCGAGTTTTAGGCCTTGAAGAAGATAGCGTCAGTTTAATATGCAAGTTAGTAGGCCTGAATACACCCTCAGAAGCTGGTGCCTGCACAGCAGCTCGGGACCCATCCAAGGTAGAGACATCCGCAGGTTCCACAGTTGGAGCATCTCGTGGCATACCGGACTCCGAATGGGTCCCAGTAGACGCCTGTGAAGCTGAAGTAGTGGGTATCAGTAGCTTAGGAGAAGCGTCATCGGCAGCTTTGGACCTAGGCAGCCTGTCTCTATCTTTGCGTTTTTTCGGAATGTCGGTAGTCGGATGGCTTACAGAAGACATAACTGGATAATTGAACAGAGTACCAAAATATTTAGAAGCGTAAATATACAGACGATGAATAGTTTGTTGTTTAAATAAGGCACAAAACCGACAGAAAGGTACATCATGGTCAGAACCAAGGCAAGGAATACAGTACGAATGAAAATCTTTGAGGTATTTGCTTTCCACAAGAAATAAAATTATTGACTTTTACTGACATTGGTTTAGAGAAAGTAAAAGGTTTCCCCAATGGGGTACTTGGCTTTAGCTGAAGACTTTGGTTCTGAAACTTGAAAACGAAAATTTCAGGAGTTGGCTGACCAGCACTTGCTAACTTGCTTCTGCTTCGGGCACTCCAAGAAAGACTGATGTAATGGCGTCATCTGCATGCTTTATACCCCTGACGTCATGGAAGATGAGACAGCAACCGACACAGGACCCAAGACTATGATAATCAGGCCGACTGAGGGCTACTGCAAGCAGATAACCCAGATGTGATGACTGCAACACTGAAACATTAAGGACATCAGCAAAACACTTATCCAGTGCAGCTGAAGCAGGTGCAAACCTGTTTCTGCAGGTGCTGCCTGAGAATTTTTTTGAATGTTTCCAAATATTACACATTTATTTTACCTGTAGATAGTGGATTCTGTAAGATAAATCTTATTCTGAAAGAAGGCCTTTTCTGCCATGGAATGTTTAAATTTAGGTCGAGCAAACTGAAAGTGCTTTCTTGGTAGCTATTAAAGGAAGAGGTCTGGACTAATTTGAAGTAAGTTTTTGAGAAGTGAGCAGTAGCCTAGTTTAAGAATTTGAGAAGTACAGTTGTGTACACTTACCATAAATGTAGATGTTCGAGTGTATTCACTGTTGCAGTCATTACATTTGGGTTATCTGCTTGCAGGTAGCCCTCAGTCAGCCTGATTAACAAAATCTTGGGTCCTGCGTCGGTTGCTGTCCCTTCTTCCATGACGTCAGGGGTATAAAACATGCAGCCAACGCCATTACATCAGTTTTTCTTGCCCCAGATGTCAGGTGCCCTACTAATGGGAAGCAATTAAATATAAAGGACAAGGATATACCTCCAACAAAAAAGCAAATACACCAAAAAGGCTTTTAAGCATAGTAAAGGAAAGTAGAGGTACAGCCAAAAGAAGTTAGGGGGCTGGAGGAAGGGTAACCAGGACTGCAACAGTGAATACACTTTTACACCTACATTTATGGTAAGTGTACACAACTGTACTATGTTCTTAGAGTTTCACTGTTGCAGTCATTACATTTGGGTAGATTCCCAAAGCTATGGTTAGGAGGAGGAATTTAGCATTAGGGCCAGCTGTAAGGCCCTGCAAGACTGCAGTGGCAAAGCCAGCTCTAGATTTAGAGAAAATTGGCAAATGATAATGATTGGTGAAATTATGTACAGAACTCCGGGTAGCAGCTTCTAGGATGTTCCTGGTAGGGACGCCTCTAAGAAAGGCTGTAGAAGTAGATGGAATCCTGGTGGAGTGAGGTCTGATCCCCTGGGGGATAGGTTTTCCCCATGGTGCTTATAGCAGAAAAGAATGCAATGGCATATCCATTTAGAAATGGTTTGCTTTGAAATTGCCTTCCCCTCTGCCCCTGCAGCAAATGCCAGCAGTTCTTCAGATTTCCTTTGAGATTTAGTCCTGTCCAAGTAGAATCTAAGTTGTCTGTGCACATCAAAGGAATGCAGTATCCGTTCCCCTTTATTCTGTGAATTGGGAAAGAAGGTTGGCAAATGAATGGACTGATTAAGAGCCACACTGGATACCACCTTGGGCATGAAGAATGGATTGGTTCTGAGAGACACCCTGTCCGCATGAAAGATGATGAAAGGCTCCACTGCCATAAGGGCCTGTAATTCAGATACCCTTCCAGCTGAAGTGATTGTTAAAAGGAAAGCTGTTTTCCAAGAAGGAAATTTTAAGTCTGCAGTAGCAGCTGGCTTGAAAGGAGGTAGAGTGAGTTTCTCCAAGACAAAGTTAAGGTCCCAGGCTGGGGTTGGAGCACTCCTGGGTGGCCTCAAATTTTTGGCCCCTCTGAGGAACTGCTTGAGCAGTGGATGAGAGAAGAGGGGAGGTTCTATGTTATAATGAGCTGAAATGGCTGAGGCATGGATTTTAATGAAGGAAAAAGACAAATTATTGTGAAGCATCTCAGTTAAGTACTGTAAAATCTGAGGTAAAATGGGTGCTGCTGTGCTCATCCCTTGAAATTGGTTCCAGGAACAGAATCTTTTCCATTTTTCAGCATAAGATTTTCTAGTACTAGGCCTCCTTGCCTCTAAAATGATATCCATCACAGGTTTGATGAGGGATGGTAAAGGAGAGATTAAGTAATTAGCCAGGCTGCAAGGTTCAGTGTTAGAAGCTGAGGGTGCAGAATCTGGTTCTCCTACTGAGAAAGCAGGGAAGGAGTCTGAGGCAGGTGCCATGGAGATGACCATGACACAGTGCGCAGCAGGGGGTACCAGCGTTGGCGTGGCCAGTCTGGAGCAATCAAAATAATCCTTTGTTTGTCCTGATTGATTTTTAGTAGTACTTTGGAAAGCAGAGGCAGAGGGGGAAAGGCATAGACTGATGGGTTTTTCCAGCTGAAGGACAGATCATCCACTTTCCAGGCTTGTGTGAGGGAAGTCCTTGTGCAAAATTTGTCCAATTGGTAGTTCTGGGGAGAGGCAAACAGGTCTATATCTGGGCTCCCCCCATTTGCTTGTCAACATGTTGAAAATCCTTGGCTCCAGTTTCCACTCATGTGGGTCCATGAGGTCTCTCCTTAGTCCGTCTGCCAGTGTATTTAATTTTCCTGGCAGGAATTGAGCTTGTAGGTGCACTTGGTAGCTCAAGGCTATGTTCCACAATGCCATGACTAGTCTGCAGAAGGGGTAAGAATATGTACGCCCTGCTTGTTTATGGACCACATAACAGTGGTGTTGTCCGTCTTTACCATTAGTTGTCCTGGAAGAATGTGGTCTTTGAAAGCTGTCAGAGCATTCTGTACAGCTAACATTTCTTTTTGATTGATATGCAGATGTATTTGACTTGGGTTCCATTTGCCCTGAATGCACTTCCCTGCCAGGTGAGCCCCCCATGCCTAGTCTGATGCATCTGTTAGGGTTTGGGTGGCAAGGGGTGGTGTAAAAGGTAGTTCCTTGTTCTGGTGGCAGGCCTCTGCCCACCAAAGGAACTCTAGGCGTAGACAAGGTATGATAGGAATTACTGTTTCTAGATCTCGAGAAAGTTGACACCATTGGCTTTTTAGATACCACTGCAGTTTTCTCATATGCAGTCTTGCATACAGAATTAGAAGAATGCAGGGGGATATGAACCCCAAGGCTTGCAGTATTTGTCTTGCAGATAGCAGGGTTTTTGTGGCCACTTGTTTGAAGTAGGTTGTCAAATGAATTTGTTTCTCTGGCATGAGGTAAGCCATCTGGGAAGTTGTATTCAAGCTTGAGCCCAGAAATATAATCTGCTGACAGGGTACCAGGTGTGACTTATTTTAGTTTATAGTGTACCCCAGACAAGTCAGAACCATTTTTACAAAGGCCAGATGATTCAAAAGTATGTCCTGGCTTTCTGCCTGAATTAGACAATCGTCCAGGTATGGGTATATTTGAATATTTCTTTGCCTGCAAAATGCAATAACTGGAGCTAGGCACTTTGTGAATACCCTGGGTGCAGTAGATAAGCCAAAGGGCAGTGCAGAGAACTGATAGTGTGTGTAGCCTGCTTTAAAGCATAGGTATCTTCTGCAAAATGCCCTGATTGGGATGTGCAGGTATGCTTTTTTTAAATCTAGTGTTGCCAACCAGGCATCTTTGCATAGCATAGGAAGTAACTGGTGAAGAGTCAGCATCTTGAATTTTGGAATCTCCAAAAAGGTGTTTAGATTAGACAGGTCAAGGATAGGACGTTATGAATTGTCTTTTCTGGGTACCAGGAAAAGTCTCGCGTAGAAACCTTGTCCCGTTTCGTCTTCTGGTACCAGCTGAATAGCCCCCACACTTGAGAAAGAAAGTACTTGTTTTTGGGCCTCTGCCCACTGATTTGGGGGTAGGTCCGACCACCCACTTGGTGTTGGCAACGTGTGGAAATGATATCTGTATCCCTGGGACACTACACTTAAAACCCATTTGTCCTAGGTAATGAGTTCCCAATTCTTTGCATGAAGAGCAATCTTTCCCCCCAAAGGGGCAGTTGGTGCTTGGAAATATTAAAAGGAAGTCTCTGAGACTGTTTACCACAAGGGGGAGTCTTAATATTCCCAGTTTTGGAAGTGGAGGCCCCCGACTGCTTAGTTCTGTGTCCCCCCTGGGACTGAAACCTGGGGGTTTTGCTGTGTTTGGGTTTGGCTTGAGAAGACCTGGAAGGGGCTGGAAAGGACCAATTCTTAGAGGGGCAGTGCCTACTAAATCTAGGAGGCTGAACTTAACAGTCTGCATAGATTTAGTTTCATCTTCCATCTTTTTAAGAACTTCCTCAGCCTTGTTGCCAAACTGGCGGTCCTGATTTAAAGGAGCATCCAACAATTTAGCTTTAACATGACCATGCAAAGATAGCTCCTTAAGCCAAGCATGCCTTCTGAGCACAGACCCAGTAACAACAGCCCTGAAAGAGGCCTCTAATGAATCAAAACCACATTGCAAAGTATGTTTTCCAACTTGTTCAGCAGAATACATTAAATCTTGTAATTCTTTATTTTCCACACAGCCAGGAATCAACATAATTTTCTGTTTAAGCAGTCCAATAACATGTTGCTGATACTTCAGCATATGAAAGTGGTAGTTTAAAGCCCTAATGACCAAGGTTGCAGAAGTGTAAACCTTCTTACCCCATCTATCCTGAGCCCTGGAGTCTCCATCAGAAGGGGTAGGATTTTTTGCAGTAGAAGCCTTAATGCCCTTGGGCCCCTGTGAAATAGTCTCTGGATCTGCAATAGGATTTTTAAAAAGGAACTTGTGGGACTCAGGGACCCTGTAGTATCTGTCAGGTTTTGTGGGAGCAGGAGGCAGGGAATCAGGGACCAACCCTAGATTCCGAAAAAGCATCAACAATGTCCAGTACAGGAGGAATAGCTAAAGGCCTATGTTGAGGTAGGAGAAGGAAATCCCTAAGCCTCTTTTTGAAACAGAAAAATCCTGGCTTTCCCAGTGGAAATACTCCCTTAGAGTATGTAAGGTTTCCCCAAAAGAAAAATCCTCAGGAGGGGAAGCAGAGGGAATGGAGTCCTCTGCATCAGAATCTTCATAAGTAGATAAAGGCAAATCTAGATCATCAGAAGAATCAGAAAATACAGAATCATGACCAGACGATTCATAATCAACTTTAGTCCTGGGCCTCTTGGAAAGGGGGGGGGTGGCTACTCCTGATTAGAGTCATTAGATCTTCAGCCATTATTATTTGTTTTTCAGGCCTAGTGGCTTGAGCGTCGTTTTTTTAGCCATGGATCGAGATTTAGGCCTAACTAAAGAAGGAGGCGTCGGTATAATATGCAAGTCCGTAGGCCTTAATACACCCTCAGAAGCCGGTGCCTGCACAGCGGCTCCTGCCCCATCCAAGGAAGAGACATCTGCGGGTTCCATAGTTGAAGCATCTCACGGCATACCGGACTCTGAATGGGTCTCAGTAGAGGCCTCAGAATCAGACGTAGCAGGTATCAGGGGCTGTGAAAGCGCCTCACGGCAAACTGCCGACTGGCTTAAGAGAAGCGTCGTCGGCAGTTTTGGACCTCGGCGGCCTGTCTCAATCAATCTATGCGTTTTTTTGGAATCTCGGTAGTCATATGGCTAACGGACATTTCTGGATAATTAAAACAGAGAACCGAAATATTTAGAGGCAAAAATATACCGACAACTTGATAGTGTGCTGATTAATAAAGCACAAAACCGGCAGCAAGGTACGTCATGGTCAGGGCCTAGGCAAGGAATACAGTACGAATGAAAATCTTTGAGATATTTGCTTTCCACAAGTAATGCAATTATTAACTTTTACTGACATCAGTAAGGAGCAAGAAAAAAAGTTTCCCCAACGGGGTACTTGGCTTTAGTTTAAGACTTCGGTTCTGAAACTCGAAAATGAAAATTTCAGGAGTCGGCCGACCGGTACTTGCGAACTGCTTCTGCTTCAGACACAGCGCGGCAAGAAAGACTGATGTAATGGCGTCGGCTGCATGTTTTATACCCCTGACAACCTGACGTCATGGAAGAAGGGACAGCAACTGACGCAGGACGCAAAACTTTGTTAATCAGGCCAACTGAGGGCTACCTGCAAGCAGATAATCCAAATGTAATGACTAACAGTGAAACATGAAGATCAGCAACAATATACGTGTGTGTGTGTGTGTGTGTGTGTGTGTGTGTGTGTGTGTAGATATATATATATATATATAAATATTATATACATATATATTATATACATACATTATATATATATATATATATATATATATATATATATATATATATATATAAATACACACACACACACACACACACACACACACACACACACACACACACACACACACATATATGGCAGGACAGGTAGCTTACATCCTTCTAAATTGGAAATTGCTGAGTGAAGGCTCAGTGTCTTATTCTATAAGTGTATTAATTCTGGTTTAAGCACTTGGGTTTCACGCCAGTTATTTTACATTAAGAAGGTTTGTGCTATGCACTCTTGTGGGAGGAGAAGTTAGATTCTGCCCTTCTGAGCTGGAAATTTCTGGTTAAAGGATTACCAAGCTTGCTTATTTGAACGGTTTCTTTCTGAAATTGGTGCACCTTGTTTGCTGTTGCATAGACTAGATTAAGGCAAGCTGAATCTAGCTTTCTTTGTATAACTTGAGCACTAATCCAGGCCATCTTTTTTTAGAGAAGGTTCCCCAGCACCCTAGTGGCAGGAGTGTGCAGTTCAAACTTGTCTGATTAAGACTGCTAGAACAGGGCTCAGTGTTGAGCTTTTTTACTGGTTAATTGGGTAATTTATTTAAATCAGTTTGCTCGTTTTCTATTGTTATAAAATAAAAAAATTGCACTTTATTCATCTGCTTTTACTGCATTTGTATTTCTTCCTACTTTATTGCATTTCCTCTGCTGCATGTATTACTGCTCATTAGTAGCATGATTAAACTGCAACTTATTCTAAGTCTTGGGTTGAAGCAATTGGGCTTCAGACCAGTTGTTTTACATTAAGGTTTGTAGTCTGCACTGTTGTGGCAGGAAAGGTAGCTTACATCCTTCTAAGTTGGCAGTTGCTGATTGAAGGCTTAGTGTATGTTATTCTAAGAGTGTATTTGTTCTGGTTTAAGCACTTTGGCTTCAGGCCAGTTATTTTAAATTAAGAAAGTGTGGTCTGCACTCTTGTGTGAGGAGAGGGTAGATTCTGCCCTTCTGAGCTGGGAGTTTCTGGTTAAAGGCTTATTGTGCCTGCTTATTTGAACGGTTTCTTTCTGAAATTGGTATGCCTTGTTTGCTGTAGCATAGACTAAATTCAGACCTGCTGAATCTAGCATTGTTTGTATAACTTGAGCACTAATCCAGACCATCTTTTTTTGGAGAAGGTTCCCCTGCACCCTAGTGGCAGGAATGTGCAGTCAGAACTTGTGTAATCGAAGACTGCTGGAATGGGGCTCAGTTTTTAGCTTTTTAAGTTAATTTGTTTAAATCAGTTTGCTCATTTGTTACTGTTATAATAATAAAAAAAACACTATGCATTGTCGCTTAGCTAGGGTTAAACTATTCCTGGCGCCATAAAGTCTGCTCTTCAAAATTTCCCTTAGAACTAGACAGTTTTTTTAGTTTTAGCACTCAAATCTGTTTCTTTGAGCTCAGCACTTGTTCAGAACTCGTTAAGCACTAAATACACTACAAATTACTACAGCACTCAACTTTCCACACTTCTCTATAGGAAAACAGTTTTTAGTACTTAATAAACAAACACCTATCCAGGCAAGCCCAAGGGTCAGCTCCTGGTGTTTTCTCCTGTCTACCTGATGAATCTGGGCATCTTAGGGCAATGCAGCAATTGCCTCGTGTACACAGATAACCCATGCCTCCTACCACCCAACACTACAACCTGTGACAGATGCACTTGTATAGCCAAACTGGAAGAAAGTTTCTCTTCACCCAAGACTGGACTAGACAGTCAAGAGGAGAAAGTAAACATTTGCACCACACCACACTCATCACATAGTCCCTCAAAACCTACACCACCAAAACACACATACAGCAACACAAAACACACACCTACATTCGCAGAGGCTCTCAATAAAAATCTGCACAAGCAGCAGAGACCTCCAAAGCAGAAACGCATGCAACCTCCACGCCCCCCAACACAACTGATATGAAACATAGCCCACAAACTCAGTGTGCCACTCAACCACAGTCCACAAGGCATAACAACGTACCAAACATTCTAGTCATAGGTGACTCTATAGTCAGGCACACTGATGCTCTGCTCACCAGGCTAAATAAGGAGAAGGTTAGTCAGCTGCCTGTCGGGTGCCAGGATACACCACATAAAGCATGCACTCAGGTCAATTCAACACAAATACAAATATGACTCTGTCATTGTCCATGTTGGTGTGAATGACCTGAAACATACCTCCCTGGACTACATGAAAAAAAACAGAGGAGCTCTCTAATCTTGTAGCCCAGAGACAAGAATGACCCTAGCCCTGAGTAGCATCCTGCCATCACCTAGAATGATAACACACTACAAGGACAAAATGACTGACCAACAACTGGCTAAGCTTCCGGTGCCATTCGAAGGGGATCCAGTATTTGTCTGCCTGAGATGACATGATCGACAGACACAATACTTTGCAAGAAATGGCCTGCACCTGTCACCCTTGGGATTCCGGACACTGGCTAAGGCTCTTGCCACCCCTATAGTGCCTTCTTTAGGCAAGGTTCAAATGATAAATTCGCCAATATAACAGGTACAAGCAAGCAAAATCTGAGGGTACTGCTACTCAATGCTAGAAGTGTAAACCTCAAAATGCATTCACTCGAAACACTCCTTAAAATGGAGAACAAAGACATCTGGGCAGTGACAGAGACCCGGTTCAAGGCTCCAGAGAGCACCCCTGCATTACCAGGCTAAAATTCATACCACAGCTTTTGGCCACCTTACCTGGACTGAAACATTAAAGGTGGAGGCACGTCCATATCCATTACGGATATCCACACTTCCAGGCTAGTTGGTCAGCATAATGCATTCAAGATTATCCAAGCGCAACTAACTCGGGGCAAGACAGCAATCAAAACTGTAATTTGCTACAGATACCCCCCACCATGCCCCAGGATTCCCACTCATTTCTTGATGCAGTGGAAAATATTAGGGTACAACCCAAAACCCTAATCACGGGGTGATTTCAACAACCCAAACATTAACTGTGAAAACTACTCATGTACCAACTCTTTTGCTCAACTTTTCTGGAATTCATAAATTTCATCACCTTTGATCAACTTATCCACACCCTCACCAGGGGCAGAGATATCCAAGATCTGGTCATTACCAACATGGGCGACGTGTTCCACACTAGAGGTCAATTCCTTGTTGGCCAGATCTGACCTCAAGCTAATCAGCCTAGACACCCACACCCCCATTAGGGAAACAACAGTAAAAAAATTTCTCCAAAGCCAACTTCACGATTCCAAAAACAGAAGGGGCAAACTTCACGACACTCATGCAGACTGACAACAGAGGTACAACTGATGAATCCTACACAAATGCACTTTATAAGCACTTGCACGAGTACATGCATCGCCTCAACAAAACATCTCC
>NC_056737.1:1727710595-1727831961 GCF_019279795.1 Protopterus annectens | reverse complement strand
TGCCTTTCTGTCTTTTGGTTTTATTGTCTGTAGATTGCTATCCAACGACATTTCTGGGTAGTTAAATCGGTTTCCAAAATACTTTGATGCAAAAATATACCGACGCTTAATACTGCATTGGTTAAATCTAGCACAAAACAGACAGCCAGGAACATTGTGATCAGGGTCTAGGCAAGGAATACAGTATGGAAATCCTTATGATGCATTTGCTTCCCACAAGTAACACAACTATTAACTTTTTCTGACCGGTAAGGAGCAAGAGAAATGTTTCCCCAATGGGGTACTTAGCTTTAGTGAAGACTTCGGTTCTGAAACTCAAACTTGAATATTTCAGTAGTCGGCCGACCAGCACTTGCGAAATGCTTCTGCTTCGGGCACCGCGCGGCAAGAAAGACTGAAGAAAATGGCGTCGGCTGCATGTTTTATACCCCTGACGACCTGACTTCATGGAAGAGAAGACAGCAACCAATGCAGGACCCAAGACTTTGGAATTCAGGCCGACTGAGGGCAACCTGCCAGCAGATTACCCACATGTAATGACTGCAACAGTGAAACACTAAGAACATCTGTAATTCCCATTTTCCTGCAGTAAGCAATCCCTAGGACCAAACATTTTGTGAAGACTCTAGGTGCAGTGGAAAGGCCAAAAGGCAAGGCAGAGAATTGTGAGAACAGCCCACCAAGAACCTCAGGTATTTCCTGAAAGTTGACTTTATGGGTATGTGGAGATAAGCATTCTTTATATCTAAATGTGCCCATGAACCCTTGGGGGAGCATAAGAGGAAAGAGGGTTGTGGTTAGGGTCAACATTCTGATGGTAGGGACCTTTAAGAATAGGTTGAGATGAGGGAGATCTAGAATAGGTCTCCAGGGTCAGTCCTTCTTGGGGATCAGGAAGATCCTGGAGTAGAAGCCTCTTCTTTTTGCAGCTGAGGGAACTGATTCGATGGTGCCCTGAGCCAGCGGAGTTTGCAACACTGGTTGCAGGAGTTGCAACTGTTGTGTGGGTAGCTGTGGGGTGCCTTTTCATTTTTGAGGGGACAGCCAAGACATGAAATGACCATTCTGGACGATGGACTGGCCCAACTTGTCTGAGGTGATATTGGTCCACACAGGGAGGCAGTGAGAGAGGCCGGCTGACAGAGTTAAAGAAGGAGGGGGTGGAGGCAAGGAAGGCAGGAAGTCAGATGCTACCTGCCCTGTCTTGAAAGGGCAGTCTCTGGCTAGAGAAGGTTGTTTCCTTGTAGGCTTCCTAAGCCTGGAAGGAGCAGCAGGACGAGAACGCTGCCTTATAAACTGGGTTTTAACTGGATAGTTTCTTTGAAACTTTGGTAAGGGGAAGACCAGCAAGTGTTTAAGGTCCTGCATTTCTTTACCTTTTTGCTGCAGTGACTTGAAAAGGTCTACTAATTTTGGGCTAAACAATTCTGTATTGTCCAGGGGTGCATCAATAAGCTTTGCCCTTAAGTCATCAGGCAGGGGTTGGAGGCGAAGCCAAGAGTTTCTATGTATGGCAGATGCTGATGCTGCGTAATCTTGCAGCATCATAACTGCACTGTATAGATTGCATGGTAACCTGGGAAGTGAGGGCCAGGAGAGAGAGGACAGTGAGAGTTTGGCAGAGCAATCAGGGATATCAGCCAGTTCTTTGGTGGCTGATTTCAGGAGGGATAAAGCATATTCTGCCATGTGCATCTGGTAGTTACTCGCTCTGAAGGGCAAGGTAGCAGAGGTATAATCTTCTTACCCAGAAGTTCCATTGTTTTGCTGTCTTTGTCAGCAGGGAGTATGGTGGTAGCGGGTAAAAGCTTAGAGGCCTTGTCCATAGAGATAGAGATTGTGATTGGGTCAGCAGGTGGGCACTTAAGCAGATGCTTAGCAGTGTCAGGCACCTTATAAAGTCTGTCAGGTCTGCGTGGAGCAGGTTGTTGGGAATCTGTATTAAGTGATGCTGAGGAGAAGGCATCTAGAAAGGCAGGAAAGATAGGTGGAACAGCAGATGGGCTTGGGGAATCCATCCGAATGAGGTCATAGTATCTTTTTTGGACCTCAGTCATTTCAGAGGATTCCCACTTAAAGTGATCCTTCATCTTGGAGACAGATTCCCCAAAGGCCAGGTCCTCAGCAGAGGTGTAGGGATCGGCTGATTCTTCTTCTGGGGAGCCATACCCCAAGGAGTAAGAAATCTGGGAAGTGTAAGATGAAGACTTCTCATAGGAGGAATCAGAAAAGTCTTCCTCTTCCCTCGTGTTAGGGTCTGAGATCTGAAGCCTAGGGCTCAGGAGTGGTGGGGATATACGTTAGCATCCACAGTAGAGGTAGGCCGCAAAGCCATGAAAGCATTAAACAGGCTTTGACTGAAATCCTCCAATCGGGAATGCTTTCAGAAGAGGAGAGATATGCTTTCTTTTGTCTTTAGTTTTAAGGGGCCTAGCAGGCATCTGCAGGGGTCTAGAACCTGGAGACTGCAGAGGACCGTAGGGATCAGACAGGCCTTCTGAAGACACTGGTCCCCCCCAGCATTGGAGACCAATGTCGGTAAAGCCTCAGCAGACTTGCTCTCATCATGGAATTGTGCGGCATCCGAAGAGATATCCACTATATCCACTGCAGGGGATCTGGATCAGTCTACCAGGCCAATGTTGGCCACAGGCTGAGGATCAGATGGTAGAGGTAGACCACAAGGTCTTGGCCTTCTTTCTTTGGCAGTTCCAAATGAACTTCAGAGAAGCCCTCCATCTCTAATGCAATCTGCTTAAGGCATTGGTTTTCCAAGTAAAGTTTTAAAGCACGTAAGCGGCTACGTAAGGTCTTGGGTACAACCGCCTGACAAATGGGGCAGGCCTTCTAGTTGTGTGATCATCCCAAGTGGAAAAGACACTGATCTTCGGCGTCCTTGTGGGGAATCTTCCGGCCACACTTACACTTTCCCTTTCTGGATGACATGAACAGGCAGTACAAGTAAAAGGAAGGACTGAAAGGTTCTTTGAATCCGATGTCAGCAGTAGCAGGAACACCTGGCGTATGACTGGTGGCTGAGAATTTCTGATGACTGGCATGTGCAAACATCACTTTTATGGCCCACGTTTCCTCAACCACGTCAGACGTCCCACACACCTCAGAGGGACTGAAAACCTTTGAATACTGGCAATATGTACATGAGACGAGGAGTAAATCCATATGTAGAATACTGCAACACTGGATTAGAAGGACATCTAAGCCTTTGTCGAGTATGTGGGCTATACGAATACAAACAATGAGGGAGAGGTCAAGTGTTCTACCAAGATACTTCTGTTGCCTTGCCATTATGTACAGTTTTTTGGAGGGCTGTTAAGATTAGGAGTGGTAGATTTGCCACTTTCTTTTAGGTGGAGAGCAGCAAGACATTTATCATGGATCTATTGATTTGGACTTTATTATTCTAAAGCCATTTGCTAAGTTCAGAGAATGGGGGCCATGTAGCTTGCTGTAGTATTTGGTAGGATTCAAGGGATTCAAGTAAGAGAATCATCTGCATCACAATTGCTTTGCATGTGATGTCATTAACAAAACGAGGCACCAATAGAGGCCCAAGAAGGAGCCTTGATGAACTCCGTGTAAAGTGTTCCTATTTCTAACAGTTATTGGGTAAGATTTAAAATGTGGCAGCATGGTATTTACTAAAGTTCAACTGACTGGTTTACTGTTTGAAAGGCAAGTGTCATGTCTGTAAAGGTACTGGCCATAATCAGATTAATATAGCTAAGATGACAGCATGGGTACAGTTGCCTAGGTACTAAAGGAGTTACAAGTCACATTGTTGACTGTAACATAACCAATTAACATGTTTGGGCTGTTTACTTATTTACCTTTTGTGGATTGTAAGCTGGGGATTATCACCGACTCCCCTGCAGACACTAGCATTCTTCAAGGTGGCCTATCTCTGACTAACAAATGGTGCCAAAGCCATGGTCGTAAACTCAATGTTAAGAAATGCATAACTGTACCCATTGTGAAGTCAACCATCCCAGCTAATTACCATGCTGCTCCCCCCAAAAGTCAAACCGCTGGTCAAGAATCTGGGTTTGCATATAGACAGTAGCCTTGCCTTCGACCACCATGGGTCCACAGTGGTGAGGAATGAGAAGTTATGTACCTACCATAACGTTCCATGTTAGTTGTCTTCTCTCGCCTTCTTTCTTGCTTGATGGGTTCGGAGCCGATCCTCGGCTCCAACTCGGCACTTGCTAAGCTCGAGAGTCACTTTTACCAGCTCAAGGCAGCCCCATATCCCATGATGCAAGGCGGTAAGTACCCAGATCTCGTTTGATGACAAAAGGGCAATAGCACCTAGCATAAAAAACTTCCCAAAGGAAGAAAGAAGAAGAGAAAAACCTGCAGGATGGTAGAAGGACCAGCTCTGTATGGTCTTCAGAACTATCATTCTATGTAGAGAAAGGTCTGTCCAGGCCTGGGGGAAGGAGGGAGGGTCGCAAGAAAGAAGGCGAGAGAAGACAACTAACATGGAACGTTATGGTAGGTACATAACTTCTCTATGTTAAGTTGTCAATCTCGCCTTCATTCTTGCTTGATGGGACCGTCCTAGCACCTCTATCCTGGGTGGCTCAATGGAACAGACTCTTGAGGACGGTAGAGCCAAAACTGGCTCTGTCCCTGGAGGCCAAATCCAATTTGTAATGGGAAACAAATGTATGAGGAGTGGCCCAAGTGGCCGCTGCACAAATAGTGTCTAAAGGAAGTCTAGCTTGAAAGGCTGTAGAAGTAGCTAAGCTTCTGGTTGAATGTGCTTTAGGTTTTGAGCACAGCTGTTTTCCCCTGAGCCGATAAATTTCAGAGATGACAGAAGAAAGCCATCTAGATAAGGTCACTTTTGAGACAGGAAGGCCTTTCTTGTTATCAGCATAGGAAACAAAGAGTTGATCGGATTTCCTGAATTGTTTTGTTCTGTCCAAATAATATCTGAGTTGGCAGTGGACATCAAGATAATGTAGTTTTTGTTCCGATCTGTTTGAATAGTTTGGAAAAAATACAGGGAGATCAATGGCTTGATTCAAATTAGTCTTTGAGGCGACCTTAGGCAAAAAGGTCGGATTAGTTCTCAATGATACTCTGTCTTTGTGGAAGACCAAATAGGGGGAGAACAGATAGAGCATGAAGTTCAGACACCCTCCTAGCGATGTAATAGCCACCAGGAATAAAGTTTTCCATGAAAGAAATTTCAGGGAACAAGAAACAGCTGGCTCAAGGGGAAGAATCAAGGATGTCAGCACTAAATTTAGGTCCCATTGAGGAGGAGGACACCTGACTGGAGGCTTCAGGAGGAAAATTCCTTTCAAGAAGGCTCTACAAAGCCTTTGGGACATAATGCTGTGATCTGCGAACCCGACATGAAAGTTCGAGATAGCAGCCAACTGAACTCTAACTGTGGAAGAAGAGGAGCCCGCGTGAAAAATCTCCGCTAAGAAATCCAAAACTGCTTGAACTGGAGCAGTGAAGGGATCAATATTCTTGGCTTTAGCCCAATAAGAGAAACGTTTCCATTTGCTTGTATAAATCCTCCTGGTAGAGGATTTTAAGGAAGCTACTAGGATGTCTCTAACAGGGTTAGAGATCATAGGAAGCCTGGCTAAGGAAGAAAGTGGAGCAACCATGCTGTGAGGTTGAGAGAAGGGATAGACCGGTGCAGCTGACCGGATTGGTGAATCAGAAGATCTGGCACTGGGTCCAGATGCCACGGCTGCACCAAAAGGTGACGATGAAGGAACGGAAACCAAATTTGTCGAGGCCAATAAGGAGCAATGAGAATCAATTTGGCTCTCAAAACGGTTGCTTTCTGGATAACTTGAGGGATCAGAGGAAAGGGAGGAAAGGCATAAAGAAGTCCCTGGGGCCAATCCTGGGTCAGAGCGTCTCTGGGGAGATGGCCTGGCAGTGGGAAGAGAGAGAAGAAGTCTGGGCATTTGCTGTTTTGGGGAGTAGCAAAAAGATCGCAACATGGGCGACCCCATTCCAGAAAAATCTCTTCCACTATAGATTGTTTGAGAGACCACTCGTGAGGCATGAGAATAGCTCTGCTCAATCTGTACGCTAAAATGTTGGTTTTCCCAGGGATGTGCGTTGCTACCAGAAACTGATGAGAGGAGATCGCCCATTGCCAAAGTCTGAGCGCTCGACACAAGGGTAGGACTTGGTTCCGCCCTGTTTGTTGATATACCAAACTACAGACATGTTGTCTGTGTGGACTGCAATTGTCCCTACGGGAAGAAAGTCGTTGAGGGCTTGCAACGTTAAAAGCACTGCTCTCATCTCTAGGACATTTATGTGCAGGTGGTATTCGAAAGGTTGCCACGTCCCATGAACCATCCTGCCCTGATAATGACCCCCCCACCCGATCAGGGAGGCATCCGTGGTGACAGTGGCTACAGAGGATGGGGGTACAAAGTGTCTGCCTTGGTGAATCTGGGGAGAAGTGATCCACCAAGCAAGATGATTCTTGCAAATCTGTGTCACCAGTATTTGGTGATGCATTGGAAGTTGTTGGTAAGACCACTGAGTGAACAACATCCATTGAAGAAGGCGCATATAGAAGCGAGCCAGGGGAAGAAGGGTAATGGCCACAGCCATGAGGCCTAACACCTTTAGAACCATTCTGGCCTGTACCTTCTTGTTGGCTAGAATGATCCTGACGTGATTTTGAATGTCTGAAATTCTTTGATCTGTAAGGGTAGCTGACATCCGAACAGTGTTTAAGTTTGCGCCTATGAAAGTAATAGACTGGCAGGGCAATAAGGATGATTTTTCGGAGTTGATCGAGATGCCCAATTGAGAACAAAGATTTACTGTGTAATCCCTGGCTTGAACAAGCTGATGCCTGGTGGTGGCTGAAAGGAGCCAGTCGTCGAGATACGGAAACACCTGGAATCCTTGACGTCTCAGGTGAGCCGTGACCACTGCCATACATTTGATGAACACTCTGGGGGCTGTAGTGAGACCAAAGGGCAGGGTTCTGAACTGGAAATGACTGGACCCCAGCCGAAAGCGGAGAAATCTCCTGGAGCGTCTGTGAATTTTTATGTGATAGTACGCATCCTGAAGATCTATTGAGCACATCCAGTTGTCCTTCTGTAAGAAGGGCAGAATTGACTGAAGAGTGACCATTCGGAATCTTGTCTTCCTCACAGACTTGTTGAGTCTGCTGCGATCCAATATTGGTCTCCAGTCTCCCGTCTTTTTGGGGACCAAAAGAACCTTGAGTAGATTCCGGCTCTGAATGATCTGTTGTAACTGGCTGAATGGCTCTTTTGCAGTAGTTTTAAGACTTCTAACTCTGCAATTTCCCTTAGACCGGGTGGTACATCTGGAAGGGAATTTGAGTGATAGAAAGGACTTTCCTCGAAAGGAATTTTGTAACCCTCGGATATGATCGACTGTACCCATCTGTCTTGAGCGAGGGAACGCCAGGCTTCTGGGTACAGCGATAGTCTTCCCCGACTGCCTCCAAGGACGGACAGCCGGGCAACATCTCAGGGGATGCTGAAAGGGCTTGTCAGAGAGAGGCTCTCTGCTTCCCTGGTTTTGTGGACCCCCTCTGCCTCTAGAGCGCGTCTGTTGTTGTTACCCCTCTGCCTCTAGGGGTAAACTGACCACGTGAATCCGGCGTGACTCCTTGGGATTTATGGAACCACATTTTGCCACCCTTCTGCCCTTTGGGGTAAGGTCTAGAAGGGGTGGAAAAAGCGGACTCCACGCAGAAAGAGTTTTGCCGTCCTGCTCACACCTGGTCAACGTTTCCTTCACTTGAGGGCCAAACAAAGCTGACCCATCAAAGGGAGAGTTTGTGAAGGACGCCTTAAAGGGATCTGCAAAATTACAGAGCCACATCCAGGCTTGGCGTCTAAGAGCCACACCTGTACCTGCGGCCCTACTCGCTCCCATCAGCAGCATATGATATCAGTCGCATGGAGGAGTTAGCAATAGAATTAAGGGTTCCTAGCTGCGAAGCAATTTTTTCTTGAGCCCCTGCAGCCGTAGGATCCTGTACTACTTCACCTAGCTCCTTAAGGATATCCCTCTGAAGTCTGGTGAAGTGACATAAGTAGTTCAGCGAACGCATAGCAAAGGTCGCTGAAGAGAACATCCGCTTACCATATCTATCCATGGTCCTAGAGTCCTTATTAGGAGGATGGACAGGTATGGAAGGATCTGCAAGTTCCTTCTTAGTGGCAGCAGCCACCACCATGGCATCAGCAGGGACACCTTTTGTGAGGAATTGCTTGTCCGACGGGGCAGTAATAAATTTAGAAGGCCTCCTAGGGACTGGCTCTACAGAGTCAGGAGCAGCCCACTTCGAGCAATAACCTGCATAAGGGGTCGAAGGCGGACACACCCAGGAGGTGGAGGGCCGAGATCCAAACGCCTCCAGGTATACTGACTCATCCTCAGAGGGATTATTGGTGGGCCAGTTTCCCCTCTGTCTAAGGAGTTCTAGGATGTTTGAGAAGGAGACATCCTCAGAGGGGGATCTTGGGGATCCCTCTGACTCATCTAAGTCAGTATCTGAAGTGATAGACTCGGGAGTCTCGTGTTTCCTCTTACAGGTCCTCTTCCGCGGAGGATCTCCTGACAAATCAGGAGAATCCTCGGAAGAGGGGGTTCTTCCCAGTGGGGAAACCTGAGGCGGAGGATCTCCGGGTCCGGGAGCAAGAGAAGTGGCAGAGATGTCGACAGGCACCATAGAGGGAGGAGCTAAGGGAACAGACTGCTGGCTGAGTCCAGTGGCCAGCACACTCTTCATCACCTCGAAGGCTCCCCTCCCAGGGAGGTCCGAGAGAACCCGTTCCGAAGAGACAGGAACTCCAGGACCCACCGAAAGGGAAGGCTCCGAGCAGATGTCGGAGCCGAGCTCACCAAGGCCGAGGCTCCAAGGGGAAGAGTGGGGTCGGACAAGGGTCCAATGCCACTCACCCCCTCGGAGGAGACCAGGGAAGCCCGACCACCGAATCCCTCTAAGGAAGGTCTCGAAGAGGAGATAAGAGTAGAGGCTGAAGGAGCAGAAGGGGGTATCTGTCCCTCAGCTGTAGCAGAAACTATTCCCAAAGACTCCAACTCCAAACTCTGGGGTAGAGTCGAAGGAGGAACTGCAACGGGGTGTGGGCTAATAGTCGTCTGTTGAGACTGACTATGTAGCATTTGGGCCAGTGCCTGTGATTTTAATAATCTACTGACCACTCTCTCTAAATCATGGTCAGAAAGCCTGGATGACCTGGAAGATCGGCTCCGATGGCTCCGTTCCGAGAGGAGAGGAGAAGCCGGAGCCGAGAGTATCGGCTCCAAGGAAGGGGACCTAGACCTCTTCCTCGAAGGAACCATCGGAGCCGACGAAACCATAGAAGCTGTCGGAGCCGACAACTTCTCGGCACCGACAAAGTTTCGATGCATCGGCTCCGGCCGGAGCCGATACAGACATAAAAGTAAGGGTGTCGGAGCCGATTGGCGCCGACACCGAAGCCTGAGCCACATGGTGATCGGAACCGATCGGAGCAGACACCGAGTGGTCGAACCAGAATCGCACCGATAGCCATCGGTGCAAGGTTTAAACCAGAATCGGCTCCAGCCGAGCCGATCTCGACTCTGAAAGAGTCGAGCCAGGCCGCAGGCTTGGACACAGAAGCCTGGGCCTTGGAAGACTTAGAAGTCTTAGATGGAGCCGACTTAGCCGGAGAGCCCTCCGGCTTAAGAAGGCCCCTCAAAATAAGCTTATTTCTCCTTTCCTGCAGGACTCTCTGGCTAAAAGAATGACAAATCGCACAGGAGTCCTGCAGGTGGAGAGGTCCCAGGCAGTATAGGCAAGAAGTGTGACCGTCTGTCAGAGACATTTTCTGACAGCACGAGTCACACTTCTTAAAGCCTGAGACCCTTTCCTTAGACATGTTGTAAAACACACACACACAACACCTGTCCAAGAAATTTACAATCCCAAAAGGGAAAAAAATATTTTCTCACAAACACACACACACCCTAACAAGGGGGGGGATGGGAAGGGATGGGAGAAGGCCTGACTAAAAAGTTTTAGAAGAGAGGGAAATTTAGTCAGGAAAGGACTAAAACTATTAATTTTAACTTTAAATATAACTTTAAACTGAAAAAGGGGCAAAAGTAGTAGTGTATAAATCACTTACCAGGAGCTGGTAAAAGGAGGACCTCATCAGCGAAGCGGCAAACGAGATCTGGGTACTTACTGCCTTGCATCATGGGATATGGGGCTGCCTCGAGCTGGTAAAAGTGACTCTCGAGCTTAGCAAGTGCCGAGTCGGAGCAGAGGATCGGCTCCGAACCCATCAAGCAAGAATGAAGGCTAGATTGACAACTTAACATATCCTTTTATGCTGTACAGCTCATAAGGGCATGGCATCTAGGTCCAAAAAGGTCATTATTCCACTGTACTCTGCTTAACAGACCGATCACAGTGTCCAATACTCCCTTTGGTATGTACCTGACCAGGAATATACAACAACTATAACAACCTCAGAGGTTCTTTACAAAAAGAATACAAAAGATGTAACAAATCTGCATTATGCACAGCACCTTAAAGCCCTTTCTACTTAGTCTCCTACATATTGCTGAGGAGTGCTCTATGCCTGGCTTACAAGGCATCCACAAACCCCACACTTAAGTCAAACAGTGTCAGAAATAAAAGGTCTAGGGACCTGAATTTTGTCTGTGATTTAAACAGAACATGCTGGAGAGAGAGTTGTGTGTTCCACAGACTGCCCCTCCTGTGGAACAGGCTTCCCATCCATATGAAGCAGAGTTGGTCTATTATCCATTTTAAGCACAGATTAGTGGCTGGGGAATAGGAACATTTACACCAAGCCTGTCACCCATGTTCCTTACAGACAGAGACGTAGTTCTTAAATGCCTAGCCCTCAATGTCCTGTTTGGATAAAAGACATCACTATTCTTTCAGGAAAAAGTACAGTTTTGTACCTACCATAAATGTAGATGTCCGATAGGAATGCATCTGCAGTCCTTACAAATGGGTTGTCCTGTCGTCAGGCAGCCCTTCGGTCGGCCGGATTCCAAAGTCTGGGTCTGGCCTCGGCTGGTGTCACACTTCACCCGACGTCATAGCTGCAGTTATTCGGGTATAAAGGCATCAGCCGATGCCATCTTCCTCAGTGTTTCTTGCCCCAGATGCCAGGTGCCCTCTAGGAAGGCTAAATTTGGATAAATGCCAATGATTCCAAATAGTAGAGAGCAAACACAGAAAATAAGCATGTATGTACATATATACAAACAAATACACCATAATACATTCCCCCAGCTAGCTATAAGATGGGCAAATACCCTAGGAGTACCACAGAGGGGAAAGGCGGGTGGGTAATCCTGACTGCAGATGCATTCCTATCGGACATCTACATTTATGGTAGGTACAAAACTGTACTATGTCCTTCAAGGATGCATCTGCAGTCCTTACAAATGGGTAGAATACCATAGCCAAACTGGGGGAGGAGGTAAAAAGAAGTTATGGTGTAGTTAAGATCCCTTGCAAAACAGCAGTGGCAAAACCTGCTCGGGATCTAGAGTATAAAGGTAAATTATAATGCTTGGCAAATGTATGCACGGAGCTCCAAGTAGCAGCCTCTAAAATGTCCTTGGTAGCCACTCCTCGTAGGAAAGCTGTGGTAGTGGCTGTAGCCCTTGTAGAGTGAGGCCTGATGTTTTCTGGAGTTTTCTTTCCATGGTAGGAGTAACAAAATCTGATGCAATTTCCTATCCACTTGGAAATAGTCTGTTTTGAAATTGCTTTTCCTTCCATTCCTGTTGCATATGCTACCAGTAGCTGGTCAGTTTTTCTATTGCCCTTGGTCCTGTCCAGGTAGTAGCGTAATTGTCTATGTACATCCAAGATATGCAATAGTCTTTCTCCCCTGTTCTGTGGGTTGGGGAAGAATGTAGGTAGGTGGATAGCCTGATTTAAAGATACTCTGGAGACCACCTTAGGCATAAAAGTAGGATTTGTTCTCATGGACACTATCTTGATGAAAGATCAGGAAGGGTTGTACTGCCATTGATGCCTGTAGCTCAGATACCCTTCTTGCTGAAGTGATTGCCAGTAGGAAAGCAGTTTTCCATGATAAGTATTGTAATTCTGCTGTTGCTGCTGGTTCGAAAGGAGGAAGTGTTAATTTTTCTAGCACAAAGTTCAAGTCCCATGCTGGCAATGGTGGTTTCCTAGGAGGTTTTACATTTTTAATTCCTCTCAAACTGCCTGAGCAGAGGATGTGAGAAGACTGGAGGATCCAAGTCGTATTCTGCTGAAATAGCTGATGCATGAATCTTAATGGAAGAATAGGACAGGCCTTTGTGAAAGAGCTCTGCCAAGTATTCCAGGATGTTGGCTATGTTTACCAGTGACACATCTTCTCCTTTTGTAGTACTCCAAATGTGGTATCTTTTCCATTTTGCTGAATAATTTTTCCTTGTTGAGGGTCTGCGAGCCTCCAGGATAATGTCTTTAACCCTTTGTGATAAATTTGGGTTAATTGGCCTTATGCAATGTTCCAGGCAGTCAGCTGCAGCGTTTTCAGGTTTGGATGCAGGATGTTGTAGTTGTTCTGTGTTAACAGCAAGGGAACCAGGGGTAAGGGCCACATTTGTTCCCGAGACATGCTCCTCAGTAATGGATACCAATGTTGTCTTGGCCAGTCTGGAGCTATCAGAATGATCCTTGGACGGTCCTCTTTGATCTTTAATAACACCTTGTGCATCAAAGGAAGTGGTGCGAATGCATATGCTGTCAAGTTTTTCCAGCTGAAAGATAGGGAGTCCACCTTCCAAGCAAGTGGGTGGTACGTCCTAGTGCAGAATTTCTGTAGCTGGTGATTGTGTGGGGATGCAAATAAGTCTATTTCTGGGAGTCCCCATTTTCTTGTAATGGTTTTGAAGATGTCTGGATGCAGCATCCATTCGTGGGCATCCGTAGTAGTCCTGCTTAATATGTCTGCTAGAATGTTTTCTTTTCCTGGTACAAAAATTGCTTGTAACTGAATGTTGTAGCTCAGGGCCACATTCCAGAGGTCCAGTGCCATCCGGCACAGAGGGTACGAATGTGTGCCTCCCTATTTGTTGATGTACCACAACTGTGGTGTTGTCTGTCCTTATCATCAATTGACCTTGTCGGAGAAATGGTCTGAATGTCTGAATTGCCAGTTTTACTGCCAGCATTTCCTTTAGATGTGTAGGTGCAGCTGGTCTGGAGTCCATAAACCTTGAATGCACTTGTCCAGCATGTGGGCCCCCCAACCGAGGTCTGAGGCGTCCGTCGTGATGGTTTGGCTTGGCTGAGTGTTGTGGAAGGGCAATCCTGTGTTTGCCTGACAGGCCTGAGCCCACCATAGGAATTCTTGTTTCAGGCATAGAATTATTGGAATTTGAGTTTCGAGGCTGTGCTTGTGTTGAGACCATAAATTCCTTAGGTACCACTCTAACTTTCTCATATGCAGTCTGGCATGTGGAACCAATATTATGCAGGATGCCATGAAGCCCAAGGCTTGCAGGACTTTTCTTGCTGTTAGATGGTCCTGCTTTGTTAATGCCAAGAAGTAGAGAGGTAGTTGCTTCTGTTTTTCTACCGTTAGGAATGCCATTTGTTTTGATGTGTCCAGCTCTGCACCCAAAAAGGTTATCCTTTGGGATGGTATCAGCCTTGACTTTTTTATATTGACTGTATATCCCAGGGCTTGTAGTAGGTAAATGACCCTTTGCAAGTCTTCTGCTAGCTTGTTGTTGTTGTCCGCTTGTATCAGGCAGTCGTCCAGGTAAGGGTAGATTTGGATTCCCTGAAGCCTGCAATGAGCAATTACTGATGCCAGGCATTTCGTGAACACTCTGGGCGCAGTAGATAAGCCAAAGGGCAATGCTGAGAATTGATAATGCTCTGATCCTGCAAGAAATCTGAGGTATCTTCTGCAATTTGGTCGTATGGGGACGTGCAGGTATGCCTCCTTGAGATCTAGAGTTACCAGCCAAGACTCCTTGCCCAGCATGGGAAGAAGCTGCTGTAGAGTCAGCATTTTGAATTTTGGAACAATGAGGAATGTGTTTAAAGCGGACAGGTCGAGAATAGGTCTCCATTTGCTCTCTTTTCTTGGTACCAGGAAGAGTCTGGAGTAAAATCCCTTTCCTTGCTCCATAGATGGTACCTTTTCCACAGCTCTCATTCTTAATAATTGAGATATTTGTTTTAGAGCTTCTGCCTTTTGATTTGGAGGTAGGTTTGGCATTCCTCTTCGGTAGAGTATGGAAGTGAAACCTGTAACCTTGGTCTATTGTCTGCAAAATCCACTTGTCTCTTGTGATGTAATGCCAGTTTGTTGAAAATAAGGCTAGCTTCCCGCCTAAGGGTGCTTCTAGTTGTTCCCTGGTAGGCGGTGCCAGAGCCAAGTCACTGTGATTGCCCTGTAGTTGCGGTGGTGGCTGTGTCTGTGGCTGTACCTCGCTGGTTGTTACCCTGCCCCTGGCGTCCCCTGTAGGCACCCCTGGATTGGCTTCTGCCTCTTGAACGCCTATTCCTGCCTCTCTGAGTTCTGGAGGAGTCTGGAAAGGACCAATTCTTGGAGGGCCAATTCCTGCTAAGCCTTGGAGGTTGGACCTGTAAGAAATCTTTCACTGTTTGGACAGATTTTGCCTTCTCTTCCATCTTCTTCAGCACTTGTTGTGCAGGAGAGCCAAACAAATTGATCTTATCCATAGGAGCATCTAATAGTTTTGATTTGACATGGTCTGGTAAGGCCTGCTCTTTTAACCATGCATGCCTTCTGATAACTATGCCAGTCATGGCTGATCTAAAGGAAGTCTCCAGTGCATCATAGCCGCATTTTAAAGAATGGTTACTGACTTGCTGAATGTTATGTACCATTTCCTGTACGGATTTTTTGTCTAATGTTTCATCAGAGGACAATTTTTTGGTTAACTGGTCTAGCATAAATTCTTGATACTGGATCATGTGAAATTGACAGTTCAAGGCCCTAGCTGAAAGAGTAGCAGAAGTGTAAACTTTTTTACCCCATCTCTCTAAGGATCTGGATTCCCTTTCAGAGGGGAGGGGATTTTTGGCAGAGGTAGCTGCTACAGCCTTAGGTCCTTGGGAGATAGTCTCGGGATCTGCAAAAGGAGCCTTATACAAGTGGTAATGTGTGCCCGGGACCCTGTAGTACCTATCGGGCTTAGCAGGGGCCAGAGGTAGAGAATCAGGAGCAGTACAAGCATCATTAAATGCATCATCTACAACAGAAAGAACTGGAGGAATGGCTAAAGGCCTATGTTGTGGTAAATGCAGAAGGGTTCTAAGCCTTTTTCTGGAATCTGAAAAATCCTGGCCCTGCCACTGAAATTGTTCCCTCATAGCATGCAAGGTTTCCCCAAAAGAAAATTCCTCAGGCGGAGAGGCAGAAGGGATGGACTCTTCAGCATCAGAGTCTTCATAAGGGGAGTAAGGAGCCTCTGGAGGGTCTGTATCATTTGAATCATCAGAGGAATCATCTGTAGAGACTGGCTCAGGGGGCTCTGCTCTAGGTCTCTTCTCTGGAGGTGGGTGAGAGGCCCTGTCTGGTTGAGGTTGGGATCCTCGGATTAAAGAAATGAGATCCTCTGCTAAACTAAGCATTTGTGAGCTAGAGCTAGGCCTGTGAGAGGGGGTCTTAGCAGGCACAGATTTAGTAGCTTTAGCTGCTTTAGCCCTGGCAAAGGCCTTAATGGACATGGCTGCAGGTGGCCTAGCAGCTCCACGTGCAGGGGTTGAAATATCCAAGGGAATAGTGTCTGATAATTCCTGAGAAACTGCAACAGCAGGTGGGATATCAGAAGCAGATTCCACCAGGTTGGAAGAGGCCTCGGTAGAAGGTAAGTTTTCGGCTGAAGGAAGAACCGCTTGCTCGGTTTCAGCCGAAACAGACACTCGCGGTTGGCTTAACCGCGGTTTCGGCCGAAACCGCGGACCGCGAGTGTCGGTCCTTTTCCTTGCGTTTTTAGATATTTGCGAAGTCGGAGGATCCGATGGCATAATATAAGCAAAATCGGAGCCGAAAAACTCAGCAAATTCCGACCAACGTCTAAGCGTCCGCCGGTTAAAAGAAGCACAGGCTAGACAAGCTGCGACGTCGTGGTCTGGGCCTAGACAAGGTAAGCAGTAAGAGTGGAAATCTTTATGAGGTATTTGTTTCCCACAAGTTAAACAGTTATTCACTTTTTCTGACATCGGCTGAGGCAAGAAAGAGTCCCCAACGGGGTACTTAGCTTTTTAGAAGTCTTCGGTAGTAGTATTCGGTAGTAATCTCTGGTTCTGACCGACCGGCACTTGCAAACAGCTTCTGCTTCAGGCGCCACGCGGCAAGAAAGACTGAGGAAGATGGCGTCGGCTGATGCCTTTATACCCGAATAACTGCAGCTATGACATCGGGTGAAGTGCGACACCAGCCGAGGCCAGACCCAGACTTTGGAATCCGGCCGACCGAAGGGCTGCCTGACGACAGGACAACCCATTTGTAAGGACTGCAGATGCATCCTTGAAGGACATCTTGGCTATGCTTAGAAAGCCCCCCCCCCCCAGGTCATTGGCCTAGTAATCTATGAATCTATGACCTGGTTAGTAACCTCTTTTTAGGTTAAGACTCAATGTGGTGTTTATACTACAGGGGAAAATGGAAACTTCCCCTACTCTTTTCATTAAGTGCCATATCATCTTTAATATCCACCTGAGCAACTGCCAACTCAAAACAGATTGGACCTGGGTTTAACATCTAATTCAAAGGCTGGTTGATAAATTGATGCTTCAAATATTTTAGTAAGAGGGCAGAGGATGTCTACAATCTGTAAGATTACAGAGAGCAGTTGACTCCTGAAAACTTCACAGAAGTAATTCAATGAGATACTGGGATCTATCTGGGAGTACACTGGGAGCCAGTCAATGTTAAGGTAGATGTCCAGTAGTAGTTTACTTTATTGAAAGGGTTGACAAGTAATGAAAACTAAATCTTGCTTGGTTTTGAATGACCACATTAATATTAATGGACAATGATCACAGATGGAGTTTGGCAGAATGCCAGTGTTAAATATCTTTGCTTTATATTTGTTATAAGGTCAACTGAATTATTTCCTGCAAGAATACCCTTGTTGGTGGTTTTATTTTTTTCTAGGCCTAAATAGTTTAGCATTATGTAGACTCCTGATCCTTCGGGGCTATTAGCATGGTAATTAAAATCTTCCAGAAGAATATAGATTTTAATAACATTAGTAGCGAGCATAACCGGGAAAAGCCGAAAGACACAACAAGTAGTGAGCATATCCTTTTTTTTTTTTTGAATAACAACGCCGACTGAAGAAGGATGTAAACAGTGCCTATGGAGAGATTGAGAGTCCAGTTGAGACTTTTGTCATCCTGGGCCATTTTGAGCAAGGGTTTTTTTTTTTTTTTTTTTTTTTTTTTTAAATTACCTGCATACAGCCTCACACACATACACACCTAATCCCCATCTATTATTTTGCAAGATGGTATATGGTTCTCTTATATGAGCATGGAGGGACAGAAAAGTACAGTTGTGTGCACTTACCATAAATGTAGATGTTAGAGTGTATTCACGGTTGCAGTCATCAGATTTGGGTCATCTGCCTGCAGGTAGTCATCAGCCGGCCTGAATACCAGAGTCTTGGATTCCTGCATCGGATGCTCTCTTCAGGTCATCAGGGGTATAAAACGTGCAACCGACGCCATTACATCAGCTTTTCTAGCCCCAGATGTCAGCTGCCCCCAAAAACATACACCAAACAAGAAGGAAAGGTAGAGCCAAAAGAAGTCAGGGGGCTGGAGGGAGTTTAACCAGGACTGCAACAGTGAATACACTCGAACATTTACATTTATGGTAAGTTTACACAAAGTACAGCTGTGTACACTTCCCATAAATGTAGATGTTGGGAGTGTATTCACTGTTGCAGTCATTACATTTGGGTAATTCTGCTGGCAGGTTGCCCTCAGCCGGCCTGAATTCCAAAGTCTTGGGTCCTGCTTCGGCTGCTGTCGCCTCTTCCCTGACGTCAGGTTGTCAGGGGTATAAAAGAAGCAGCCAACGCCATTTTCTTTAGTTTTTATTGCCCCAGATGTCAGGTGCCCCCCAAAAAGGGTAGCCAAAATTTATATATGTATAATTATATGCACCAATATAAAATTTACCTTCATCTACAAGCAAATACACCACATAGGTTGTATAAATCAGAGAAGGAAAGATAGGTTCCATCAGAAGAAAAGGGAGATGGTGGGTGGGTAACCTGGACTGCAACAGTGAATACACTCTAACATCTACATTTATGGTAAATGTATACAACTCTACTATGTTCTTCGTGTTTCACTGTTGCAGTCATTACATTTGGGTAGAGTCCCACAGCTAAGGTTGGGAAGCTGGAGCTGAACAGCATTAGGAGCGGCTATGAGGCCTGCAGAACTGCAGTGGCAAAGCCTGCCCTGGATTTAGAGCAGAATGGCAGATGATAGTGCTTTGTAAAGGTGTGCACTGAACTCCAAGTAGCAGCCTCTAAAATGTCCTTGGTATGTACTCCCCTGAGAAAGGCTGCAGAAGTGGCTGCAGCTCTGGTCGAGTGTGGCCTAATGCCCTCGGGTACTGGCTTGCCATGGTGTACATAGCAGAAACTAATGCAGTGGCCTATCCACTTTGAAATAGTCTGCTTTGAGATCGCCTTTCCTTGTGATCATGCAGCATATGTCACTAGTAATTGCTCTGTCTTTCTGAAAACTTTGGTTCTGTCCAAGTAGAATCTAAGCTGTCTGTGTACATCCAAAGAATGCAGAATTCTCTCCCCCTTGTTCTGTTGATTTGGATAGAAGGTTGCAGGTGAATAGTTTGGTTGAGAGCCACACTAGACACCACCTTAGACATAAATGTTGGGGTTGTCCTCAGAGAGACCCTGTCTGGATAAAAAAATGAAAAGGTTCCACAGCCATGAGTACCTGTAGCTCTGAAACTCGTCTTGCAGAAGTTACTGCTACGAGCAGAGCTGTTTTCCCAAGACAAAACCTTTATATCAGCAGTAGCAGCTGGCTCGAAAGGAGGCAGAGTGAGTTTTTCCAAGACATAGTTGAGGTCCCATGCAGGCACTGGTGATGATCTTGGAGGTCTTACATTTTTGGCACCGAGGTACTGCTTTAATAAGGGATGAGAAAAGATTGGTGGCTCTACATTGTAATGAGCCGAAATGGCAGAGGCATGGATTTTAATAGATGAAAAAGATGGGTGTTTGTCCAGCACCTCAGTTAAGTATTGCAAAATCTGAGGAATATTTGGCACAGCTGAATCAGTTCCTTGTGCCTGGTTCCAAGCACAGAATCTCTTCCATTTTCCAGCATAATATTTTCTAGTACTAGGCCTTCTGACTTCCAAAATGACATTAATCACAGCTTTACTGAGAGGTGTGTTTTGTATGAGTATGTTATTCACCATGCTGTCAGGTTTAAAGTTCTGAGCTGGCTGGGCAGGTCCTGACTGTTTTGCTGAGACAGTAGATGAGGTATTTCAGGTAAGGTGCAAGCTGGGCATTGAGACAAGCTCCTTAGTATTGGATACCAGTACTGGCGGAGCCAGTCTGGGGCAATCAGTATCATCTTTTGGCTTCTCCTGTCTGACCTTTAGGAGTACCTTGGGAAGGAGAGGCAGAGGGGGAAATGCATATACTGATAGGGCGCCCACTCTCCATGCTTGTCGGTGATAAATCCTTGTGCATAATCTATTTAGTTGGTAATTGTGAGGGGAGGCAAATAGATCTATGTCCGGACAACCCCATTTCTTTGTTATCATGCTGAAGACTTGTGGATCCAGGTGCCACTCGTGGGGATCCATGAGGTTTCTGCTTAGTTCGTCTGCCAGAGTATTCTTCCTTCCTGGCAGGAATTGTGCCTGCAGATGTACTTGGTAAGTCAATGTTGTGTCCCACAAAGTCATGGCTAGTCTGCAAAGGGAGTAAGAATGTGTGCCCCCCTGCTTGTTTATATACCACATGACCGTGGTGTTGTCTGTCTTTATCAGTAGTTGTCCTGGATGAAGTAGGTCCTTGAAGGCTGTCTGGGCATTTGCATCTCTTTTTGATGGATATGTAGATGCATTTGGTTTGAGGTCCATGTGCCCTGAATGCATCTTCCTGCCATGTGGGCCCCCCAGGCATAGTCTGATGCATCCGTTGTTAGTGTCTGCCTGGCTGGGGGTAATGAGAATGGCTGTCCCCTGTTTTGGGGACAAGCCTTTGCCCACCATCGAAACTCCTGTTGCAGCCAGGGAATGAGAGTAATCATAGTTTCCAGGCTGTGGCAATGTTGAGTCCAAACACTTTTTAGGTACCATTGAAATTTCCTCATATGCAGTCTTGCATATGGAATTAGTAGGATGCAGGATGCCATGAAGCCCAAAGCCTGCAGAATTTTTCTTGCAGATAACTGGGTCTTTGTTGCCAACATTTTGAAATAGGTAGTCAGTTGCCTTTGTTTGTCCGGCGTGAGATAAGCCATCTGGGCAGTTGTATTTAAGCTTGCACTCAGGAATATTATCTCTTGAGTGGGTACTAGTTTTGATTTCTTTTCGTTGACCGTGTACCCTAGGCATGTTGGATGTCTTTTCACAAACGCCAGATGCTGTATAAGAATGTCCTTGTTCTCTGCTTGAATTAGACAGTCGTCCAAGTAAGGATATATTTGTATTCCTCTTTGTCTGCAGAATGCAATTACTGGTGCAAGGCACTTTGTAAAGACCCTGGGCGCAGTAGATAAGCCAAAGGGCAGTGCAGAGAATTGGTAATGCATTGAGCCAGCCTTAAATCTGAGGTATCTTCTGCATATTTGTCTGAGACATGCAGGTATGCCTCTTTTAGGTCTAAAGTCACAAGCCAAGCGTTCTTGCCCAGCATGGGCAGAAGCTGCTGCGAAGTCAACATCTTGAATTTTGGTATATCCAGGAATGTGTTCAAAATAGATAGGTCCAGTATTGGCCTCCAGGCCTTGCCCTTTCTGGGTACCAAGAACAGTTGAGTAAAAGCCTTGTCCCTGCTCTTGCTCTGGTATTGGTGAATGGCCCCCATGTCCATGAGGGATGAGACTTGTTTTTGTGCCTCTACCCATTGATTTTTTGGAAGATCTGGCCAGCCGTTTGCCTTTGGCAGGGTATGGAAATGGAACATGTAGCCTTGTGACATGATATTTAGGACCCACTTGCCCTGGGTTATAATGTGCCAATTTTGAGAAAAAAGTGCTAATTTTCCCCCTAAGGGTGCTGCCAGGAGACAAGTGCTTGGTGCAGGCAGGGGGAAGTCATTGAGACCGTTTCCTGTATGGTTGTGATTTGTCTTCTCCAACTTTGGAGGTAGAAGCCCCCCACTGCTTTGGGCGGTATGAACCTTGCGCCTGGGATCTGCCTCTAGGGCATCTGGATCTGCCCCTTTGAGGTCTGTCTGACACAGGAAAGGACCAGTTCTTTGTTGGCCAGTGTCTACTAAACCTAGGTGGCTGTACTTGTAAAAAAATCTTTGACCGTTTGCATAGATTTAGCTTTGTCCTCCATTTTCTTTAACACCTCTCCAGGGACCTAAACCTCAGCACAAAAATAAATAGGACATGCTGGAGGGACAGATTCATTTCCCAGAGGCTCCCCTCACTCTGGAATAGAATCCCAATTCATGTTAGACATAGCCCCTCGCTGACCCTCTTCAAGCGAAATCTGGACGCGTGGATGGAAAATCGCAAATTCACTCCTGGGATCTCTTCTGTGTCCCTGCTAGACAGAGGCACAGTAAACTAATCTTAAAAGGGTACCTTCTGTGACCTACTTTACAGAGGCACAGTAGGCTAATCTAATAGGGAGGCGGAAGCCAAATACACTCTGGCTGGGCTTATATATGCCCTAGGGCAGATAGCCCAGTATATACCTATGAACCTCTTCTGCCGTAACACCAAGCAAAGTATCATGCTGTAAAGATGCATCTAATAATTTAGCTTTAACATGATCAGGCAGATTTTGTTCCTTTAACCAAGCATGCTTCCTAATTACAGAAGCTGTGACTGCGGCCCTGCAGGAGGCCTCTAAAGAATCAAAACCACACTGCAAAGCATGCTTTCCAACCGGTTCAGCTGCATGCAATAAATCATGCATTTCCTTGTTTTCTGCACATTCAGAGTTTAACAACATTTTCTGTTTAAGCAATGCCATGACATGTTGCTGATATTTGAGTATATGAAACTGACAGTTTAAGGCCCTTATAACCAAGGTAGCAGACGTGTAAACCTTTTTTCCCCATCTATCCGGTGCCCTAGAATCTCTGTCAGAGGGGGTAGGGTTTTTTGCAGCGGAAGCCTTAACTCCTTTGGGACCCTGAGAAATAGTTTCTGGGTCTGCAGCAGGGTTTTCAAAAAGGAATTTATGAGAGTCAGGAACCCTGTAATATCTGTCAGGCTTAACAGGAGCTGGAGGTAAAGAGTCAGGGCTAAGACTAGACTCTGAAAACACATCATCTACAATGTCTAACACAGGTGGGATGGCTAGCAGCTTGTGTTGAGGTAGTAAAATGAAATCCCTGAGCCTTGGTATGTAAGGTTTCTCCAAAAGAATAGTCCTCTGGAGGAGTCTGTAGTGGCCTGCGACTCTAAAGTAGCGGGTGTCGGGGGCTGTGAAAGCGCCTCACTGAGGACCGGCGAACCGGCGACTGGCTTAGGAGAAGCTTTGTCGTCGTTTTTTGGCCACGGTTGTTTTTTTCCTTTTCTTTGCGTTTTTTGTGAACTCCAGTAGTCGGATGGCTATCTGACGACATTTCTGAATAATTAAACTGGCGTCCAAAATAGTTTAAAGCAAAATCATACAGACGCTTAATAGTGTGTTGGTTAAATCTAGCACAAAACCGACAACCAGAAACGTTGTGATCAGGGCCTAGGCAAGGAATACAGTAAGAATTAAAATCCTTATGGAGGTATTTGCTTCCCACAAGAAATACAATTAACTTTTTCTGACATCGGTCTGGAGCAAGAAAAAAAGTTTCCCCAACGGGGTACTTAGCTTTATTGAAGACTTCGGATCGGAAACTCTAACACGAAAATCTCAGGAGTCAGCAGACCGGCACTTGCAAACTGCTTCTGCTTCAGCCACCGCGCGGCAAGAAAGACTAAAGAAAACGGCATTGGCTGCTTCTTTTATACACCTGACGACCTTATGTCAGGGAAGGGGCAACAGCAGCCGACGCAGGATCCAAGACTTTGGAATTCAGGCCGGCTGAGGGCAACCTGCAAGCACGATTACTCAAATGTAATGACTGCAACCATGAAACACGAAGAACATCTGCACTATGTTCTTCGCGTTTCACTGTTGCAGTCATCACATTTGTGTTGATTCCCAAAGCTACAGAATTTAGAGAGCATTAGGGCCAGCTATTAAGCCCTGCAAGACTGCAGTGGCAAAACCAGCTCTGGATTTAGAAAAAATAGGCATGTGGTAATGCTTGGTGAAGGTATGTACGGCGCTCCAGGTAGCAGCTTCTAGGATGTCCCTGGTAGGGACTCCTCTGAGAAAGGCTGTAGAGGTAGATGCAGCCCTGGTGGAATGCGATTTTATCCCCTGTGGGGTAGGTTTTCCATGGTGCTTGTAGCATAAATGAATGCAATGGGCTATCCCAATCACAGTGGCCTTCCCCTCTGCCCCTGCAGCAAAGCCAACTAGCAGCTGTTCAGATTTTCTGAAAGGCTTAATCCTGTCCAAATAAAATCTAAGTTGTCTGTGCACGTCCGAAGAGTGCAGTATTCGTTCTACTTTGTTTTGTGGATTAGGGAAAAAAGAAGGCAAATGAATGGACTGATTTAGGGCCACACTAGACACCACCTTGGGCATAAAAGGAAGGATTGGTCCTGAGGGGAAACCCTGTCTGCATGGAAGATAATGAAGGATTCCACTGCCATGAGGGCCTGTAATTCAGACACTTCTTGCTGAAGTGATGGCTAAGGAAGGCTGTTTTCCAAGAAAGGAATTTCAACTCTGCAGTTGCAGCTGGCTCAAATGGAGGGAAGAGTAAGCTTTTCCAATACAAAGTTAAGGTCCCAGGCTGGAGTAGGGCCTCTCCTGGGGGAGTCTTTAAATTTTTGGCCCCTCTAAGGAATTGCTTTAGCAGGGGGTGAGAGAAGAGGGGTGGCTCAGTATAATAATGTGCTGAAATGGAAGAGGCATGAATTTTAATTGATGAGAAGGACAGGCCCTTGTGGAGCATTTCTGTTAAGTACTTAAGAATATGAGGTAAGCTGGGCACTGTTGTGCCCATCCCCAGAGTCTGGCTTCAGGAACAATATTTCTTCCACTTTTCAGCATAGGCTTTTCTAGTACTAGGCCTCCTTGCCTCCAGAATGACATCTAGCACCTGCTTACTGAGGGATGCTATTGGAGAACTCAAGGAATTAGCCAGGCTGCAAGGTTTAGGGTTTGAAGCTGAGGGTGCAGAATCTGGCTCGCCTGCTGGGACAGCAGGGAAGGGGTCTGAGGCAGGTGCCATGGTTCCAGCAGTGTCATACTGCGCAAGAGGGGGTACCCAGTGCTGGCATGGCCAGTCTGGTGCAATCAGTATTGTGCTTGGCTTGTCCTGTTTGATCTTTTGCAGAACCTTCGAGAGGAGAGGCAGAGGGAGAAAGGCATAAACCGAGAGGCTTTCCCAAGTAAAGGACAGTGCATCCACTTTCCAAGCTTGACTGTGGGAAGTCCTTGTGCAGAATTTGTCTAATTGGTAGTTCTGAGGGGAGGCAAACGGGTGCATCTCCAGAGTCCTCCATTTGTTCCTTAAGAGGTTGAATATTTTTGGTTCCAGTTTCCATTCGTGTGGGTCCATGATATTTCTGCTTAGGTAGTTTGCCAGTGAATTTAGCTTGCCTGGCAGGAATTGACCTTCTAGATGCACTTGGTAGCTCAAGGCTGTGTTCCACAGAGCCATGGCTAGTCTGCAGAGAGGGTTCCCCCCTGCTTGTTTATGTACCACATAACTGTGGTCTTGTCCCTCTTTACCAATAATTGTCCTGGAATTATGTGGTCTTTGAAGGCTGTCAGGGAATTCTGTAGAGCTAACATTTCTTTTTGGTTGATATGCAGGTGCATCTGTCTCAGGTTCCATTTACCCTGAATGCACTGCCCTGCCAAGTGAGCCCCCCATGCATAGTCTGATGCATCTGTTAGGGTTTGGGCGGCAGGGAGAAGAGTGAAAGGGAGCCCCTTGTTGTGGTAGCAGGCCTCTGCCCACCAACAAAACTTTGTCTTTATACAAGGAATGATAGGAATCACTGATTCCAGGTCCCGAGAATGTTGACACCATAGGCCTTTTAGATACCATTGTAGTTTCCTCATATGCAGTCTTGCATATGGAATTAGTGGAATGCAAGAGTCCATGAACCACAGGGCTTGCAGAATTTTCCCTGCATATAGCTGGGTCTTTGTGCCCAGTAGTTTGAAGTAGGTTGCCAAATAAACTTGTTTCTCTGGAGTGAGGAAAGCCATCTGGGAAGTTGTGTTCAAACTTGCTCCCAGGAATACAATCTGTTGGCGGGGTACTAGGTGAGATTTCTTTTCGTTTATGGTGTACCCCAGTGAGGTTAGAAGTTTCTTTACGAATGCAGATGGTTTAATAACAAGTCCTGGCTTTCTGCCTGAATCAGACAGACAATCATCCAAGTATGGGTATATTTGAATATTTCTCTGCCTGCAAAATGCAATGGCTGGAGCTAGACACTTTGTGGATACCCTGGGCGCAATTGATAAGCCAAAAGAAGTACAGTTGTGTACCTACCATAAATGTAGATGTTAGAGTGCATTCACTGTTACAGTCATTACACTTGGGTTATCCTGCTGGCAGGCTACCCACAGTCGGCCCGAATTCCAGTGTCTTGGTCCGGCGTCAGTTGCTGTCACCTCTTCCCTGACGTCAGTGTGCCAGGGGAATAAAAGCTGCAGCAGATGCCATTTTCTTCAGTTTTTCTTGCCCCAGATGTCAGGTGCCCCCAAAAGGGTATGCTAAAAATTATGCCAATAAAAAAGCATGCACTAAAATAAGAAGTTATGTACCTACCATAACGTTCCATGTTAGTTGTCTTCTTCTCGCCTTCTTTCTTGCTGGATGGGTTCGGAGCCAATCCTCGTCTCCGACTCTGCCAATACTAAAGCTCGAGAGCTAATTCCACCAGCTCGAGGTTCCCCTATATCCCACAATGCTAGGCGGTAACTACTCAGATCTCATTTGATAGCTATACCAAGCAACCCTAGTCTCCATAGAATGGAGAAGGGAAACCCACCTCAAAACAACCTGCGTGAAAGGTATCGCAGACCTAAGAAAGGAGAAAAGGAGGTGGAAGAACGTGTGGGAATGACGACTTCCAGAGGAAGAACACAAACTGAATTCCTGTCGGTCTGTCCAGGCTTGGGGGAAGGAGGGTGGGACGCAAGAAAAAAGGCGTGAAGAAGACAACTAACATGGAACGTTATGGTAGGTACATAACTTCTTAATGCTAAGTTGTCTATCTCGCCTTCATTCTTGCTGGATGGGACCGCGTCCCTGGCACCTTATCCCGGGTGGCCTATCGGAACAGACTCTTGAGAACAGTGGAACCAAAGTTGGCACGGCTTCTGGAAACCATGTCCAATTTGTAATGTGAAATGAAGGTATGAGGAGAAGCCCAGGTGGCTGCTGCACAAATGGAATCTATTGGCAGCCTATCCTGAAAAGCTACGGATGTAGCTAATGCCCTAGTTGAATGAGCTCTAGGTCTTGAGGGTAGTTTTTGATGTCTGATCTCATAGAAAAAGGTAACTGTAGAGGTGAGCCATCTAGAGAGGGATACTTTAGTAACAGGAAGGCCCAATTTCCCTTCCGCATACGACAGAAACAATTGATCAGATTTCCTGAATTGTTTAGTTCTGTCTAAGTAATATCTAAGTTGGCGATGAACATCCAAAAAATGTAGCTTTTGTTCCGACCTGTTTGAATAGTTAGGGAAAAAGACGGGGAGATCAATAATTTGGTTTAGGTTTACTTGAGAGGAAACTTTAGGTAAAAAGGATGGATTAGTACAGAGGGATACCCTATCTTTGTGAAACACTAAGTAAGGAGGACGACTGCACAGAGCATGGAGTTCAGATGCCCTTCTCGCTGAAGTTATAGCTACCAGAAAGTGTCTTCCAAGAAAGCAACTTCAGAGAACATGAAGCCGGTTCAAGGGGAAGGATTAAGGATGCCAGAACCAAGTTCAAATCCCATTGAGGCGGGGGATCTTTGATTGGAGGTTTGAGAAGAAATACGCCCCTTAAAAAGGCTTTACAAAGTTTGTGAGCATTGATGCTAGACTCAGAGACACCAACATGAAAATTAGATATGGCAGCCAATTGAACTCTAATGGTAGATGCAGATGATCCTAAATGAAAGAGTTCTGCTAGAAAGTCTAGAATACACTGGATAGGTGCAGTAAAGGGATCGATGTTTTTTGATGTTGCCCAAAAAGAGAAGCGTTTCCATTTGCTACTATAAATCTTCCGGGTAGAAGATTTATGAGAGGCTATCAAGATATCTCGGACCGAGCGAGATATTGAGGGAAGCCTGGCTAAGGTTGGAATCGGAGAAACCACGCTGTGAGGTTTAGAGAAAGCAGAGATTGGTGCAGATGACCCGATTGGTGGGTTAACAGATATGGTACTGGGTCCAGATGCCAAGGCTGCTCCAAAAGGTAACGATGAAGAAACAGAAACCATATCTGTCGAGGCCAGTAAGGGGCAATGAGGATCATTGTCACTCTCAAAGCGATGGCTTTCTGAATTAGTTGAGATATCAGTGGAAAGGGGGGAAAGGCATATAGAAGTCCCCGGGGCCAATCGTGGACTACAGCGTCTCTGGGGGGATGTCCTGGTAAAGGGAAGAGAGTGAAGAAGTCGTGACACTTGCTGTTTTGGGGAGTAGCAAAAAGATCGCAGCAAGGCTGGCCCCATCTTAGGAATACTTCTTCTAGAACTGATTTCTTTAGAGACCACTCGTGGGGCATGAGAATTGCCCTGCTCAACTTGTCTGCAATAACGTTGGATTTCCCGGGAATGTGCGTTGCTATCAGAAAATGCTGAAAAGAGATCGCCCATTGCCAAAGTCTGAGAGCCTCTCGACATAAAGGGTATGATCCGTTTCCGCCTTGTTTGTTGATGTACCACACTATGGACATGTTGTCCGTCTGAATTGCAATAGTCCCAGTGGGAAGAGAGTCGTGAAGGGCTTGCAACGCTAAAAACACTGCTCTCATCTCTAAGACGTTTATGTGCAAGTGGCACTCAAAAGGTTGCCACGTGCCTTGGACTGTCCTGCCCTGATAATGCCCCCCCCCCACCCGATCAGGGAGGCGTCTGTTGTCAACGTGGCGACTGGGGGGGGGGGTGAAGGGTCTTCCTCGGAGAACTTGAGGTGATGTGATCCACCAAGACAATTGATTCGTGCATGATTGAGTTATCAATATGGTATGGGACATCAGGAGCTGTTGAAAGGACCATTGAGTAAACAGCATCCATTGGAGGATCCTCATGTGGAAGCGAGCTAAGGGGAGAAGGGGAATAGCTGCTGCCATGAGTCCTAACACCTTCAAAACTAGTCCGGCTTTGACTTTGTTGCATTGTAAGAGAAGGGAAACTTGTTTTCGAATGTCTGAAGCACTCTGCTCTGTGAGTCTGGCTGAAAGATTGAGTGCGTCTAAGGTGGCGCCTATAAAGGTAATAGATTGACGAGGCGACAAGGCAGATTTTTCAAAATTTATTGAAATGCCTAGAGCTTGGTAAGACTGGATGGTGAAGTCCCTGGATAGAAGAAGCTGATGTCTGGTGGTGGCGGTAAGGAGCCAGTCGTCTAAATATGGAAACACCTGGAATCCTTGACGTCTCAAGTGAGCCGCGACCACTGCCATGCATTTGGTAAACACACGGGGGGCTGTAGTGAGACCAAAGGGCAGGGCCCTGAAAATGGTAGTGACTGGCTCCTAGCCTGAAGCGGAGATATCTCCTGGAGCATCTGTTCATCTTGATGTGGTAGTACGCGTCCTGAAGATCTATCGAGCACATCCAATTGTCCTGACCCAAGAAAGGTAGAATGGACTGTAGCGTGACCATCCGGAATTTTGTTTTCCTGACATACTTGTTTAAGTAGCTGAGATCCAGTATGGGTCTCCAGTCCCCTGTTTTCTTTGGTACCAAAAAAAATTTGGAGTAGATTCCGGATCCTTGCTGGTCTGCTGGGACTGATTCGATAGCTCTTTTTGATAGCAGCTTTGAAATTTCTAATGCTGCTTGTTCCCTTAGACTGGGTGGAACGTCTGGAAGGGATCTTTTGGGTTGGGATGGGATGTGAATAAAGGGAATTTTGTAACCCTCGGATATGATCGACTGTACCCATTTGTCTTGAGTAAGGAAAGCCAGGATTTTGGGTACAGGGATAACCTTCCCCCGACTGCCTCCGAAGGTAGACAACCGGGCAGCCCCTCAGGGATGCTGAAAGGGTTTATCAGAGAACATTTTCTCTGCTACCCTGGTTTTGCGGACCTCCTCTGCCTCTAGGGCGGCGTCTATTATTATTCCCCCCTCTGCCTCTAGAGGGGAATCGACCTTGTGCGTCAGATGAGACTCCCTGGGATTGTTTACGGAACCACATCTTTCCTCCCCTCTGACCTTTGGGATAGGGTCTAGAAGGGGTAGAAAAACGGACTCCTACGGCAGAGAGAGTCTTACCTTCTATCTCACACCTGGTCAATGTATCCTTCACCTGTGGACCAAACAAGGATGATCCATCAAAGGGAGAATTGGTGAAGGACGCCTTGAAAGGGTCCGCAAAGTTGCACAGCCGCATCCAGGCGTGACGTCGCAAGGCAACACCTGTGCCTGCGGCTCTACTCGCCCCATCCGCAGCATATGAGACAAGCTGCATGGAGGAGTTAACGATGGAATTCAGGGTTGCCATCTTGGAGTTCATTCTGTCTTGGAACCCCTCAGCTGTAGGATCCTTTATCACTTCACCCATATCCTTGAGTAAATCTCTCTGGAGACGAGTGAAGTGGCATAAGTAGTTCAGCAACCGCATTGAAAAGGTCGCTGATGAGAACATCCGCTTGCCGTACCTGTCCATGGTCCTAGATTCCTTATTAGGAGGATGGACAGGAACCGAAGGATCGGCTAACTCCTTCTTAGTGGCCGCAGTCACCACCATGGCATCAACGGGGACACCTTTGGATAAAAAATCTTTATCTCTAGGGGCAGTAATAAATTTAGATGGCCTCCTCGGGGTGGGTTCCACTGAATCAGGAGCCATCCAGGCCTTCCTTGCCACCACTTCCATAAGGGGGTCAAAGGGAGGGGACACCCAGGAGGTAGAAGGGCGAGAGCCAAACGCCTCAAGATACACTGACTCATCCTCCAAAGGGTTAAGGGCTGGCCAGTTCCCCCTTTCAGGATCTCAAGGATGTCAGCAAAGGAGACATCCTCAGAGGGGGATCGAGTGAAGCCTTCATATTCCTCTAAGTCAGTGTCAGAGGTGATAGACTCAGGGGAGTCAATGTGCTTCCTCTTGCACTGCCTCTTCCTAGGGGGATCTCCTACCGGGTCAGGAGAGGCCTCGGAAGAGGAGGAAATTCCCAATGGGGAAACTTGAGGAGTTGGCTCTCTGCAGTCTAATGCAAGGGGGTGGGTAGAAATCACCGCAGGCACTGTAGATGGAGGGGCTGACGGAGCCGACTGTGGGGCAGACCCTGGTTCTAGCACGCTCCGCATGACCTCGAAGGCACCCCTGTCAGGCAAGGCCGGAGGTCCCCGCTCAGAAGAGACAAGGACCCCCCCGGCACCGACAGGGACGGCTCCGAAGCCGATGTCGGAGCCGAACTCACCAGTGCCGAAGCCCCGAGAGGAAGAGCGGGGTCGGACAAGGGTCCGATGCCACTCGCCCCCTCAGAGCCAACGAGGGAAGCTCGGTGCCGAGATCACTCCAGGGAGGAGATCGGAGCAGACGACGGAGCCGAAAGGGAAGGTATCGGATCCGACGCACCGACAGTCATGGCTCCGACAAGCCCTGGCTCCGAACTCAAAGGAGTCGGAGGAGGAATATATTGGGGAACGGAAATAGCCACTGACTGCTGAGTCGGGCTATGCAGCATTTGGGCCAGTGCCTCGGACTTGAGAAGTCTACTCACTACCCTTTGCAAATCGTGGTCAGATAGCCTGGAAGACAGTGAGGAATGTGTTTTATGGCTCCGTTCAGAAAGAAGAGGGGATCCTGGCGCCGAGTGCACGGAGCCGAAAGAGGGGGATCTAGATCTCTTCCTAGAATGTTGCTCCGATAAGAGTATCGGAGCCAACGGAGTTTTATCAACCTTGGCTCCAGCCGGAGCCAAGGTAACAGTATGAGGCTTGGAAACATCGGCTCCGCCCGGAGCCGATGTCGAAGCAGACTTTACCTTTCCAGAAGTCGACTCAGAAACCGGAGCCAACTGTTTGGAAGTTTTAGAAGGCTTCCCCGACACAGACTGAGTCGGGGGGGCCTTCAGGCTTTAATAAGCCATGCAAGATTAATTTATTCTTGCATTCCTGCAGGACTCTAGGGCTAAAACCATGGCAAACAGCACAAGAGTCCTGCAGGTGCAAAGGTCCCAGGCAATACACACAAGAAGTATGACAGTCTGTCAGAGACATTTTCTGACAGCACGAGTCACACTTCTTGAAGCCTGAGACCTTCGATTCCTTAGACATAATAAAAGGTCCAAGAAAGACACACACAGACACACACACAGGCCTTAATTAAAAATAAAATACCAGTCACACAAGGGGACTAGAAGGGGCCTAAGGCCTAAAACTAAAGGGTAAATAAAAGAAGGAATTAAGGGCAACAAAGTTGTCGAACCAGGAAAAGGAGTATTTAAAACTAAAGGTTTTAGTGAAAAAAAAAAAAAAAAAAAAGAGTACTAGGGGTCTAAGATTGAAGATTTTAGAATTAAATCTTTGACTAACCTGCCAGAGCCGGCAGAAAAGCACCTTGTCAGCTAAGCGGCAAACTAGATCTGGGTAGTTACCGCCTAGCATTATGGGATATAGGGGAGCCTCGAGCCGGTGGAATTAGCTCTCGAGCTTTAGTATTGGCAGAGTCGGAGCCGAGGATCGGCTCCGAACCCATCCAGCAAGAATGAAGGCAAAATAGACAACTTAACATTAAAACATTACCTTCATCTACAAGCAAATACACCACATAGGTTGTATAGAACTGAGAAGTACAGATTAGTCCCAGCAAAGAAAGGGGGATGGTGGGTGGGTAACCTGGACTGCAACAGTGAATAGACTCTAACATCTACATTTATGGTAGGTACACAACTGTAATAGGTTAATCGTGTTTCACTGTTGCAGTCATTACACTTGGGTTGAATCCCAAAGCTGAGGTTGGGTGGGCTGGGCCTAAACAGAATTAGGAGTGGCTATCCCTGCAGAACTGCAGTGGCAAAGCCTGCTCTGGATTTAAAGTAGAGAGATAAGTGGTAGTGCTTGGTAAAAGTGTGCACTGAACTCCAAGTTGCAGCCTCTAAAATGTCTTTGGTTGGTACTCCTCTGAGGAAGGCTGCTGCTCTGGTTGAATGTGGCCTAATGCCCTTAGACACTGATTTGCCATGTTGTGCATAGCAGAAATGAATGCAGCGACCTATCCATTTTGAAATAGTCTGCTTAGAGATAGCTTTTCCTTGTGATCCTGCAGGATATGCCACTAAGAGCTGCTCAGTATTTCTGAAAGCTTTAGTTCTGTCCAAGCAGAAGCGTAGCTGCCTGTGTATGTCCAAAGAATGTAGGAGTCTCTCCCCCTTATTCTGTGGGTTTGGATAAAAAATAGACAAATGAATGGTTTGGTTAAGGGCCACACTGGACACTACCTTAGGCATAAATGTCTGGTTCGTCCTCAGAGAAACCCTGTCTGGATGGAAAATGATAAAAGGTTCCACAGCCATGAGTGCCTGTAACTCTGAGACTCGTCTTGCAGAGGTTATTGCTAGGAGCAGAGCAGTTTTCCATGATAAAAACTTCATCTCAGCTGCATTGGCTGGCTCAAATGGCGGCAGTGTGAGTTTTTCCAAGACACAGATGAGGTCCCAATCAGGTATTGGTGCTCTTCTTGGGGGTCTTAAATTTTTGGCCCCTCTGAACTACTGCCTTAGCAATGGATGAGAAAAAAAAAAAAGAGATGGTTCCGTATTGTAATGATCTGAAATGGCAGAGGCATTGATTTTAATTGATGAAAAGGATAGGCCTTTGTCCAGCATCTCAGTTCGGTATTGCAAAATCTGAGGATTATTTGGTACCACCGTGTTAATTCCTTGCATTTGATTCCAAAGGCAGAATCCATTTTTCTGCATAAGATTTTTTGGCACTGGGCCTCCTGGCCTCCAAAATAACATCCATCACTACTTTAGAGAGAGGTGTGTTCTGAATGGCTACATTATCCACCATGCTGCCAAATTTACGGTCCTGAGTTGGCTGTGCAGGATCCGCTAGTTTTGTTGGGTCAATAAGCGAGGAATTAGAGGCAATGTCCAGGCTGGGCCTTGAGACAAGCTCTTTAGGATTGGGTACCAGTGCTGGCGGGGCCAGTCTGGGGCAATCAGAATCATTTTTGGCTTCTCTTGTCTGACCTTTAGGAGTACCTTGGGGAGGAGAGGCAGAGGTGGAAAGGAATAAACTGTAAGGGTTTCCCAGCTAATGATATGATGGAGCATCCACTTTTCATGCTTGCTTGTGATAAGTCCATGTGCAGAACCTCTGTAGTTGGCAGTTGTGTGTGGGGGGGGGGGGGGGCAATCTATGTCTGGGCATCCCCATTCCTTTGTTAGCATGCTGAAGACTTGTGGATCCAATTTCCATTTGTGGGGATCCGTGAGGTTTCTGCTTAATTCGTCTGCCAGAGTATTTATCTTTCCTGGCAGGAATTGTGCTTGCAGGTGTACTTTAAGTCAATGCTGTGTCCCACAAATTCATGGCTTGTCTGCAGAGGGGCAAGGAATGTGTGCCTCCCTGCTTGTTTATGTACCACATGACTGTAGTATTGTCCATCTTGATCAGTAATTGTCCTGGATAAAATAGATCCTTGAAAGCTGTCAGGGCATTTTGAACAGCTGGTGTTTCTTTTTGATTGATATGAAGATGTCTTTGGCTTGTGGGCCATGTGCCCTGAATACATTTTCCTGCCATGTGTGCTCCCCAGGCATAATCGGATGCATCTGTTGTTATTGACTGTCTGGCTGTGGGTTGGTTGAATGGCTGTCCCTTGTTGTGGTGACAAGCCTGTGCCCACCATCGAAACTCCTGTTGCAGGCAAGGAAGGAGGGTAATTAATGTTTCCAGGTTGTGGCAATGTTGAGTCCAAACACTTTTTAGATACCATTGTAGTTTCCTCATATGCAGTCTGGCATATGGAATTAGTAGAATGCAGGATGCCATGAAGCCCAAAGCCTGCAGAATTTTTCTTGCAGATAACTGGGTCTTTGTTGCCAACATTTTGAAGTAAGAAGTCAGTTGCCTTTGTTTGTATGGCGTGAGATAAGCCATCTGGGCAATTGTATTTAAGCTTGCACCTAGGAATTATCTCTTGAGAGGGTACTAATTTTGATTTCTTTTCGTTTACTGTGTACCCTAGGCAAACTAATAATCTTTTTACAAACGCCAGATGTTTTAGTAAAATGTCCTTGTTCTCTGCTTGAATAACACAGTCGTCCAAATAAGGATATATCTGAATTCCTCTTAGTCTGCAAAATGCAATTACTGGTGCCAGGCATTTTGTGAAGACCTTGGGCGCAGTAAATAAGCCAAAGGGCAGTGCAGAGAATTGGTAGTGCATTGAGCCAGCTATGAATCTGAGGTATCTTCTGCAAGATTGTCTGATTGGTACATGCAGATATGCCTCTTCGTTCCAAAGTTACAAGCCAAGCCTTCTTGCCCAGCATGGGCAGAAGCTACTGCAGAGTCAACATTTTGAATTTTGGAACGTCCAGAAAAGTATTTAGAATAGACAGATCCAGTACTGGTCTCCAAGGCTTTGTCCTTTCTGGGTACCAAGAAAAGTCTCGAGTAAAATCCTTGTCCCTGCTCTTGCTGTGGTACTTGCTGATTGGCCCTCATGTCCATGAGGGATGAAACTTGTTTCTGCGCCTCTGTCCATTGATTGTGTGGCAGGTCTGGCATACCTTTTGCTCTTGGCAGAGTGTGAAAGTGAAACCTGTAGCCCTGGGACAGGTCTGGCATACCTTTTGCCCTTGGCAGGGTGTGAAAGTGAAACCTGTAGCCCTGAAACACTATATTCAAGACCCATTTGTCCTGGGTGATCCTGTGCCAATTCTGAGAAAAAAGTGCTAGTTTTCCCCCCAAGGGGGCTGCCAAAGAATAAGTGCTTGGTGCTGGCAGAGGAAAGTCATTGGGACTGTTTCTTGTATGGCTGTGATTTGTCTTCTCCACTTTTGGATGTAGAAGCGCCCCACTGTTTAGGCCTGTATGAGCCCTGGGGCTGGGGTCTGCCTCTGGGGCGTCTGTACCTGCCTCTTTGTGGCCTGACACTGGAAAGGACCAATTATTTGTAGGCCAGTTCCTGCAAAATCTGGGTGGCTGTACCTGTAAGAAACCCTTTACTGTTTGCATAGATTTCGCTTTGACCTCAACATCTCCTCTGCTTTAACACCAAATAAATAAAGTATCATGCTGTAATGGAGCATCTAATAATTTTGCTTTAACATGATCGGGCAGATTCTGTTCCTTTAACCAAACATGCCTCCTAATGACAGAACCCGTAACTGCAGCCCTGCAAGAGGCCTCCAGAGAATCAAAACCACATTGCAATGTATGCTTTCCAACTTGTTCAGTCGCATGAAATAAATCCTGCATTTCCTTATTTTCTGCACAATCAGAATTAACCAACATTTTCTGTTTAAGCAGTGACATTAAGTATTGCTGATATTTAAGCATATGAAATTGACAGTTTAATGCCCTCACAGCCAAAGTAGCAGAAGTGTAAACCTTTTTCCCCATCTGTCTAGTGCCCTTGAATCCCTATCAGAGGGAATAGGATTTTTTGCAGTGGAAGCCTTGACCCCTTTGGGACCCTGAGAAATGGTTTCTGGGTCAGCAGAAGGGTTTTTATAAAGGAATTTATGTGAATCCGGAACCCTGTAGTATCCTGTCTGGTTTAACAGGGCAGGGGGTAGAGAGTCAGGAGAAAAGCCGGACTCTGAAAATACATTATCCACAATGTCTAACACAGGGGGAAAAGCAAGAGGCCTGTGCTGAGGTAGTAGAAGGAAATCCCTAAGCCTTTTCTTAGATTCTGAGTAGTCTTGGCTCTCCCAGTGAAGTGCTCCCTCATGGTATGCAGTGTTTCCCCAAAAGAATAATCCTCAGGAGGAGTGGCTGAAGGGATAGATTCTTCAGCATCAGAATCCTCATAGGGAGAAAGACTGTATTCCTGGTCAGAGGAGGAGTCAGAGGAAATGGAAACCTGATCTGAAGATTCATATTCTGTCTCTTGCCTAGGCCTCTTATCAGGAGGGGGATGGGAACCCCTGATCAAGGTAGTTAGGTCTTCGGCCATTTTGAGCATCTATTTTTTTAGGCATGGAAGTCTGTCCAGGAGAAAGCTGTACTTGTTTCTTTGTCTTTAGAGCTGCTTTAGTCTTTGCCTTTGAAGCTGTGGTTGGTTTAACATGTAACTGTGTAGGTCTGAAAACACCCTCAAAAGCCAATGCCTGCTCAGCGGCTCCGGACCAGAGAGGATAGTTCCCGAGTGTCCAATACCTTGAGTATCCAGAGGCCTAGTTGGCTCCACATGGGAGTCGGCAATGGCCTGTGGTTCTGAGGCAGCGGGCGTCAGGGGCTGAGAAAGCACCTCACTGAGAACCGGCGAACCAGTGACTGGCTCAGCAGTAGCCTCGTCGGTTTTGGACCTCGGATGCCTGTCCTTTTCTTTTTCCTTGCGCTTTTTGTAAACTCCAGTCATCGGCTGTTCCGACGGCATTATATAAATGAATCTTCGGCCAAAGTAATGAAAGGCAAAATCGTTCCGACGCTTAATAGTGCGTTGGTTAAATCTAGCGCAAAATCGACAGCTAGCAACGTTGTGATCAGGGCCTAGGCAAGGAATACAGTAACAATGAAAATCCTTATGAGGTATTTGCTTCCCACAAGAAATACAATTGTTAACTTTTTCTGACATCGGTCTGGAGCAAGAAAAAAGTTTCCCCAATGGGGTACTTAGCTTTAATGAAGACTTCGGATCTGAAATTAGTCTTTGAAAATCTCAGGAGTCAGCCGACATTCACTTGCGAACTGCTTTTGCTTTGGGCACCGTGCGGCAAGAAAGACTGAAGAAAATGGCGTCGGCTGCATCTTTTATACCCCTGGTGCACTGACGTCAGGGAAGAGGCGACAGCAACCGATGCCGGACCAAAACTTTGGCATTCAGGCCGACTGCGGGTAGCCTGCCAGCAGGATAACCCAAGTGTAATGACTGCAACAGTGAAACACGATGAACATCTGATAATGCATGGAGCCTGCCCTGAAGCATAGGTATTTCCTGCAAGATTCTCTTATTGGGATGTGTAGGTAAGCTTCCTTTAAGTCTAAGGTTGCCAACTAGGCATCTTTGCCTAGCATAGGAAGCAGCTGTTGAGGTGTTAGCATTTTGAATTTTGGGATTACCAGAAAGGTGTTTAGAATAGAGAGGTCCAGGATAGGATGCCAGGAGTTGTCTTTTCTGGGTACCAGGAAAAGTCTTGAATAAAAACCTTGTCCACTTTCTTCGGCTGGGACAGGTTGAATAACCCTGATACTTAGGAGAAAGAACCTGCTGTTGGGCCTCCGCCCACTGCTTTGGGGGTAGGTCTGGCCAACCGTTTGGGGTTGGTAGGGTGTGGAAGTGGTATCTGTATCCTTGGGGAAACTATATTCAAAACCCATTTGTCCTGGGTACGGAGTTCCCAATTTTTTGCATGCAGGGCGAGTTTTCCTCCTAAGGGGGCAAGCAGTTGAGCAGGGCTTGGAAGGGTCAAGTCATTGTGCCATTTTTCCTTAGGGGGGGTGGCTTACTACTCCCTGCTGGGAGCCCCCCACTGCTTAGGCCTGTGCGTAACCGGAGACTGTAACCTAGGTGGTCATCTGCTGTTCCTGGGTTTGGACTGAGAAGGCCTGGAAGATACTGGAAAGGACCAATTCTTTGAAGGCCAATGCCTACAAAATCTGGGAGGTTGTACTTGTAGGAAATCAGTTTGCATAGATTTAGCTTTTTCCTCCATCTTTTTGAGGACTACTTCTGCTCTGTTGCCAAACAGGCAGTCTTGGTTTAAGGGAGCATCCAGTAATTTAGCTTTAACATGATCTGGCAAGTTTTGCTCCTTAAGCCAAGCATGCCTTCCAAGTAGAGACCCAGTGACAGCAGCCCTGCAAGATGCTTCTAAAGAGTCAAAATCACATTGCAAAGTATGTTTACCAACTTGTTCTGCAGAATGCATTAAATCCTGTTTTGTGTGTTGTTGTGAATTGTGTGTTCAGCAGAGTCAGGAATCAACATCATTTTCTGTTTAAGTAGTCCCATAATATGCTGCTGGTACTTTAACATATGAAACTAGCAATTTAAAGCTCTAATGGCCAAAGCAGCAGAAGTGAATACCTTCTTACCCCATCTGTCCAAGGCTCTAGAAACTCAACCAGAAGGGGTAGGATTTTTGGCAGCAGTAGCCTTAATGCCTTTGGTCCCTGGGAAATGGTCTCTGGATCCGCAGGTAGGATTCTTTAAGAGGAACTTGCGAGAGTCAGGTACTCTAATACCGGTCAGGTTTTCTGTGAGCTGGAGGTAAAGTGTCTGAGAAAAGGCTAGATTTCAAAAAAGCATCATCTACAATGTCCAGAACAGGAGGGATAGCTAAAGGCCTGTGCTGAGGAAGGAGTAAGAATTCCCTAAGCCTCTTTTTGGAGTCAGAGTAATCCTGGCTTTCACAGCAGAAATGCTCCCCAAGTGTGTGCAAGGTTTCACCAAAAGAAAAATCTTCTGGAGGGGAAGCAGTGGGAATGGAATCCTCTGCATCAGAATCCTCATAGGTAGATAAGGGCAAATCCTGGTAATCAGAAGAAACACATCAGATTCCTGATCAGAAGAAGTAGAAGGAAAATCAGTTCTAGGTCTCCGAGGGGGAAGGCTGGCTTCCCCCAATTAAGGTAATAAGGTCTTCAGCCATTTTAAGCATTTTTTTTAAGGCGTATGGGCCTGAGCATGTGGATTGGACGTCAGTTTTCTAGGCATGGTGCGAGTTTTAGGCCTGGATGAAGAAGATGGCATTGGTTTAAAATACAAGTCTGTACGCCTGAATACACCCTCAGAAGCCAGTGCCTACACATCGGCTCCAGACCCATCCAAGGTAGAGACATCCACAGGTTCCATAGTCAAAGAAGCATCTCGCGGCATACCGGACTCCGAATGAGTCTCAGTAGAGGCCTGCAAATCTGAAATAGTGGGTATCAGGGGCTGTGAAAGCACCTCACAGAGTACCGGCAAACTGGTGACTAGCTTAACGGAAGCGTCGTCGGCAGTTTTGGACCTATGCGGTTTGTCTCCGTCTTTATCCTTACGTTTTTTGGAAGATCAGTAGTCGGATGGTTTAACGAAGCCATTTCGAAGTACGGATACAGAGTACCAAAATAATTTGCTGCGAAGATAGCCCGACGACGAATAGTTCAGGGGTTGAACAAGGCACAAAACCGACAGTGAAGGACGTCGTGGTCTGGGCATAAGCAAGGAATGCAGTAAGAATGAAAATCTTTAGGAGGTATTTGCTTTCCACAGGTAAGACAATTGTTAACTTTTACTGACATCGGTCAGAGCAAGAAAAAGGATCCCCAACGGGGTACTTAGCTTTTTTGAAGACTTCGGTTCTGAAACTCAGAAATGAAAATTTTAGGAGTCGGCCGACCGGCACTTGTGAACTGCTTCTGTTTCGGGCACCGCACGGCAAGAAAGACTGATGTAATGGCGTCGGCTGCATGTTTTATACCCCCAACGACCTGAAGTCATGGAAAAAGAGACGTCATCTGACACAGAAATCCAAGACTCTGGTATTCAGGCCGGCTGAGGGCTACCTGCAGGCAGATAACTCAAATGTGATGACTGCAAAGTACAGTTTTGTACCTACCATAAATGTAGATGTTCATGTGCTAATACAGCTGCAGTCATAACCGATGGGTTTTCCTGCCGTCAGGCGGGTCCTCGGTCGGCCGAATTCCAAAGTCTAGGTCCGGCATCAGTTGTTGTCGCTTCTTCCCTGACGTCAGTGCAACAGGGGTATAAAAAAAACGTACAGTTTTGTACCTACCATAAATGCAGATGTCCGAACTGGATAGCATCTGCAGTCATAACAACTGGGTTGTCCTGTCGTCAGGCAGCCCTTCGGTCGGCCGGATTCCAAAGTCTGGGTCCGGGTTCGGCTGATGTCGCACTTCACCCGACGTCATCTCTGCTGGACTTCGGGTATAAAGGCATCAGCCGACGCCATTTTCTTCAGTGTTTCTTGCCCCAGATGCCAGTTGCCCTCTTGGAAGGCTAAATTTTGGATAAATGCCAATGTATGCAGACAAGATAGAAGGCAAATACAAAAAATAAGCATGTATGTACATATATACAAACAAATACACCATAAGAGACTCCCCCCCAGCTAGCTATTAGGAGGGTAAATACCCTAGGAGTACCCCAGAGGGGAAGGAGGGTGGGTAATCCTGACTGCAGATGCTATCCAGTTCGGACATCTACATTTATGGTAGGTACAAAACTGTACTATGTCCTTCATGGATGCATCTGCAGTCATAACAACTGGGTAGAATACCATAGCTAAACTAGGGGTGGAGGAAGAAAAAATTATGGTGTAGTTAGGATCCCTTGCAGCACAGCAGTGGCAAACCCTGCTCGGGATCTAGAATATAGAGGTAAATTGTAATGCTTGGCAAATGTATGCACGGAGGTCCAAGTAGCAGCCTCAATAATGTCCTTGGTTGCCACTCCTCTTAAGAAAGCTGTGGTAGTGGCTGTAGCTCTTGTTGAATGAGGTCTTATGTTCTGTGGCATTGGTTTTCCATGGTAGGAGTAACAGAATCTTATGCAATTTCCTATCCATTTGGAGATTGTTTGTTTGGAAATTGCTTTTCCTTCCCTTCCTGGTGCATAGGCCACTAACAGCTGGTCATTTTTCTGTTCCCTTTGGTTCTGTCCAGGTAGTAGCGTAACTGTCTATGTACATCCAAAGTATGCAGTAGCCTTTCCCCCCTGTTCTGTGGGTTGGGAAAGAAGGTAGGTAGGTGGATTGCCTGGTTTAAGGACACTCTGGATACCACCTTTGGCATAAATGTAGGATTAGTTCTCATGGACACTCTATCTTGATGGAAGATCAGGAAGGGTTGTACTGCCATTAAGGCCTGGAGTTCTGAAACCCTTCTTGCTGAAGTAATTGCCAGAAGGAAAGCAGTTTTCCATGATAGGTGTTGAAGATCCGCTGTTCCTGCTGGTTCAAATGGTGGGAGTGTCAATTTTTCTAGTACAAAATTTAAGTCCCATGCTGGTAGTGGTGGTTTCCTAGGAGGTTTTACATTCTTGATTCCTCTGAGGAATTGCCTGAGTAGAGGGTGCGAGAAGACAGGTGGATCAAAGCTGTATTCTGCAGAAATAGCTGATGCATGTATCTTGATGGAGGAATAGGACAGGCCTGTGTGTAGAAGCTCTGCCAAGTACTCCAGTATGTTGGCAATGTCTATGTTTGACACATCTTTTCCTCTTTCAGTACTCCAAGTGGCAAACCTTTTCCATTTTCCTGCATAGTTCCTTCTTGTTGAAGGTCTGCGGGCTTCAAGAATAATGTCTTTAACCCTTTGGGATAAATCTGGGTTAGTTGCTCTTAAGTGATGTTCCAGGCAGTCAGTTGTAAGGTTTTTAGGTTTGGATGCAGGATGTTGTAGTTGTTCTGAGTTAACATCAAAGGCATCAGGGGTATTGACCACATTCTCCCCTGAGACATGCTCCTCAGCAAGGGATACCAGTGTTGTCTTGGCCAATTCAGAGCTATCAGAATTATCCTTGGTTGTTCCTCTTTGATTTTCAGCAGTACCTTGTGCATCAAAGGAAGAGGTGGGAATGCATAAGCTGTCAGGCCTTTCCAACTGAAGGAAAGGGAGTCCACCTTCCATGCAAGAGGGTGATACGTCCTTGTGCAGAATTTCCTGAGCTGGTGGTTGAGTGGGGATGCGAACAGGTCTATTTGTGGCACTCCCCATTTTCTTGTGATGGCCTTGAAGAAGTCCGGGTGCAGCATCCATTCGTGAGCATCCGAGGTGGTTCTGCTTAACATATCTGCTAGGGTATTTTCTTTCCCTGGCACAAAGGTTGCCTGTAACTGGATGTTGTAGCTCAGAGCCATGTTCCAAAGGTCCAGAGTCATTCTGCATAGGGGGTAAGAATGAGTGCCCCCTTGCTTGTTGATGTACCACATGACTGTGGTGTTGTCTGTCCTTATCAATAAATGGCCTTCTTTGAGGAAAGGCTTGAAATTTTGGATTGCTAGTTGTACTGCCAGCATTTCTTTTTGGTTTATGTGCAGGTGCAGCTGGTCTGGAGTCCACAATCCTTGTATGCATTTGTCCAACATGTGTGCCCCCCAGCCTAGGTCTGAGGCGTCCGTTGTGATGGTCTGGTTCGCTTGGCATCTGTGGAAGGGCAAGCCTAGGTTTGGCTGGCATGCTTGGGCCCACCATAGGAATTCTTGTTTTAGGCATGGGATTAGTGGGATTTCGGTTTCTAAGCTGTGTCTGTGTTGAGACCATAAGTTTTTTAGGTACCACTGTAGCTTTCTCATATGCAGTCTGGCATGAGGAATCAGGATTATGCATGATGCCATGAATCCCAAGGCCTGCAGTACTTTTCTTGCTGTTAGTTTGTTCTGCTTTGTTAATGCCAAGAAGTAAAGAGGAAGTTGTTCTTGTTTTTCTGCAGTCAGGAATGCCATTTGTTTTACTGTGTCCAATTCTGCACCCAAGAAGGTTCTTGTCTGGGATGGAATCAGCCTTGACTTTTTTAAATTGACTGTGTATCCCAGGGCTTGTAGCAAGCAAATGACCCTTTGTACATCTGTTGTCAGCTTGTCTTTGTTGTCCGCTTGTAACAGGCAGTCGTCCAGGTATGGATAGATTTGGATTCCCTGTAGCCTGCAATGAGTGATTACTGATGCCAGGCATTTTGTGAATACTCTGGGCGCAGTAGATAAGCCAAAGGGCAATGCTGAGAATTGATAATGCTCTGATCCTGCAAGGAATCTGAGGTATCTTCTGCAAATTGGTCGGATGGGGACGTGCAGGTATGCCTCCTTGATATCTAGAGTCACCAGCCAACACTCCTTGCCCAGCATGGGAAGAAGTTGCTGTAAGGTCAGCATTTTGAATTTTGGAACGATGATGTATGTGTTTAAGACGGACAGATTGAGAATGGGTCTCCAAGTTTTTTCTTTTCTTGGGACTAGAAAGAGTCTGGAGTAAAATCCTTTGCCCTGTTGATTTACCGGTACTCTCTCCACAGCTCTCATGTTGGTTAGTTGAGCTACCTGGTTTAGAGCTTCTGTTTTTTGAGTTGGAGGTAGGTTTGGCATTCCTCTTTTTACTGGTAAGGTGTGGAAGTGAAACCTGTAGCCTTGGTCTATGGTTTTTAAAATCCACTTGTCTTTTGTGATATAGTGCCAATTTTGTGAAAATAAGGCTAACTTTCCGCCTAAAGGTGCTGCTATTTGCTCTCTGGTAGGCGGTGTCAGAGCCAAGTCACTGTGATTGTCCTGTTGCAGTGGCAGTGGTTGTGTCAGTGCCTCTCTGGTTATTACCTTGCCACTTTCGTCCTCTGTAGGCACCTCCTCTGGATTGGTTTCTGCCTCTAGAGCGTCTATACCTGCCTCTTTGGGTCTTTGAGGAGTCTGGAAAGGACCAATTTTTGGCAGGCCAGTTTCTGCTAAACCGAGGGGGCTGAACCTGTAAGAAATCCTTAACTGTTTGTACAGATTTTGCCTTCTCTTCCATTTTCTTCATTACTTCCTGAGCAGAGGTACCAAATAGACTGTCCTTATCCATAGGAGCATCTAACAGCTTAGCTTTTACATGATCCGGCAGGACCTGTTCTTTCAACCATGCATGCCTTCTTATCACTGTGCCAGTCATGGCTGATCTAAATGAAGCCTCCAGTGCATCATAGCCACATTTTAAAGAATGGTTACTAACCTGCTGTATGTTATTCACCATTTCTAAAACATATTTCTTATCTAAAGATTCTTCAGAGGAAAGTTTCTTAGTCAACTGATCAAGCATAAACTCTTGGTATTGGATCATGTGAAACTGACAGTTTAAAGCTCTAGCTGAAAGAGTGGCAGAGGTGTAAACTTTTTTGCCCCATCTCTCTAATGACCTTGATTCCCTTTCAGAAGGGAGAGGATTTTTGTAGAGGTAGAAGCTACTGCCTTAGGTCCCTGGGAAATAGTCTCAGGATCTGCAAGCGGGGCCTTGAAAAGGTGGTGATGAGTGTGAGGTATCCTATAAAATCTGTCTGGTTTTGCAGGGGCTGGTGGTAAAGAATCAGGTGCAGTGCATACATCATTAAATGCATCATCCACAACAGGCAAAACTGGAGATATAGCTAAGGGCCTATGTTGTGGTAAGTGCAGAAAGGTCCTAAGCCTTTTTCTTGAATCTGAGAAATCTTGTCCCTGCCATTGGAATTGTTCTCTCATGGCATGTAAGGTTTCCCCAAAGGAAAATTCCTCTGGTGGAGAGGCAGATGGAATGGATTCATCAGCATCGGAGTCTTCATAAGTGGACAAAGGAGCCTCTGGCTGGTCTGTAGTGTCAGAGTCCTCCGAAGAATCATCAGAGCACTCTTGCTGGGGTGGCACTATACTAGGTCTCTTTTCTGGAGGCTGAGAGGCCCTGTCTGGGTGTGATTGGGATCCCCTAATTAAGGAAATCAAATCCTCTGCCAGAGTAAGCATGTGAGAGCTAGAAGTGTGTCTGTGTGAGGGGGCCTTAGCAGGAACTGCTTTAACAGTTTTGGCTGCTTTGGCCCTGGCAAAGGCCTTGATAGACATGGCTGCAGGAGGCCTAGCAGCACCACGTGCTGGGGTAGAAACATCCAAAGGGATGGTGTCAGACAAATCACTAGAAGCCACAGTAGTAGGCAAAATTTCAGAGGCCGATTCAACTGAAGTAGCCGGGGCCTCGGTAGTAGTCATGGTTTCGGCTGAGGATTGACCGGTTTTCTCGGTTTCTGCCGAAACCGAGAGACTCGCGGCTTGCTTATCCATGGTTTTGGCCGAAACCGCGGACCGCGAGTGTCGGTCTTTTTCTTTGCGTTTTTTAAAAATTTGGGTAGTCGGATGATCCGACGGCATAATGTACGCAAAATCAGAGCCAAAAAACTGTTCAGCAAACTCCGACCGACGCCTAAGCGTTCGTCGGTTGAAGGAAGCACAGGCTAAACAAGCAGCTACGTCGTGGTCTGGGCCTAAACAAGGTAGGCAGTAAGAGTGGAAATCTTTATGAGGTATTTGTTTCCCACAAGTTAAACAATTATTTACTTTTTCTGACATCGGCTGAGGCAAGAAAGAGTCCCCAACGGGGTACTTAGCTTTTTAGAAGTCTTCGAAATAGTATTCGGTAGTAGGAATCTCTGGATCTGACCGACCGGCACTTGCGAACAGCTTCTGCTTCGGGCGCCACGCGGCAAGAAAGACTGGAGAAAATGGCATCGGCTGATGCCTTTATACCCGAAGTCCAGCAGAGATGACGTCGGGTGAAGTGCGACATCAGCCGAAGCCGGACCCAGACTTTGGAATCCGGCCGACCGAAGGGCTGCCTGACGACAGGACAACCCAGTTGTTATGACTGCAGATGCATCCATGAAGGACATCAGCCGACGCCATTTTCTTCGGTTTTTCTTGCCCCAGATGTCAGGTGCCCCCAGAAGGAAGGCAATACATAAATTTATGCAATAATGCAATGCAGTATAATCACAAAACAGTAGTTGCAAGCAAATACACCATAAAAGAATACCCCAATCAGGTTGTATGAGGAGGCGTTAGCCATTAGGCCTGTTCCAGAGGGGGAGGAGGGAGGGAAACTTGGACTGCAGCTGTATTAGCACTCGAACATCTACATTTATGGTAGGTACAAAACTGTACTATGTTCATCGTGCATACAGCTGCAGTCATAACAGATGAGTAGAATCCCAAAGCTAAGAAAGGGGTGGTAGGAACTAGGTGGAACTAGGAGGAGCCAGGATGCCCTGCAAGACTGCAGTGGCAAAGCCTGCTCTAGTTTTGGAGTATAATGGTAGGTGGTAGTGCTTGGAGAAGGTATGCACAGAACTCCAAGTGGCTGCTTCCAAAATATCTTTGGTAGAACTCCTCTGAAGCAAGCTGCAGAGGTAGCTGTGACCCTTGTGGAGTGAGATCTGATGCCTGTAGGCACAGTTTTGCCATGAAAAGAATAGCAAAAGCGTATACAGTGGGCTATCCATTTTGAGATTGTCCGTTTGGAAATTGGCTTTCCTTGAGCTCCTATAACATAGGACACAAAGAGCTGTTCTGATTTTCTGAAAGGCTTTGTTCTGTCCAAATAATAATGCAGTTGTCTGTGGATGTCCAAGGAATGCAGTAATCTCTCCCCTTTGTTTTGAGGATTAGGATAAAAGGTAGGTAAGTGTATGGCCTGATTCAAAGCTACCCTGGATACCACTTTTGGCATAAAGGATGGGTTGGTTCGTAAGGAAACTCTGTCCTGATGGAAGATGATAAAAGGCTGCACAGCCATGAGAGCTTGTAGTTCTGAAACTATGAGCTGAGCTAATAGCCAGAAGGAAAGCTGTTTTCCAGGACAAATATTGCAAATCTGATGAGGCAGCTGGCTCAAAGGGAGGCAAGGTCAGTTTTTCCAGAATGAAATTGAGATCCCAAGCAGGTATTGGTCGTTTCCTTGGGGGTTTTAGATTCTTAGCCCCTCTGAGGAACTGTCTTAAGAGAGGGTGAGAGAATAAGGGTGGATCAGTGTTGTATTCTGCAGAAATGGCTGAGGCATGGATTTTGATGGAGGAGAATTAAAGTCCACTGCTTAGCAGCTCAGCTAGATACTGTAGTATTTGAGGTAAATTCAGTTTTCCAGGATCCTGGCCCTTTTTCTCATTCCAGACACAAAACCTTTCCATTTTGCGGAGTAAGCTTTTCTAGTTTACGGCCTTCTGGCCTCCAAAATGACAACCTGCACCTCCTTGGAGAGTAGGGTATGTTGTGATGCTAAGGAATCTTCCATGCGGCTAGATTGAGTGTTTTTAGCTGGCTGTGAAGAGTTTTGAAGCTGTGCTGAGTCAGGAGAAGAGGCATTAGAGGCAGGGCCCATGGTGGGGCAATGAGAATCATCTTTGGTCCGTCTGCTCTGGTTTTCAATAGAACTTTGGGCAGCAGAGGAAGAGGTGGGAAGGCATAAACTGTCATTGATGTCCAACTGAAGGAGAGAGCGTCCACTCTCCAGGCCTTTGGATGGAAAATCCTTGAGCAGAATTTTGTCAATTGGTGATTTTTGTGTGGGAGGCAAACAGATCTATGTCTGGCCTTCCCCATGCTTGGATTATCTCTGTAAAAACTTTTGGATGCAATTTCCATTCGTGTGGATCTGTCATATTTCTGCTTAGGTTGTCCGCCAGCGTGTTTTCCTTGCCTGGCAAGTACTGTGCTTGTAGTTCGATTTGTAAGTCCATGGCCATGTACCAGATATGGGTATATTTGTATCCCTTGTAGTCTGCAGTAGGCAATTACTGATGCCAGGAATTTCGTGAACACTCTGGGCGCAGTAGATAAGCCAAAGGGCAATGCAGAGAATTGATAATGGGTTGAACCTGCAAGAAATCTGAGGTATCTTCTGCAATTTTGTCTGATTGGGACATGCAGGTATGCCTCCTTGAGGTCCAATGTTACCAGCCAAGACTCCTTGCCCAGCATGGGAAGAAGCTGCTGTAGAGTGAGCATCTTGAATTTTGATGCAGTAGAAATGTGTTTAGGATGGATAGGTCCAAAATCGGTCTCCAATCTTTTCCCTTCCTTGGTACCAGGAATAGTCTGGAATAAAAACCTTGACCTTGTTCGTGCGTAGGTACCTCTTGAATAGCTTTCATGTCTATGAGATCTGTAATTTGCCTTTGTGCCTCTGCCCTTTGATTGTGTGGCAGGTTTGGCATGCCTCTCATTTTTGGAAGGGTGTGAAAATGAAATCTGTAGCCTCTGTTTATAATGTCCAGGATCCATTTGTCTTTTGTGACAATATGCCAATTTTTTGAAAATAATGCCAGTTTTCCACCTAAGGGTACTGCCATTTGAGTCTTGCTTGGCATGCAAAGGGGAAAGTCATTGGGCTTGCTTTCTGAATGGTTGCGAGTTATCCTCACCACCTCTTTGTGTAGTAGCTTGCCATTGTCTGCCTCTAAACGATCCTTGGGATTGTCCTCTGCCCCTCGGGCGCCTGTATCTACCTCTTTGGGGTCTGTCAGTGGCTGGAAAAGACCAATTTTTGGAAGGCCAATTTCTACTGAAACGTGGGGGTTGTACCTGTAGAAAATCTTTCACAGTTTGCATTGATTTAGCCTTTTCCTCCATTTTCCTTAATACCTCCTCAGCATTAGCACCAAATAATACATCCTTTTGTAGAGCAGCATCTAGTAATTTAGCTTTGACATGATCTGGCAAGGTTTGTTCCTTGAGCCAGGCATGTCTACGTATGACTGATCCTGTAACAGCAGCTCTACATGAGGCCTCTAGAGCATCAAAACCACATTGTAAGGTATGCTTACCCACTTGTCCTGCACTATGCATCAAATCCTGCAACTCCTTCAAGTCTGGTTGTTCAGGTTGTGACATTTTACTTTTCAATTGCGATAACAAAAACTGTTGGTATTTTAGCATATGGAACTGACAGTTTTAAGGCCCTCATGGTTAAGATAGCAGAGGTATATACCTTTTTTCCCCACTTTTCTAAGGATATGGAATCTCTCTCGGAAGGTAATGGATTTTTAGCAGTGGAGGCCTCAATTCCCTTGAGGCCCTGTGAGATGGTTTCTGGGTCAGCAGCATGGCTTTTGTATAGAAATTGGTGCGAGTCAGGGACACTGTAGTACCTGTCAGGCTTGACTGGGGCTGGAGGTAGAGAATCTGGGTTAAGGCAGGCCTCAGAGTAAACATCATCTAGGATGTCCAAGACAGGAGGTATAGCCAGAGGCCTGTGCTGAGGTAGCAAGAGAAATTCCCTAAGCCTTTTCTTGGAATCTGAATAATCTTGGCCTTCCCAGTGGAAGTGTTCCCTTAAGGTAGGCAAAGTTTCCCCAAATGAGTAATCCTCTGGGGAGGATACAGAAGGAATGGACTCCTCTGCATCAGAGTCTTCAAAAGGGGAGTAAGAATGTTCCTGATCAGAGTGCTCTGAAATAATGGAGCCCTGATCAGAGGAGGGGGATTCTTCCTCCACTCTGGGCCTTTTGTCCGGTGGGGGTTGAAAAACCCTGATAAGAGTAATTAAATCCTCAGCCATTTTAAGCATCTGTTTTTTAGGCATGGGGCCTGGAGATGGGCCCTGTGAAGCTTGTCTCTTAGAACGCATGGCTGCTTTAGACTTAGTGAAAGCCTTGATAGAAAAAGAAGAGGAAGGTCTGAAGACACCTTGAGAGGAGGTAGACCTGTCCACAATTTGAGATTCAACGCCAAGAGTGGCTTCGGTATCTGTAGTCAGGGTGTGGGCCGAGGAGCCTGCGACCTCGGGCACAGGAGACACCACCAATGAAGTGTCGTCGGTAGTCAGGGGCTGCGTAGGCGCCTTGCTGAGAACTGGACCACGTGTAGTCGGCTTTGGCATGGTGTTGGTAGAGGCCGCGGACCTCGTGTGTCGGTCCTTATCTTTGCGCTTTTTTAGACAAAACTGAAGTCTGAGTATCCGACATAATATAGTTAAATGTTTTGCCAAAATAATGCTGGGCGAACTCCGCCCGACGCTTAATGGTGCGTTTTTTGAATGTAGCACAAAAACGACAGACAGAGACGTCGTGGTCTGGGCCTAAACAAGGAATACAGAGGGAATGGAAATCCTTATGCGGTATTTGCTTCCCACATGAAATACAATTATTAACTTTGTCTGACATCGGTCTGAGGCAAGAAAGGTTTCCCGAACGGGGTACTTAGCTTTCAAGAAGACTTCGGTTTCAAAATTTTCGTAATTTCAGGAGCTGGCCGACCGGCACTTGCAAACTGCTTCTGCTTCGGGCACCGCGCGGCAAGAAAGACAGAAGAAAATGGCGTCGGCTGGTTCCTTTATACCCCTGTCGCACTGACATCAGGGAAGAAGCGACGACAACCGATGCCGGACCTAGACTTTCGAATTCGGCCGACCGAGGACCCGTCTGACGGCAGGAGAACCCATCTGTTATGACTGCAGCTGTATGCACGATGAACATGGGGAGTATGAATGTTCCTGGTCATCAGAATGTTCTGAAATAATGGAGGCCTGGTCAGAGGAGGGGGATTCTTCCTCCACTCTGGGCCTTTTTTCGGGGGGGGGGGGGGACCCCTGATATGAGTAATTAAATCCTCAGCCATTTTGAGCATCTGCTTTTTAGGCATGGGGCCTCGAGAAGGACCCTGTGGGGTTTGTTTTTTAGAATGCATGGCTGTCTTAGACTTAGTGAAAGCCTTGATGGAAAAAGAAGAGGAAGGCCTGAAGACACCTTGAGAGGAGGCAGACCTGTCTAAACTCTGAGTTTCACCGCCAAGAGTGGCTTCGGTATCTGTAGTCGGGGTGTGGGCCGAAGAGCCTGCGACCTCGGGTACAGAAGACACCGCCAATGAAGTGTAGTCGGTAGTCAGGGGCTGTGTAGGCACCTCGCTGAGAACCGGACCACCTGTAGTCTGCTTTGGCGTGGTGTCGGTAGAGGCCGCGGACCTAGTGTGTCAGTCCTTATCTTTGCGTTTTTTAGTCAAAACTGGAGTCGGAGTATCAGACGACATTATGTAGTTAAATTTTTTTGCCAAAAAAGTGCTGGGCGAACTCCGCCTGACGCTTAATGGTGCGTTTGTTGAATGTAGCACAAAAACGACAGGCCGAGACGTCGTGGTCTGGGCCTAAGGAAGGAATGCAGAGGGAATAAAAATCCTTGTGCGGTATTTGCTTCCCACAAGAAATACAATTATTAACTTTTGTCTGACATCGGTCTGAGGCAAGAAAAGTTTCCCCAACGGGGTACTTAGCTTTCAAGAAGACTTTGGTTGTAGATATTCGTAATCTCAGGAGATGGCCAACTGGCACTTGCGAACTGCTTCTGCTTCGGGCACCGCGCAGCAAGAAAGACTGAAGAAAATGGCGTTGGCTGGTTCTTTTATACCCCTGTCACACTGACGTCAGGGAAGAAGCGACGACAACCGACGCCGGACCTAGACTTTGGAATTCGGCCGACTGAGGACCCGCCTGATGGCAGGAAAACCCATCTGTTATGACTGCAGCTGTATGCACGATGAACATCAGTGTAACACGAAGAAAGTACAGTTTTGTACATACCATAAATGTAGATGTTCGAGTGCTAATACAGCTGCAGTAATCACAGATGGGTTTTCTGCCGTCAGGCAGGTCCTCGGTCGGCAATTCCAAAGTCTAGGTCGGCCGGTTGTTGTCGCTTTTCCTGACGCCAGTGAGGCAGGGGTATATAAGACACAGCGCCATTTTCTTCAGTCTTTCTTGCCCCAGATGTCAGGTGCCCCAGAAGGAAGGCAATACATAAATTATATTTATATACATGCAATGCAATATAATCAAAAATCAGTAGTTGCAAGCAAATATACCATAGAAGGATAACCCAATCAGGTTGTATGAAGAGGGTTAGGCCCTAGGCCTTTACCAAGAGGGAAGGAGGGAGGAAAACTGTACTGCAGCTGTATTAGCACTCGAACATCTACATTTATGGTAGGTACAAAACTGTACTATGTTCATCGTGCATACAGCTGCAGTAATCACAGACGGTAGAATCCCAAAGCTACGCAGGGTGGTAGGCACTAGGTGGAACTGGGATGAGCCAGAATGCCCTGCAACACAGCAGTGGCAAAGCCTGCTCTAGTTTTGGAATATAAAGGCAGGTGGTAGTGTTTTGTGAAGGTATGCACAGAACTCCAAGTGGCTGCCTCCAAAATATCTTTGGTAGGAACTCCTCTGAGGAAGGCTGTAGAGGTAGCTGTGGCCCTGGTGGAGTGGGATCTGATGCCTGTAGGGACAGATTTTCCATGATAGGAGTACCAAAACCGTATGCAGTGGCCTACCATTTTGAAATTGTCTGTTTGGTAACTGGCTTCCCTTGAGCTCCTACAGCATAGGACACAAAAACTTGTTCTGATTTCCTGAAAGGCTTTGTCCTCTCCAAATAATAACGTAGCTGTCTATGGATATCTAAGGAGTGTAGCAGCCTTTCCCCTTTGTTTTGAGGATTGGGGTAAAAGGTAGTTAAGTGTATGGCTTGATTTAAAGCTACCCTGGATACCACTTTAGGCAAAAATGACGGGTTGGTTCGAAGGGAAACCCTGTCCTGATGGAAGATGAGAAAGGGCTGCACAGCCATGAGGGCTTGTAGTTCTGAAACCCTACGAGCTGAGGTAATGGCCAGAAGGAAAGCTGTTTTCCAGGACAAATATTGCAAATCTGTTGAGGCAGCTGGTTCAAAGGGAGACCATGTTAATTTTTCTAGAATGTAATTAAGATCCCAGGCTGGCATTGGTTGTTTCCTTGGTGGTCTTATATTATTAGCCCCTCTGAGGAACTGTCTTAAGAGTGGGTGAGAGAATAAGGGTGGATCACTGTTGAATTCTGCAGAAATGGCTGAGGCATGGATTTTTATGGATGAAAATGAAAGTCCACTGTTCAGCAGCTCAGCTAGATACTGTAATACCTGAGGCAAATTCAGTTTTCTAGGGTCCTGGCCTTTTTTCTCATTCCAAGAGCAAAACCGTTTCCATTTTGCGAAGTAAGCCTTTCTAGTAGATGGCCTTCTGGCCTCCAAAATGACATCCTGCACCTCTTTGGGGAGTAGGGTCTGTTGTGGTGTTAAGGAATTTTACATGCAGCGAGATTGAGTGTTTTCAGCTGACTGTGAAGAGTTTTGTAGCTGTGCTGAGTCAGCAGAAGAGGCATTAGAGGTAGGGACTAGGGAGGAGTATGTGTTAGGCTCCTCAGGAGTGGGTACCAGTGTTGTCTTGGCCAGTCTGGAGCAATCAGTATTATCTTCGGTCTGTCTGCTCTTGCTTTCAAGAGCACATTGGGCAGAAGAGGCAGAGGTGGGAAAGCGTAAACTGTTCATGCTGTCCAACTGAATGAAAGGGCGTCCACTCTCCAGGCCTTTGGATGAAAGGTCCTTGAACAGAACTTTTCCAATTGATGATTCCTGTGGGAGGCGAAGAGATCTATGTCTGGCCTCCCCCACGCTTGGATCATCTTTGTAAAGACTTGAGGATGTAACTTCCATTCGTGTGGATCTGTCATATTTCTGCTTAGATTGTCTGCCAGCGTGTTTTCCAAACCTGGCAAGTACTGTGCTTGAAGTTCGATTTGCCATTCCAGAGCCAAGTTCCAAAGTGTCATGGCTAGTCTGCACAGGGGGTATGAATGTGTTCCTCCTTGTTTGTTTATGTACCACATTACTGTGGTGTTGTCTGTTCTTATCAATAATTGTCCTGGATGCAGGAGGTCCTTGAAAGCTGTAATTGCATTTATCACTGCTAGCATTTCTTTTTGATTGATGTGAAGGTGCTTTTACTTTTGGGACCATTTGCCCTGAATGCACCTGTCTGTCATGTGCGGCCAGGCGTAATCTGAGGCGTCTGTTGTGATGACTTGATTTGCTTGAGGCTTGCAGAATGGGAGACCTGTGTTTGTTTTACATGCTTGGGCCCACCATAGAAATTCGGTTTGCAAACATGGAATTATTGGTATTATTGTTTCCAAACTGTGGCTGTGTTGAGACCATAGGTTTTTTAGGTACCATTGAAGTTTCCTCATATGCAACTTTGCACATGGGATTAAAAGAATGCAAGATGACATGAAGCCCAGAGCCTGCAGGATTTTCCTTGCAGTAAGCCTGGTACAATTTGCTAGTATTTTGAAGTACTGAGTTAGTTGCCCCTGTTTTTCTGGCGTAAGATAGGCCATCTGGGTGTGTGTGTCCAAGTTGGCACCCAGGAAAGTTATTTTCTGAGATGGTGTTAGCCTGGATTTCTCTTTGTTGACTGTGTATCCCACAGAATTCAGTTAACAGTGTTACATAAGCCAGATGTTCCAGAAGTATGTGCTTGCTGTCCGCTTGGATCAGGCAGTCGTCCAAATAAGGGTAAATTTGTATCCCTTGAAGTCTGCAGTAGGCAATTACTGATGCCAGGCATTTCGTGAACACTCTAGGCGCAGTAGATAAGCCAAAGGGCAATGCAGAGAATTGATAGTGGATTGAACCTGCAAGAAATCCGAGGTATCTTCTGCAGCTTTGTCTGATTGGGACATGCAGGTATGCCTCCTTGAGGTCCAATGTTACCAGCCAAAACTCCTTGCCCAGCATGGGAAGAAGCTGCTGTAATGTGAGCATCTTGAATTTTGGTACGAGTAAGAATGTGTTTAGGATGGATAAATCCAAAATGGGTCTCCAGTCGGTTCTTTTCCTTGGTACCAGAAATAGCCTGGAATAAAAACCTTGACCTTGTTCGTGAGTAGGTACCTCTTGAATAGCTTTCATGTCTATGAGCTTTGAAATTTGTAGTTGTGCCTCTGCCCTTTGATTGTGTGGCAGGTTTGGCATGCCTCTCATTTTTGGAAGAGTGTGAAAATGAAATCTGTAGCCTCTGTTTATAACGTCCAGGATCCATTTGTCTGTTGTGACAATATGCCAATTTCTTGTAAATAATGCCAGCTTTCCTCCCAAGGTGCTGCCAGCTGAGACTTGCTTGGCATGGAAAGGAGGAAGTCATTGGGTTTGTTTCCTGTATTGTTGTGCACTGTCTTCACCACCTCTTGGTGCTGGAGTTTGCCATTGCCTGCCTCTATATGATCCTTGTGATTGTCCTCTGCCCCTTGTGCCTGTATCTACCTCTTTGGGGCTTGTCCGTGGCTGGAAAGGACCAGTTTTAGAAGGCCAATTTCTGCTAAAACGTGGTGGTTGAACCTGTAGAAAAGCTTTGACAGTTTGCATAGATTTGGCTTTTTCTTCCATTTTCCGTAGTATCTCCTCAGCCTTAGTACCAAATAGCACATCCTTTTGTAAAGGAGCATCTAGTAGTTTAGCTTTCACATGATCAGGCAAGATTTGTTCCCTAAGCCAGGCATGTCTACGAATGAGTGATCCTGTAACAGCAGCTCTACTTGAGGCCTCTAGGGCATCATAGCCACATTGTAAGGTGTGTTTACCCACTTGTTCTGCACTATGCATCATATCCTGCAACTCCTTCAAATCTGGTTGTTCAGGTTGAGACATTTTATTTCTTAATTGTGATAACAGAAACTGCTGATATTTAAGCATATGGAACTGACAATTTAAGGCCCTCACCTTTCTAAGGATCTTGACTCTCTTTCGGAAGGTAGTGGATTCTTAGCAGTAGAGGCCTTCATTCCCTTGGGGCCTTGAGAAATGGTTTCAGGGTCAGCATTATGGCTTTTGTAAAGAAATTGGTGAGAGTTAGGAACTCTGTAGTACCTATCAGGCTTGACTGGGGCAGGAGGCAGGGAATCCGGATTAAGGCAAGCCTCCGAATAAACATCATCAAGTATGTCCAAGACAGGAGGTATTGCCAGAGGTCTGTGTTGAGGTAACAAAAGAAATTTCCTAAGTCTTTTCTTGGAATCAGAAAAGTCTTGGCCTTCCCAATGGAAGTGTTCCCTCAAGGTGTGCAAGGTTTCCCCAAAAGAAAAATACTCTGGAGGAGATACAGAAGGAATGGACTGCTCTGCATCAGAATCTTCAAAAGGGGAGTAAGAGTGTTCCTCTACATCAGAATGTCCTGAAAAAATGGAGCCCTTGGGTGATGAAGATCAGATTTTTGAGGGAGAATCTTCCTCCACTCTGGGTCTCTTGTCTGGAGGGGATTGGGAACCCCTGATAAGAGTAATTAAATCCTCATCCATTTTAAGCATCTGCTTTTTAGGCATGGGGCCTGGAGATGGGCCCTGTGCAACAGGCCTCTTGGGATGCCTGGCTGATTTGGATTTAGTAAAGGCCTTAATGGAAAAGGAAGATGAGGGTCTAAAGACACCATGGGTGGAAGTGGACCTGTCCACATTAGGAGGCTCAACGCTCACAGTGGCTTCGGTGGTTGTAGTCTGGGTATGGGCCGAGGTACCTGCGGTCTCTGTTACAGAAGACACTGCCAAAGAAGTGTCGTCGGTAGTCAGGGACTGCATAGGCGTCTCGCTGAGAACCGGACCACGTGTAGCCGGTTTTGGCGTGGTGTCGGTCCTTGTGTTTTTTGGACAAAACGGTAGTCGGAGTCTCCGACAACATTTTATAATCAAAGGCTGTACCAAAAAAGTGTTGGGCGAACTCCGCCGGACGCTTAGTACATTTATTGAAGGTAGCGCAAAAGCGACAGCCCGAGACGTCATGGTCTGAGCCTAAACAAGGTATGCAGAGGGAATGGAAATCCTTATGCGGTATTTGCTTCCCACAAGAAATACAATTGTTAACTTTTTCTGACATCGGTCTGAGGCAAGAAAATTTCAACGGGTACTTAGCTTTAAAGAAGACTTCGGTTTCCAATTTATCCATGAATTCAGGAGCTGGCCGACCGGCACTTGCGAACTGCTTCTGCTTCGGGCACCGCGCGGCAAAAAAGACTGAAGAAAATGGCGTCGGCTGTGTCTTATATACCCCTGCCTCACTGACGTCAGGAAAGAAAGTGACAACAACCGACGCCGGACCTAGACTTTGGAATTTGGCCGACTGAAGACCCGCCTGACGGCAGAAAACCCATCTGTGATTACTGCAGCTGTATGCACAATGAACATCATCAGCAGTCTTCATTCCAAGTTTCAGATATTATAATACAATGTCTGTGAAAGTCTATCCAACTTTCCATCACAATCCATTTATTAATACATGCATTGAGGCAGGCTATTTTTTAGTGGGGTGCTATGATTTGATATTTGAGTGAATGCAAAGGGGAGGTGTAATAAGATATACGTCCTGGATTGAGACATACATCCCATTAAAGTCTAAACTATTATCTTGCACAAAAGATGGGTATTTTGTTTAAGGCGATTTGGTGTGACTGAGCAGAGCTGACTAATATGCTTCTAGTAAAGTAATTTTTAAAAGTTTTACACAATCTTTGTATAGTGGGTAAATGTATACTGTTAAGGTGAGTTTTCGTGTTACTGTCTGTAGGATTAATCGTGCATGGAAAATCATCAGGCAGATAGGTTCATAGAAGGTTACTAGGCTAACTGCCCTAGAACCCTTAACAAGCCTAGTCATATTTATCCCGCATTGCCCCAATTGTTGGTGGTTAGGTGAGTGATGTTTGTAGAGGTGTAGTTAATGCACGAGGGATATGGGCGCCACCCCAAGAGTGAACTTGCAGTCACCCATCCAAGATCTACGTTGTGTTTGAAGAGGGTCATGGAGGTGCTCTATTTCAGCTTAACGGGAAGCTTGTTCCAGAGAAGTGGCAGTCTCTGGGAGATGTCGCTCTCTCTCTCTCTCTCGCGAGCATAACCTGTTCATGTCAGAGGCTAGATTAAGATTCCCTAGAGCGAGTGACCCTCTTGCAGTTTGATTTACAAATGTGTAGCATTTCCCATCAGGGCATGGTCCGAGACTGCCTTGTAAGCAAAGCACAAGTCTGCCTTTAGCAACTTGTAGGAGACAGCATACAGTGATAGGGCTTTTAGTCTTTCTGAGCAAGACTTGTTTTGTGTACCCAGTAATTCCTTGGTGAGAGTCCACTGTGGTATTTCGAAATGTTGCAGGTGTCAAGTAACGTACATGCAAAAGGGAGCACTGTAGTCAATTACTGGTCTGGTGAGGGCCAACTATAATGGAATTATAACTTCCTTAGATCAAGATGTGATGCCTTTGCTTATAAGATGTGCCACATAGGATTTGTTTACTACTGTGGATATGTGGTGGACAAAGTTCAGGTTGTTATGAACCTGAGTACCCATATCACGCATCACTGGGTCTACATTTACAGGGGTGCTGTCTATAATGTAATTATCAGGGATGTCAACTTTCCCAAAGGGACTAATGCTGCATTTTTCTGGATTTGGCTTTAATCCATGGCTTTGGCACCAATCATTTGTCTGCATTAACCTTGTCTGCAGTATACTAACATTGTTGGGGGACTCTATGATTGCTCCCAATTTGCAAATGTCAGCGAACTTGGTCAGCCACAGGCCATCCAAGTTTGTTTGGACTTCTGAGAAATAAATTATGAACAGTAAAGCGCCCAACACAGAAGGCTGTAGTACGCCACTGGTGACTGGTCTTTTGCTAGAGGTGAAGTCACTCACTTTGACAGTATGCGTCCTGTTGTTGAGCCAGTTGGCTACCCATCTGACAATGGAGGATAGAATTTCCAATTGGGAGAGTTTCTTGATAATACCCAAGTGGGAGACTGTGTCAAATGCAATGGCTAGGTCAAGATAGATGGGTATGTACAATGGGTATGCAGAGTCTTTCCCTCGTCCAGTGCCTTGGTGACTTTCTCGAAGAAGTCAACCATGTTTAAAAGGCAAGAGCTACCTTTAACAAATCTGAACTGGGTGGATGCAGAGTTTGGAGATTATGGACCTTCTTAACGAGGACATAAGTAATGATTCTTTCCATGGCTTTGCAGATGAGGCTAGTTAAGCTTATAGGCCTATAATTCCCAGGGTCAGTTGATGGTCCCCTTTTGGGCACAGGAATTACTGTTGCAGTCCTCCATTTCACTGGAACACAAGTTCGCAGGCTGTGGTTAAACAGGGATCCAAGTGGGTCTGCTTGGTCGTGTTTTAAGTTGTTTAAAAGGCAACTTGGGATGTTGTCTGGTCCCACTGATGCCTTTTTTTGGTCTTAGAGTGCGCCTGACCCGCCCTCTTGAGACAATAGGCTGAGAAATGGTGTCAGGTATATTTTGGGGGTGACTGGAAGGGACGGGGGGGGGGTGAAGTTTGCGCCAAATCTGTCAGCTAGCAGGTTGGCTATTACCTCCGGTTGAGTATATGTGATGCCATCTATAACCAGTTCAGCACATTGCTGGGTATTCTCTTTTAAACTTCAGACGTACTTAAAGAATGCCTTGTAATTATCCTTAGCATGGGAGGCTATTTTTGTTTTATAATTAGCTTTGGAGGGCTTGACAAAATCTCTACTTTGTTTAAGCTAGAGAGATTTCTGCCTCTGCTGAGCAAGTCCCCTCTTGTTCTTGGACATTCATTTCTTTCTATTGGTGTACAGCCTGTTTATACTAGGGGTTCACCAGTGTGGCTTGCCTTTTGGCAAGACCTGCTTTTAATCCAGTCAGGTACACCAGGTTCTATGCAACTGCTTAAGTGGTTATACAGGGCACTGGTGTACACCTCTGCATAGGAGTCTGTGTTATCTGAGTTGAGGGGGCTTTGAAACTTTTTATACCATTACTTAGTAGGAGGTAGTTTGTCTCTGAGCAATTCTTAAGTGGCTTTGAGCTTCATGGGGTATCTGGTGTTATAACTACATCGAACGAGACTGATTTACAGTCTGATCTTATGAGGGAGGACATCATACACGGGAGGGTGCAATGCTCTCCCATGTTAGCCAGTACTATGTCCATAACATCTGAGCCTCTTGTGGGTGTGCCAACTAGCTGTTCCAGAGCATTTGCACTGACAATGTTCAAGAACCTCTGAGCTAGCAGGTCTGTGGTCATGTACATTTCCCAGTCGATGGTAGGATAATTAAAAATAGCCCATTAATAAAGTGTTGGGCTATATGGCAACGGACTCCAGTAAGTCCAGCTATACGGTGTGCTTTTCCGGTTTCATGGTGGGGGAACCTATAGCCAGCTATGATGTGGTAAGGGGGTTTGCCTACAGTGGACATGGAGTAGCTCAAGAGGGTCATACTGTTTGATCAGTCTCGAGGTGGACTTGTTCTTAATGAAAATGGATACACCTCCTCATTTAGTTCTTTCACACTTAGTTTGTGGTGTAAACGTATGAAGATGTTGTTACCCTGCATAGCATGGGTGCTTTCCGCACCTCTGAACCATGTCTAAGTGACTGCACAGATGTCAGCATCTTCCAAAATAAGGAGTGCTTCCAGGGAGTGCAGTTTCTGGTTTGGACTCTTAACATTAAGCAGAATACATTGAGTTTATCTAGAGAGAAATGTGTTATGTTGGGAGGTTGGTTATTTTGACACTGCCTAAAAAAAGTCACAATAGGGGTGGCCAATGCCATTGCCAGTATGCAAAAGCCTAGAAGAGATGGGTGCAGACCATCTCTGGCAAAGCAGCGTGGCCTGCCCACCATATCTTCCCAGACTGACAGTCATTGAATCCCCTTGGACTGACACCAGAAGCCAAGTAAATCATTTTTTGTTTGTATTGTGGCAGCATCCTTGGAGAAGGTAAACTGCTGCTTAAGGCTAGGCTTATACCTGCAAAATCTATGGGCAAGAGTGGTAAAGAATGCTTTAAGTATATAGTGGTGTGACAAGCCTAATTAAAATCACACTGTGTTGTGGGAGATATGGTGATAATGAAGTGGAAGTTAACATTCCACACTCTACTTGAAATCAGGTTGTTTCCTTCTGAATTCACAAACAGTGCTGCTAATCACAGACTTCTTTGACTGTCTACTAAATTATCAAGTGGTTTCTTTTTTACTGAATTACTCTAACTTGAGCAACTGACAGCTGCTACACTTTTTTCACAGTCCACTGAAATCTTATTCAAGGCAAAAGCAAAACTATAATGCAGGTTATGTTAGTTTTTCAAAGCTGTAAATGAAGCAAACTTGTACGCCATCTTTGACTCCAATATTTGCAACAGAGGCATGCATGCAGAGTTGGTAAACACAGTTGTGTTAACAGCAAGTGAACCACTTTTTATGTCCTGCAGGCTGTTTCTGAAAAGAAACTATTTCAGTTTGACAAATAAAATAATGGGAAAAGGAGTTGTGGATAGATGGATGGATGGATGGATATGGTGGTGCTGGTTTACAAATCACTGGCAGGAAAAAATAGAAACAAAGCTAATGAAGGCTTCTGGGCACATGACTACATCTGAGTGAATTATAGGGAGTAAAAGTAACTCTAGAATGGAGTAACTACACAGTACATAGTAAAGCTATCCATTAGTCCAAGATTGGCATAACTAAGCCTGCTGGCACTCCCTTGAAAATGAAGTTTTGCACCAGATACCTACACTGCTATCCAGCCTGTCTTTCCCACGAGTTCTCTATCAGTATGTACGACATGGAGAATTAAATTGCAAGTTAACATGTGTCCCAAGAAAGTGAAGTCCCTAACCAGAGGGATACAATACACATGCCAACTAAGAGGGGGAAAAAAAAACACAAATGTTTGCATTCCACATCATGACTAAACAGACAGCAACTCCATCCCCAATCTTTCTCCTTCTCGGGCACTGTAACACCAAGAGTAGGAAGAATGAGAGCAGTCAAATTAGGGCCAAAGTTTTCATCCAACCTTGTCTCAGTATCAAAAGATAGATCAATATTTTGCAACAGATCAAAAACACTAGTCTTATTGTAGATTGATCTTGCATTGGTAAGAGTACCCTAAAGAGGGGCCTTAGGAGAATAGGTCCCGGATACTTACCACTGTTGAGAATTAGAACCCTTGGTACCTTAAAAAGACATAGGGGTGGCCACGGTGGTGCAAAGGTTAATGCTGTCACCTCACAGTAATAGGTTCACTAGTTCAATTCTCGACTGGGGTGCCTTCTGTGCGGAGTCTGCATGTCTTCCCTGTGGTCACATGGGTTTCCTCAAGGTGCTCCAGTTTCCTCCCACATTCCAAAAACATGCAGAAGGGGGACTGGACACTCTAAATTGGCCACAGATGCGAGTGTGTATGCGAGTGAGTGGTATGGATGAACTACCGCAGCAGAGCTCGCCACCCGGTGGTGTAAACCTTGGTTCAAGATGATTGTCATGTGCAAAATGGGAAAAGGGGTTGAGGTTGGATGGATGGGTAACTTAAAAAGACATGAGTTTGATTGGGAAATGAAAAGGGTTCTGCCTACCATAGGACTGAGCACAGGAGAATCGGGTTGGGAGGGTGGCCTAATGGTTAGGGTGTTTGCCTTACAAACACAAGGTGCAGGGTTTGAGTCTCACAAGGGATAACTGGCTAGGCTTAAAATGGCTCACAAGGGCAGTTAGCTTAGAATGAATCTATGAACCTATGACCCTACGAATCCAAAAAGACTAGCCTATGTCTAGGACCCATGTTTACGCAAGACATGTAAACATCTGCAAAGATGGAAAAAGTACAGTTTTGTACCTACCATAAATGTAGATGTTCGAAGATCCACATTGCTGCAGTCCTTACACTTGGGTAGTCCGCTGTCCTCGGTCGGCCTGAATATCAAAGTATAAGGCTGACGTCGGTCAAGGCGCATTTGACTGACATCAGGACGTCAGGGTACAAATGCGCATGACCGACGTCATATCCTCAAGTCTTTTCTTGCCCCAGATGTCAGAAGACCCTAAAAATAAAGGTCAAAACCCAAAGACAACAAACAAACAACCAACCATCCTAACACTAAAAATATGTACAATATATACAATATACCTCATATTGACAACCCAACCCACACAACCGCCTCTAACTACAGAGGGAAGGAGGGAGGAATTGACTGCAGCAATGTGGATCTTCGAACATCTACATTTATGGTAGGTACAAAACTGTACTATGTTCTTCATCTCACATTGCTGCAGTCCTTACACTTGGGTAGAATCCCAAAGCAGAGGTAAGGGAGGATGGCCAAACTATAATGAAGCAGGAGCTGCCAAAATGCCCTGCAAAACAGCAGTGGCAAAACCAGCCCTGGATTTAGAGTACAGTGGAAGGTGATAATGCCTAGAGAAAGTATGCACTGAACTCCAAGTAGCTGCCTCCAAAATATCCTTAGTTGCCACCCCCCTCAAAAAAGCTGCTGAAGTGGCAGTAGCCCTAGTGGAATGAGGCCTAATCCCAGCTGGAATCTCCTTGCCATGATGGGAATAACAGAAAGCAATGCAAAACCCAATCCACTTAGAAATAGTTTGTTTTGACACAGGCTTGCCCTGAGAACTCAAAGCAAAAGAAACAAATAACTGCTGAGACTGCCTGAACCCTTTAGTTCTGTCCAAATAATATTGCAACTGCCTGTGTACATCTAAAGTGTGCAAAATCTTTTCCCCTTTATTTTGGGGATTTGCATAAAAAGTAGGCAAATGAATAGTTTGGTTTAAAGCCACACTAGAAACCACTTTAGGCATAAAGGAAGGATTAGTACGTAAAGATACCCTATCCTTATGAAAAATTAAGAAAGGCTCAACCGCCATAAGGGCCTGCAACTCAGAAACCCTTCTTGCAGAGGTAATAGCCAACAAAAAAGCAGTCTTCCATGACAAAAACTTTAATTCAGCAGTAGCTGCAGGCTCAAAAGGTTGTAGAGTGAGTTTCTCCAACACAAAATTGAGATCCCAAGCAGGAGTAGGAGCTCTTCGTGGGGGTCTTATATTCTTTGCCCCTCTAAGAAATTGCTTGAACAAAGGATGAGAAAACAATGGTGGGTCACAATCATAGTGAGCCGAAATTGCTGCAGCATGAACCTTAATAGAAGAGAAGAAGGACAAACCTTTGTCCAATAACTCAGTAAGATATTGAAGAGCCACACTTAAATTAGGCTCAGAAACATCAAAATCCTTTGCTGCACTCCAAAATAAAAATCTCTTCCATTTATCTGCGTACACTTTCCTTGTACTAGGCCTTCTAGCTTCCAAAATAACATTCAAAACTTGCTGTGGAAGTGGAGGCCCACTATGGTTCAAAACAGAATATGCCAGGCTGTTAGGTGCAGAGAGTGAAGCTTGACATTGAGCAAATGACTGTCCTCCTGAGACAACAGGTGTGGAATCGAAGGCAAAGGCCATGGAGGCTTCCGTACCAGGCTTCTCAGTAATGGGTACCAATGCTGTCGAGGCCAATCTGGAGCTAACAAAATCATCCTTGGCTTGTCTTGTCTGGCCTTTAGTAGTACCTTTGGGAGGAGAGGCAGAGGCGGAAAGGCATACACATGAAGATTGCTCCAATTGAAGGAAAGAGCATCCACTTTCCAAGCTGTGGGATGAAACCCTTTTGTGCAAAACTTTGGCAGCTGATGGTTTAGTGGAGAAGTTTAACAGATCTATGTCTGGAGTTCCCCATGACACTGTCAATTTCTGAAATACATGAGGATCCAATTTCCACCCGTGGGGATCCATAATTTGTCTGCTCAACACATCTGCTAAGGAGTTCTGTGCTCCCGGCAGAAACCTTGCCTGAAGATTTAGCTGTAAACTGAGAGCAGTCTCCCACAAAATCATTGCTTGCCTGCATAGAGGATAAGAATGTGTTCACCTTGCTTGTTGATGTACCACATGACAGTTGTGTTGTCTGTTAGAATCAACACCTGCCCTGGAAGAAGTAAATCCTTGAAAGCTATTAATGCAAACTGGACTGCTAACATCTCTTTCAAGTTGATATGTAGATGTTGTAGTCTGGCAGGCCACTTGTCTTGTATCCACTTTCCATTCAGATGAGCTCCCAAGCTTTGTCTGAGGCATCTGTCGTTAGAATCTGACTCGCCTCTGGCCGGGTCACAGAGAGTCCCTTGTTTAGGTGACATTCCTGAGCCCACCACAACAATTCCTTTTGAATGCAAGGTATTATTTGAATGACAGTGTCCAAATCCTGGCAGTGCTGTGTCCATACATTTTTGAGATACCATTGTAGCTTCCTCATATGCAGTTTGGCATTGGGAAGCACCAGAATACAAGATGCCATGAACCCCAAGGCTTGAAGGACTGTCCTTGCAGTCAGCCTGGACTGATGAGACAACTGATGAAAGTAAAGGGAAAGACTTTTGTTTGTCCGGGGTCAAAAAGGCCATCTGGGATGCTGCATTCAGTCTCACACCCAGAAAGCACATGTCCTGAGAGGGTACTAGACTGGACTTTATTTCGTTCACAGAATACCCCAGGCATCTTAGCACTGCTATCACATAATCCAAATGATGAAGAAGCTCGTCCCTTCCTTGAGCCAGAATCAGGCAGTCGTCCAAATAAGGATAGATCTGTATTCCTTTTAACCTGAGGAAAGCTATCACTGGAGCCAGAACCTTCGTGAACACTCTGGGCGCAGTAGATAAGCCAAAGGGCAATGCAGAGAACTGATAATGAGAAGTCCCAGCTCGAAAACGCAGATACTTCCTGCAACTCAGTCTGATAGGAACATGAAGATAAGCCTCCTTGAGATCCAAGGTTACCATCCAATGATCTTTGCCCAGCAGAGGTAAAAGCTGCTGTAACGCCAACATTTTGAACTTGGGAATGTCCAGATAAGTGTTGAGGATAGATAAGTCCAAAATTGGTCTCCACGTGTTCCCTTTCTTTGGTACTAGGAACAGGCGAGAATAAAATCCTAGGCCCACTTCTGGCATAGGGACCGGCTGTATGGCCCCTATTTGGAGTAACAGAGAAATTTGCTTGTGAGCCTCTATTCTTTGTTGAGGAGGAACGGCTGGCATGCCTTTGAAAGGAGGCAAGGTATGAAAATAAAACCTGTAACCGTGGTAAATGATATCCAATACCCATCTGTCTTGGGTAATTAAACTCCAATTTTCTTTGAAAAGTGCCAACCTTCCTCCCAAAGGTGCTGCCAGACGAGCAGGTTCTGGCAGCTGAAAAGGTAGGTCATTGGGCCTGTTTACGAAAGGACTGACCCCTGCCCTCACCCGAAGACTGTGCAGGAGAACTCCCTGTTCTAGGCCTGAAAGAGCCCTGAGCTCTGCCCCTACCACGCCTAGATCTACCCCTAGACTGGGAATCATAAGAAGGATAGGTCCACCCCTTAGTAGGCCAATTTCTACTAAACTTTGGAGGCTGAACCTGCAAAAAATCTTTAACAGTCTGCATAGACTTAGCCTTGTCTTCCATTTTCTTTAAGACTGTCTCAAAAGGAGAACCAAACAACACATCAGATTGTAAAGGAGCATCTAAAATCCTTGTTTTAACATGGTCAGATAAATTCTGATCCCTCAACCAGGCGTGCCTGCGAAGAACTGACCCAGTGGCAGCCACCCTAGACGAGGCCTGTACAGCATCAAAACCACATTGCAAAGAATGCTTACCCACCTGTTCAGAAACATGTACTAAATCTTGTAACTCTTTACAATCAATACCTTCCGCCAGAGCATCAACCTTAGACTTCAATTGAGAAAGGAGATAGTTTTGGTATTTCAACATGTGAAACTGGCAATTCAAAGCCCTCATAGCTAGAGTGGAGGAAGTATAAATTTTCTTTCCCCATCTATCCAAGGCCCTGGCCTCTTTATCTGAAGGAACCGGATTCTTGACAACAGAAGCCTTAACACCTTTAGGCCCCTGACTAACAGTTTCTGGGTCTGCCCTAGGACTCTTAAAAAGATACTTATGAGCTTCAGGCACCCTGTAATACCTATCCGGTTTAACAGGAGCAGGAGGCAAAGAATCAGGATTAAGAGAAGCCTCAGTAAAAACATCTTCCACCACATCCAAAACAGGAGGTATAGCCAAAGGCCTATGCTGGGGTAAAAACAAAAATTCCCTAAGCCTTTTCCTGGAATCAGAGAAGTCCTGACCTTCCCACTTAAAATGCTCCCTCATGGAATGTAGAGTTTCTGAAAAAGAAAAATCCTCAGGAGGAGAAGCAGAAGGAGTAGAATCATCCACATCAGAATCAGAATAAGGGGAATACTCCTGCAAGTCTTCAGCCGAAGACTCTGAAACATCCGAAGCCTGCTCAAAACTCCCTAGCTCAGGTTCCACCCTAGGTCTCTTATCAGGAGGGGGCAAAGAACCCCTAATTAAAGTAATCAAATCTTCTGCCATTTTAAGCATATGCTTCTTGGGCACAGTTCCTGAAGAACTAGGGGTGACACCAACTGAAGCTAAACCTGGCCTGCCTCTGGGAGAAGCCTTGGAAACAGAAGGAGAGGGCCTAACCACCCTAGGAAGGGAGGGGAGTATAGTAACCTGAGAAGCCCCATCAGCCTGACCTGCCTCCAAAGAGGCCACATCCTGCAATAACAAAGTCTCTCCCTGGGATCCCAAAGAAACCTCCGGTGGAACCACCGGCTCCACCGACGCCTCTAAAGAACCGCATCCGTACAGACGGTTCTTCTAGCCTAGGCTTAACTGCTTTGTCCTTGCGCTTCTTGGAAGAAGCGGGCGTCGGAGCATCCGACGGCATTTTATAATTGCACCGCTTCAAGACTAACCTGGCACAATCTAACCTTCTCTTTATAGTGCGCTTATTGAATCTAGCACAAGAGCGACACCCAACAACGTCGTGCTCAGGTCCTAAACAAGGAATACACAAAGTATGGTAGTCTCTATGCGGTATCTGTTTCCCACAAGAAATACAATTATTCACTTTTTCTGACATCCGGTAAACCACTGAGGCAAGAAAAAACTAAAATATTCCCCAACGGGGTACTTAGCCAACTTTGACTCGGTCTGAAACTCCGAAACCGAACAATTTCAGAACGCCAACCGGCACTTGCAACGCTGCTTCTGCATTGGACCATGCGGCAAAAAAGACTGAGGATATGACGTCGTTCATGCGCATTTGTACCCTGACGTCCTGATGTCAGTCAAATGCGCCTTGACCGACGTCAGCCTTATACTTTGATATTCGGGCCGACCAAGGACAGCGGACTACCCAAGTGTAAGGACTGCAGCAATGTGAGATGAAGAACATCGGGTAAAGGCAATCTGAGTGGGACAAAAGGGTGAAATGAAAGTAAGACTTCTACTACACAGGATCATTTTAGCAGTGCTAAACATTGCCATAACCATCTCAGAGGATTTTTACTGTCTGAAATAGGCTACCGAAAGTCCCTCCCTAACCCTATTAAGCATAACTTGGATCACTGGATGGAAACTGAAAATGTCCAGGTCTAGCACCTAGGTCTCTGATGGAAAGAAGCAGTCAGTAAATCATGTCATAACCAACAAACCACCCACTATAAAAACCTTTAAACCATATAACATGTGGGACACATTTGGGTTGCACAGCTAGGTATACAAAGGCCTTAGTGGTAGTTAGCCTAGTACATAGTTGTGAGCCTATAATTATTTGACTAACATCTGCAATTAAAACCAAGTTAATTAATGCAATAATTAATTGCACTTACCTTTAACTCATTACATCCGAATGACTCCTACTGACGCTTCTAGGCGTCAAATATTAATTGTTAATATTTGCATCAATAATTCCAAAGCCATGTTACGTACAAAGTTTGAAAAGATTTCATCTTAAAGCTTACACAATGGCAACTGCATTAATATTTGACCCTCTATCTAGTGCAAGTAAATAAATATTTTTTTTTAGATATTAATTTATATATATAAATAGGTTCATAGGTTGGTACTAAGCTATCGGCCCTAGGGCCTATACAAGCCTAGCTATAACAATTCCCTGGCTATTTCTTCCCACACTAATTTACTTCCCTGGACCCCTATCTAGCAGGGCGACGGACGCGATTCCCTGGAGTGAATTTCCTTTCTCCCATCCAGTTGTCAAGGTTCCTTTTGAAAAGGGTCAAAGAGGCACTCTGCTTGACATGTATGGGCAGTCTATTCCAGAGTCTGAGGAGTCTCTGGGTCAGGATTGTGATGACAAGGTTTACATCCCTGGAGTATGTGGCTCTGGGGGATTGGGATTTCTTTAAGTGTAGCATGTCCAACAGCTCCAGGTTTGACATGGCCTTGATGTTAAGTAGAGACATACAGAGTATAGCTAGAGTTTTTTAAGGTGGTCAGCGTAGGGCATCTGCTTTAGGCCTGTGATTCTTTTAGTGATGTATTTCTATGGCATTTCCAGTTGTTGCAGTCTTGAGAGGTACATATCAAACGGGGCATTGTACTCTATAATGGGACTAATGAGGGAGGAGTACAATGGGAAAATGACTTCCTTTTTTCTGGATGAAAAGCCCTTAGTGATGAGGTGTGCCACATAGGATTTCCTGACTATTTCCTGACTGTTGTGGCGATATCACACCAAATAATCAACTTCTCACATATACAACCACCCAAACAATAAAAAAAACATGTACTCCCAAAACAATGCTTCACTATGTCCAACTGATCCAAAGTTACCTAATCCTGCCTACTCCATCATGAACACATACCTCTCTTCTATACAGAATTCCACGGTATTTCTCCCATTTTGGGGAGCAAAATAATAGGGTGCCACGAATTCCCAAGTGGCCCCTTCAAATACCAGTTTTGTTTTGCTACCTTTGATGTTTATAGTGTGAATCATTGCTCGTCTCAAGTGACTGATCATGCCGATCATCGCATGCAGTTAGCAGAATCCTAGTTATTAAAAAAATGGTAAAAACTGCAAGGAAGAGTGCAGTTTCTTCATTCATTGTTTTTGAATAAAAGAATGAATGATATTAAAACTGAGATTGTGTCACAGCTCTTGTCCTGTGCTGTCTATAGATGTGTGAAAGTGAGGGAGAGATCAACTCTGCTATTTTACACTCGCTAAGCAGCACATAAAACAGAAATAAAGTGTGCATGTGTATGTCTGTGTTCCTGTCTGCGTGTAAGTGAATGTGTGTATGAAAGAGAGTGAAGAGTAAGAGCGAGTGAGCGATACCCTGGCAGCAGTTAAGAGGTATGTGACTGCATTAGGGGGTTTAGTTACGTAAAAGGTTGTGTGTGTGTGTTTTGGTGGTTGCTACTATACTATTAAACTCCTCTAAACTAATGAGCAAAGCATGTAATACTGGAGCTGGGGAACACTAAACACCAGAGACTTTAATGTATTATTCCATGTCATGTAAAAATTTAGAGTTTGCTGCATCATACTTTTTCTAAAGAAGTTAGAAACTCTTGTCTATATTTACCGACTGACTAATCATCCATGACTTACAAGGAATGGGACAGTTATAAGAGGGAAAATAGGGATGTTCTGTAAAATCAAGGACACTTGAGAGGTATGGGTGAGTGTGTATGTACACTGGGTTTCAATGTGTGCGTTTGTGTAGAAGAGTGGAGGAGGAAGTACCACTGCTTACGATACATGGGCTGTCAGTGGTGATTAATGCAGGAAAGTGCTTTTTTAGCAACAGCGATAACACCAAGCAAATTAGACAATGCAGTCTTTCCGCGCAACAGCTAATCATGTCTCTGAATCAAAGCTTCCATAATCACAAAAATTGCTCACTTTGACCCCAGCTGTTTACACCTCATGGCAAGTTTCTTTCTTTCTGAATCCTAGCCTATGTCTTCTACATAAGGGTATTTTAGACATTTTCACCATTCCTGTTTCTTCACAGTATCTTATGATTTCAAATACCTCAGTTTTTAAATACTGTGTAAAATGTACTATTTTCTGGCAGATTCTAAAAAATTTGCTTGCAATTTTCTAGAAGATGCCAACAGGAAATACATTGAAAACTTGATAAAGGAATCTTGGACACAATTTTATCATTCCCTGTTGCGTTCCTGGGAAGCAATCTGTGCAAGTAAAATGCTTAACGGTTCGGCATTGTAATAAACAGCTGCTGAGTATTTTATACACTAGTGCATCAGTTAATCAATATGTAAATTATTTGGTAGTTAATTATTAATATGATTAGTCGCACAACTGTTTAATTTAGTTACAAATTCCATCAAATGAAATTTATGGTGCAAAAGTATTTACATAGCAGGCAGCAAGTTTTCCTACTTGTATTTACCGTATGCAGTCTTAAAATTTCATGTAAGCAGCAGCATAACCTTAAAGTGATACCCACATTGTCAACAGCGTACAGACCATTTATTGATTTTTATTTAAAAAACTGCTAGACACTAGTAAGATTATTATACATACAGTCAGAGCATCATATGCAGCATCAGCTTCAAGTAAAAGCTTTTTTATATGACAGATTACTGTTTAACTTTTTGAATCTTTCAAAGTTCTATGGCATATCCTTTTCCCTCCAGACAATTATACATGCTGTACACACACATCTTTAAACTGCTATAAATGATAATATAACTACAATTATACAATTCTATATAGAAACTGCACTTGTGTGTGTGCTCTGTATTGTGTAGATGAAGCCCAGTAATTAAAACTGCGTTGCTTAAACTCTAGAAGATGATGTAGTTTAGCTTTTTGTAATTACACAGCATCACCTGATCCACTGATTATTAGAACAGACTGTAGGAGAGTTATTTCAGGAACTACCTCTTAATAAAATTCAAGATGAAGCCTCTGAAAAGAACAGGTAAAAGTAAAATGCTTCAAAGGAAAAATATTTACTCCAAACATTCTGCAAGTTTGTTGCATTCTTTGTTTGGTAGTTTACAGTGTGTATATACTGAAGTGTAGTTATCAGAATTCATTTGAATTTTTTTACTCCCAATTACAATTTATTTTAATTGAGGTTAGCAGTTTATTTTATTTTTCTCTCAGAAAATTGTATTTTAGATTTATATACGTTCTATTTTTATAAACGCTACTGTTCTGGTTATATTTTATGTTATTTAATATTCTGTTTTTCAATTTGTGTTTGAATGCTGTTATCCCACATTTCCATTAGAGTAGGTGGCTTTACACAATTCTACATGCAAATTTTAAATTAATTTGCATCCAGATTTTTTGGCCAGTTGTTCCTACTTTTCATGGGCCTTTGTCCCGATTTTTGATGATTCCAACAGTTGTTTAGGTGGTCTAGTTTGTACCTCACAACACAAGCATTCTAGCAATCACAGAATCTTGGCTAAAACTGAGCTCCCCCAATCTTTTAACACTACACTATTCTACCACTATGTCAATGATGCCCAACCAGGCAAGCCACCACGAGGAGGAGCACTAAAATACAAAAATCTAAAATATACAGTAATTGCTCAAAGAAATACCACCTCTGACTCAATCCCAAGTTCTCCTTCGGTTTTCTACCAAAGAAAAAGCAAATATCTAAATGACAGCAACAGCTTACTTGCTACAAACATACTCCTCAAGCAAATGTAAAGTGCTTATCAAAATAACATCCTGTCCAAATGCCACAGAAAAACAACATGACATTATCCTAGAATATTTCAATTTTAAATTGCTCAGTCCTCTCTCATCAGACATCCATGAATTCCTAGTTGACCTGGGACTCATACAACTCATAGCATAACCCACAGAGCCTATCCTCAAATCCTCCAGGCACTCGTTACTAACATGTCTCACATCATTTCAAAAGTAAACCATTCTCTCACCATCTGTAAGCAACCATTACCCTATAACCTTCACAAATCAATCTGTAAAACATTTTTTTAATATCTCAACAACTAAGTAACACAGACAGAACTCCTTAGTCTCATATGAAAGTTCTCAGCTAAATGATCAAAATGCTGCTGGTAGTAAGTGTGTAACTCAAGTGGTTGCTGAGATATTGCAAATAGTTTACAAAATATTAAAAATGTAATAGTCACTGTTCTTACTGTGACTTACAAAATTCAGTTAGAACCTAAGGAATACTAACACTATAAAAATAGTTTGTGCTGAAATGTTTGCCATTTATACTTCTACTTTCAGAACCCCTAAGGTTCCAGAGATATGAACATTTGTTTGAAATGTGAGGACATAATTTGATTCAGTCAAAAGGCTTAGGCTCCACCCATTGGAAGTTACCATGCAAACTTCCTGAGCTCCTTTGGAGGGAATGAGTTAACAGTAGATTTATTAGGGAGACCCCCTCCTCTTCGTGTAGGTCAGATCCCAGGGTGAAGAACTCCTATGAGGAGTCCAGTGATTCCTCTAGCACAGGCTCTGTGTGGCTCCCATATAGGGGATGCCTGGGGTGGGCACAAGCTGAAAGGGAGGCCCTGTGAAGGGGCTGGCTGAAGCCAGTCAGTGTAGGTTGTCCCAAGACCTACTTAAGAGAAGTGGAGATGCTGAAAAGGTGTGGGGATCAGGAACTGGGGTCACATACTCTGTTTTTCAGTGAGACAACAGCCTCTCCAACATCAAATGCAGACGCCAAAGTCGGCCAGAGGTAAGAAGGCCCTTTCAAATCCTCTTATCTCTGGGGAGCTCCTAAACCAAATACCAATTGCACCAGGCCAGGTCCCTCAGCACCCAAGGAGAAAGAAGGATCTCAAAGTTCCAATCCTCAGCTCTTGGTGCAAAGACGTCTCTTAACAGACACTGGAGTTGAGGTCATCATGGCAGCAGTCAGGATTGAAAACAGCCAAGCTGTCAGCACTGACGTGGGTTAACCTGAATTGGGTTGCATCAGATGTGAGGTCTAGAGGAGAAAAAGTTGTTATTGGAACCGAAACAAAATCTTGCACAGCTAGCACCAAGTGAAAAATTCCCCCATTATCAAAGTAAAGAGGGAGGGGGATGATCTTCAATTTCGTAGGGGTCTTTAGGAAGATCTTAAAAGCTGGTCCAAATCAGTGTTTTTAATATGCCTCAAAGATCCTGAATACATATAAAAAGTCATAAATAGTGGCTTCTCAGGTCAAGACACAGAGAAAGAAAATATCTGGGTCCTAAGGGGAGCTTCACGGACCCAAACGGAGAGGAAGGCTCTGGGGAGAAAGTACAGTTTTGTACCTACCATAAATGTAGATGTTCGAAGATCCACATTGCTGCAGTCCTTACACTTGGGTAGTCCGCTGTCCTCGGTCGGCCCGAATATCAAAGTATAAGGCTGACGTCGGTCAAGGCGCATTTGACTGACATCAGGACGTCAGGGTACAAATGCGCATGACCGACGTCATATCCTCAGTCTTTTCTTGCCCCAGATGTCAGAAGACCCTAAACATAAAGGTCAAAACCAAAAGACAGCAAACAAACAACCAACCACCCCTGCACTAGTTATATGTACAATATATACAATATACATAATATTTACAACCCAACCCACACAACCACCTCTAACTACAGAGGGGAAGGAGGGAGGGTAAATTGGACTGCAGCAATGTGGATCTTCGAACATCTACATTTATGGTAGGTACAAAACTGTACTATGTTCTTCATCTCACATTGCTGCAGTCCTTACACTTGGGTAGAATCCCAAAGCAGAGGTAAGGGAGGATGGCCAAACTACAAGGAAGCAGGAGCTGCCAAAATGCCCTGCAAAACAGCAGTGGCAAAACCAGCCCTGGATTTAGAGTAAAGTGGTAGGTGATAATGCCTAGAGAAAGTATGCACTGAACTCCAAGTAGCTGCCTCCAAAATATCCTTGGTTGCCACTCCCCTCAAAAAGGCTGTTGAAGTGGCAGTAGCCCTAGTGGAATGAGGCCTAATCCCAGCTGGAATCTCCTTGCCATGATGGGAATAACAGAAAGCAATGCAAAACCCAATCCACTTAGAAATAGTTTGTTTTGACACAGGCTTGCCCTGAGAACCCAAAGCAAAAGAAACAAACAACTGCTGAGACTGCCTGAACCCTTTAGTTCTGTCCAAATAATATCGCAACTGCCTGTGTACATCTAAAGTGTGCAAAATCTTTTCCCCTTATTTTGGGGATTTGCATAAAAAGTAGGCAAATGAATAGTTTGGTTTAAAGCCACACTAGAAACCACTTTAGGCATAAAGGAAGGATTAGTACGTAAAGATACCCTATCCTTATGGAAAATCAAGAAAGGCTCAACCGCCATAAGGGCCTGCAATTCAGAAACCCTTCTTGCAGAGGTAATGGCCAACAAAAAAGCAGTCTTCCATGATAAATATTTCAACTCAGAAGTAGCTGCAGGCTCAAAAGGTTGTAGAGTGAGTTTCTCCAACACAAAATTGAGATCCCAAGCAGGAGCAGGAGCTTTCGTGGGGGTCTTATATTCTTTGCCCCTCTAAGAAATTGCTTGAACAAAGGATGAGAAAACAATGGTGGGTCACAATCATAGTGAGCCGAAATTGCTGCAGCATGAATCTTAATAGAAGAGAAAGACAAACCTTTGTCCAGTAACTCAGTAAGATATTGAAGAGCCACACTCAAATTAGGCCCAGAAACATCAAAATCTTTTGCTGCACTCCAAAATAAAAATCTCTTCCATTTATCTGCGTACACTTTCCTTGTACTAGGCCTTCTAGCTTCCAAAATAACATTCAAAACTTGCTGAGGAAGTGGAGGCCCACTATGGTTCAAAACAGAATATGCCAGGCTGTTAGGTGCAGAGAGTGAAGCTTGACATTGAGCAAATGGCTGTCCTCCTGTGACAACAGGTGTGGAATCGAAGGCAAAGGCCATGGAGGCTTCCATACTAGACTTCTCAGTAATGGGTACCAGTGCTGTCGAGGCCAATCTGGAGCTATTAAAATCATCCTTGGCTTGTCCTGTCTGACCTTTAGAAGTACCTTTGGGAGGAGAGGCAGAGGTGGAAAGGCATACACATGAAGATTGCTCCAATTGAAAGAAAGAGCATCCACTCTCCAAGCTGTGGGATGAAACCTTTTTGTGCAAAACTTTGGAAGCTGATGGTTTAGTGGAGAAGCGAACAGATCTATGTCTGGAGTTCCCCAGGACACTGTCAATTTCTGAAATACATGAGGATCCAATTTCCACTCGTGGGGATCCATAATTGCCTGCTCAACACATCTGCTAAGGAGTTCTGTGCTCCTGGCAGAAACCTTGCCTGAAGATTGAGCTGTAAACTGAGAGCAGTCTCCCACAAAATCATTGCTTGCCTGCATAGAGGATAAGAATCGTTCCCCTTGCTTGTTGATGTACCACATGACAGTTGTGTTGTCTGTTAGAATCAACACCTGCCCTGGAAGAAGTAACTCCTTGAAAGCTATTAATGCAAACTGGACTGCTAACATCTCCTTCAGGTTGATATGTAGATGTTGTAGTCTGGCAGGCCACTTGTCTTGTATCCACTTTCCATTTAGATGAGCTCCCAAGCTTTGTCTGAGGCATCTGTCGTTAAAATCTGACTCGCCTCTGGCCGGGTCACAGACAGTCCCTTGTTTAGGTGACATTCCTGAGCCCACCACAAAAATTCCTTTTGAATGCAAGGTATTATTTGAATGACAGTGTCCAGATCCTGGCAGTACTGTGTCCATACATTTTTGAGATACTATTGCAGCTTCCTCATATGCAGTTTGGCATTGGGAAGCACCAGAATACAAGATGCCATGAACCCTAAGGCTTGAAGGACTGTCCTTGCAGTCAGCCCGGACTGATGAGATAGTTGATGGAAGTAAAGGGATAGACTCTTTTGTTTGTCCGGGGTTAAAAAGGCCATCTGGGATGCTGTATTCAGTCTCACACCCAGAAAGCACATGTCCTGAGAGGGTACTAGACTGGACTTTATTTCGTTCACAGAATACCCCAGGCATCTTAGCACTGCTATCACATATTCCAAATGAAGAAGCAGCTCTTCCCTTCCTTGAGCCAGAATCAGGCAGTCGTCCAAATAAGGATAGATCTGTATTCCTTTTAGCCTGAAGAAAGCTATCACTGGAGCCAGAACTTTCGTGAACACTCTGGGCGCAGTAGATAAGCCAAAGGGCAATGCAGAGAACTGATAGTGAGAAGTCCCAGCTCGAAAACGCAGATACTTCCTGCAACTTAGTCTGATAGGAACATGAAGGTAAGCCTCCTTGAGATCCAAAGTTCCCATCCAATGATCTTTGCCCAGCAGAGGTAAAAGCTGCTGCAACGTCAACATTTTGAACTTGGGAATGTCCAGATAAGTGTTGAGGGTAGATAAATTCAAAATTGGTCTCCACGTGTTCCCCTTCTTTGGTACTAGGAACAGGCGAGAATAAAATCCTAGGCCCACTTCTGGCATGGCTGTATGGCCCCTATTTGGAGTAACAGAGAAACTTGCTTGTGAGCCTCTATTCTTTGTTGTGGAGGAACGTCTGGCATGCCTTTGAAAGGAGGCAAGGTATGGAAATAAAACCTGTAACCGTGGTGTACGATATCCAATACCCAACTGTCTTGGGTAATTAAACTCCAATTTTCTTTGAAAAGTGCCAACCTTCCTCCCAAAGGTGCTGCCAGACGAGAAGGCTCTGGCAGCTGAAAAGGTAGGTCATTGGGTCTGTTTACGAAAGGACTGACCCCTGCCCTCACCCGAAGACTGTGCAGGAGAACTCCCTGTTCTAGGCCTGAAAGAGCCCTGAGCTCTGCCCCTACCACGTCTAGATCTACCCCTAGACTGGGAATCATAAGAAGGATACGTCCACCCCTTAGTAGGCCAATTTCTACTAAACTTTGGAGGCTGGACCTGCAAAAAAATCTTTAACAGTCTGCATAGACTTAGCCTTGTCTTCCATTTTCTTTAAAACTGCCTCAACAGGAGGACCAAACAACACGTCAGATTGTAAAGGAGCATCTAAAATCCTTGTTTTAACATGTTCAGATAAATTTTGATCCCTCAGCCAGGCGTGCCTGCGAAGAACTGACCCAGTGGCAGCCACCCTAGAAGAGGCCTGTACAGCATCAAAACCACATTGCAAAGAATGCTTACCCACCTGTTCAGAAACATGTACTAAATCTTGCAACTCTTTACAATCAATACCTTCTGCCAGAGCATCAACCTTAGACTTCAATTGTGAAAGGAGATAGTTTTGGTATTTCAACATGTGAAACTGGCAATTCAAAGCCCTCATAGCAAGAGTGGAAGAAGTATAAACTTTCTTTCCCCATCTATCCAAGGCCCTGGCCTCTTTGTCTGCAGGAACCGGATTCTTAACCACAGAAGCCTTAACACCTTCAGGCCCCTGGCTAACAGTTTCTGGGTCCGCCCTAGGACTCTTAAAAAGATACTTATGAGCTTCAGGCACCCTGTAATACCTATCCGGTTTAACAGGAGCAGGAGGCAAAGAATCAGGATTAAGAGAAGCCTCTGTAAAAACATCTTCCACTACATCCAAAACAGGAGGTATAGCCAAAGGCCTATGCTGGGGTAAAACAAAAATTCCTAAGCCTTTTCCTGGAATCAGAGAAGTCCTGACCTTCCCACTTAAAATGCTCCCTCATGGAATGAAGAGTTTCTGAAAAAGAAAAATCCTCAGGAGGAGAAGGAGTAGAATCATCCACATCAGAATCAGAATAAGGAGAGTACTCCTGCAAGTCTTCAGTCAAGACTCTGAAACATCTGAAGCCTGCTCAAAACTCCCTAGCTCAGGCTCCACCCTAGGTCTCTTATCAGGAGGGGCATAGAACCCTAATCAAAGTAATCAAATCTTCTGCCATTTTAAGCATATGCTTCTTGGGCACAGTTCCTGAAGAGCTAGGGGTAACACCAACTGAAGCTAAACCTGGCCTGCCCCTGGGAGAAGCCTTGGAAACAGAAGGAGAGGGCCTAACCACCCTAGGCAGGGAGGGGAGTATAGTAACCTGAGAAGCCCCATCAGCCTGGCCTGCCTCCTGAGAGGCCACATCCTGCAATAACAAAGTCTCCCTGGGATCCCAAAGAAACCTCCAGTGGAACCACCAGCTCCACCGACACCTCTAAAGAACCGGCGTCCGGTACTGACGGTTCCTCTAACCTAGGTTTAACTGCTTTGTCCTTGCGCTTCTTCGAAGAAGCGGGCGGAGCATCCGACGGCATTTTATAATTGCACCGCTTCCCGAAGACTAACCTGGCACAATCTAATCTTCTCTTAATAGTGCGCTTATTGAATCTAGCACAAGAGCGACACCCAACAACGTCGTGCTCAGGCCCTAAACAAGGAATACACAAAGTATGGTAGTCTCTATGCGGTATCTGTTTCCCACAAGAAATACAATTATTCACTTTTTCTGACATCCGGTAAACCACTGAGGCAAGAAAAAACTAAAATATTCCCAACGGGTACTTGGCCAACTTTGACTCGGTCTGAAACTCCGAAATCGAACAATTTCAGAACGCCAACCGGCACTTGCAACACTGCTTCTGCATCGGACCATGCGGCAAAAAAGACTGAGGATATGACGTCGGTCATGCGCATTTGTACCCTGACGTCCTGATGTCAGTCAAATGCGTCTTGACCGACGTCAGCCTTATACTTTGATATTCGGGCCGACCGAGGACAGCGGACTACCCAAGTGTAAGGACTGCAGCAATGTGAGATGAAGAACATCTGTGCTGTGTAACAGGGTGAAAGGACGAAAAGATTCTATGAGACACCAAACCTGCTAAAGCCAGGGGCTCAGAACAGCCGGGCCCACCAAAGCAGTCTGATCAGAAGACGAGGGATAAAGGCAAAGAGACCAACTCTGAGGAAAAAACAATGACTAGCCCGAGGCCTTGGGGTCTTCAGATATGGAGGGGAAAAGAGGAGGAAATATGTTTCTTGTATTCTTTCTCCCAGAGCTTTTGCTTTTCTCTCTGTTAGCCATTCCCCCCCCCCCCCCCAGACTCTTCTGGTTTCTTCAAAGGTCTACCAAGTCCATTCTTTTCAAATTTCTTACTAGAGGAAAGAGATGGAAAGAGAATAAAGGAGCAGAACAGGCAGCCAGTAACGCCTTCAATAAAATAGTGTCCATCCTGTCAGCAAGGAGCTCTTGAACCAAAGGCTGAACAGGCCTGACCATCCTCATCAAGACAGACAACGCCCAAACAAGTCATATAACCTGTAATGAGAGTCCTGGGGGGTGGCTGTGCTCATACCCCAGGCACATCTTGAATCCCATGGACCTATCCATAAGTTTCCTCAACAACAGTACAACACAGCAATGGGAGGGCATATACATGACTCCCAAATATGTAAAATAATCAATATTTAGGATTTTTGACTGGAAGTGTCGGCTTAGATTCATAGGCTGGCAAAACGCCATCGGCCCTAGGGCGTATACAAGCCTAGCCATAACAATTCCCTTGATATTTCTTCCCACAATACTTACTTCCCTGGACCCCTATAGAGCAAGGCAACTGACGTGATCCCCAGGGTGAATTTCCTATCTCCCATCCAATCGTCAAGGTTCCTTTTGAAGAGGGCCAAGGAGGCGCTCTGCTTGACATGAATGGCCAGTCTATTCCAGAGTATGGAGAGTCTCTGGGTCAGGAATCTATCCCTCCAGCATGTTTTGTTCATTGTGATGACAAGGTTTAGATTCCTGGAGCGTGTGGCTCTGAGGGACTGGAATATCTTTAAGGGGAGCATGTCCAACAGCTCAGTGTTTGACATGGCCTTGTATGTTAAGCAGAGATCACGCCTCTGAGTAGATGATATGCCACAGAGTAGAGATGGAGTTTTTTTTAAGACGGTCAGCATAGGGCATCTGCTTTAGGCCTGTGATTCTTTTAGTGAGGTATTTCTGTGGTCTTTCCAGCTATTGCAGAGGTCTTGTGAGGTACATACCAAATGGGGCATTGTACTCTACAATGGATTTAATGAGGGATGAGTACAGTGGGACAATGGCCTCCTTTTTTCTGGATGAAAAGCCCCTAGTGATGAGGTGTGCCACATAGAAGGATTTCCTGACTATTGTGGCGATGTGGTTATCGAAGGTGAGGCCACTGTCCACCTGTGTCCCAAAGTCTCGCATCACACTTTCGATGTTTAGTGTACTGCCACTTGTGTAGTAATTCATGAGTACATGTTTTTTCCCCAAAGGGGATAATGAAGGTGAGACCACTGTCCACCTGTGTCCCCAAGTCTCGCATCACACTTTCGATGTTTAGTGTACTGCCACTTGTGTGTTAATTCAGGAGTACATGTTTTTTTCCCAAAGGGGATAACTATACATTTCTTGGCCTTAAGCTTGAGCCCATGGCTCTGGCACCAAGCATCTGTTTCTGCAAGGCCCTTTTATAGAATATCCACATCATTTTGGGATTCAATAATGGCTCCCAGTTTGCAGTAATCTGCAAACTTTGTTAGCAACAGTCCCTTAGTACTGGCCTGTACTTCAGAGACGTAGATGCCAAACAAGAGCGGTCCCAGGACTGAACCCCGAGGTACTCCACTTGTCTGGAGCTGGATTTGGAGTCGGCTACTTTTACAGTCTGGGTTCCATCAGTAAGCCAGTTGGCAACCCATCGAGTGATGTAGGGATTTACGCCCAGCTTAGTAAGTTTATCTAAGATTCCAGAGTGGGGGATGGTGTCGAAGGCCTTGGCGAAGTCCAGATAGGCTGTGTGGACCACCTTACCCTCATCCACAGCTCTGGTGACCGATTCGAAGAAGTCAATCATGTTCAGGAGACAAGATCGGCCCTTCACGAACCCAAACTGGGTGGTGTCCGGTGTTTGAAGGTTGCCAATGTCTTTGTTTACAAGTTCCATGATAATGCATTCCATGCCCTTGCAGATCAGGCTCGTCAGACTAATGGGACATTAGTTCCCGGATCCAAGGTGGATACCCCCTTGTGGAGTGGGATAACTGTAGCTGTGCGCCACTCAGTTGGCACAAAGCCTGAGGTGAGGCTATGATTAAACATGACACTTAGGTGAGGTGCCAGTTCATTTTGTAGTTTATGTAGTACACAGCCTGGGATGTCATCTGGTCCCATTGATGCTGTATTCTTAGATTTGGAGAGAGTGGTTTCTACCTGTGTGGCCGTGATGACCGGAATTTGGCAATCTTTTGGTATTGAGATGGGTCCTTTAGGAGGTGATATCCTTGGGATCAGTATATTTAATGCCATTCTGTTGTAGCTCAGAGCATATCTGAGCATTGCCATTTATATTCTTGACATAACTATAGAATGCCTTGTAGCTGTCTGGAATCTTTGGCAATTTTATTTTCGTAACTAGCTTTGGAGGATTTTATGAGAGATCTCCGCTTCTTACGGAGGCTGGTAAGAGAGTTTTTTGCATCCTGGGATTTTCCTCTTTTCTGCAACAGTTTATTTCTTCGGTTGTATAGTTTATGACCCCAAGCAGATTCCAAAGAAATTTTCCTCAGGTAGATGGCAAACGTTGGAAGTGTAATGGGGAAGAAAGAGGTACCTAGGAACATATGTTCTCAGAGTATAATGAGTTGGCAGACTTTAAAAATTCCCTACAGAGTACTCTGTCAGGAATACTGGGCAAGCAAATGAGTCTAACTAAGGAAAAGTTTTTTTGAGCTAGGATACACTATCTGAAGTGCCTAGACCTAATAAGGTCTTTTTAAGTTCACTTCTGGTGGCTACCAAAAAGCAATTTCTAGAAAATGGAAATCAAAATATAAGCCAACAATACTTGAAGTAGTGAATACAGTAGAGTCTCAATTATCTGAGCTAAGTAGGACCTAGGGTAGTTCGGATAATCAAACTATTCAGATAATTAAACATATAATTGAACCAAATAAACTTCTAAAATCTTGTTTTTTTCTGCAAGCAGGAATACACTTTTCAACCATTCAGTGACTCTAGTGGACAATAAAGGATATATTTTTCAAACACGAGCTAGCTACAAGCTCAAAAACATGCTCAAGCAAATACGTATAATGTTTACATATGCAGACTTTATGATTTTTCCTACCAGAAAACTGGTTCGGATAACTGATGTTTCGAATAGTCGATATTTGGATAATCTACTTTCTACTATATTGCAACAGAGGTAAGAACATGAAGTTGAAGTGGGATCCTTGGAAAAGGGTGGAATAATAAATTATATAGAAATAAAAGGAAGTTGTGGGAACAAGACATGTAGAAAAATGTTTTGGGAGAGGAACGAGGTTTAAGAAAAGGCAAGAAATGAAAAATGTATATTATACTGTTATATAATGATGCTTTGGTTATGTATATTCTGTATAATGTTTGTAAATGGGAACCTGCTAATATAGTTTGATTACTTTTATAGAAATGTAAATTTGCCTATGTCACAAGTGATAATCCTATAAAAGTGTTTATAAAAAAAACTAGTACAACAAACACACAAAAGCAAAATACACACGGCAATAACTAAAACTCAGATTAACAGTTGTAACACAGAAATCTTGCAAAAAACCCCCCACAACTGATGAGAAGGAAGGAAAGAACAGTCTTCATTATCATAGTCGTCATCATCATGAAGAATTCCGCTGGAAAGCGACACAAAACCAACGATACCACTCCAGAAAGTAAACTGTATACAACATTTAAAAACATTATTAAATAAGATTTGGTGCTTTTGTCTAGTAGGCAGACCATCAAAACCAGTACTAACAATTCACCCAAAGTCTTAAATTCTACCTCAACCAATTACTTACAGTCTAAAAATCACATGACCATAAACAAAAACCTCCTTAAAATAATTTAAATACACATCATTAGGAGAAAACTGCTGCCACAATTTAGAGCTGAAAAGCCCAGAGTGACTAGATTAAGAAGGTGCATTATTCTCATTTTACAGATGTACACTTATCATGAAATACTACAAGCCATTTACACTGGGGGTCTGCCCAGATCTAGATTTATTTTAATTTAATTTGCTTACTTGGTGCTTGTCAATTTTAAAAGCTAGATCAGTCCAAAATGACCCTTTTTAAAAGGTATGGCTTGAGCAACAAGGCAAATGAAGCTACAAAAAAAAAAATCAGTAAAGACACTTGGTATAATGAACACACAAGCACTGTTATACGAAGTACAGCTAATATAAACAGCATACAATGAATACAACAGGGGAGAAATTAATGGGATTTCTACTCAATGTACTGAAGTTCAGAGAGAGCACTGCTGAATCCTCAGTTCAAAAAAAAAAAAACTGCAGAAAGTCCAAAGCCATAAGGCCAAACTTCAAAAACCTAGCAGCATATATGGCTGAAGCATAAAATACTGAATATGTGAGTGTGTTAAGACATAATGAAACACTAAAGGCTCAATTCCAAAAGATCCGCACATCTAGAAGTAAGTGACTTACTCAGAGAGCAAGTCTTTTGAAATCTGGCCGCAGATGTCAGCAACATCAGTCTATTTACCTTGCAACACTATAAAAACGTAACACCATCAATTTACAAACCAACCTAGATGCTTTTACTTCCCAAGCAAATCCAAAATAATTTTTCCTCAGGTAGACAGCAAATCAGGAATACAGATAAATAAATGATGTATTCCTTGAATTGAGGAAAATGAATAACTACATTAAAGAAAATGACAAGAGGGTAAGAGAATTAACAGAAAAAAAAATGAACACTCAGAGAATCCAGTCCTAAAAATAAGAGAATGCACTACTCAAAGCTAGGGCAGACGCAGCAGACGCTAGAAGGGAACTAACTGAAGCTACACTCACTGGCCAAGAGGACCAGGCTAGATAAAAAAATATATTAGACTTGTGGGGCCCTAAAAAGAACGGAGGGATGAGACTGTAAAGCTGTAAAGCTTTTGTACAAAACAACTTACTGAATGGATACTGATGTCAGAAACAGAACTACAACTGCAAAGGGCACACAGGGTAGCCTGAGTCTCAGGCATTCTCTGGCAGATTATAAGGTTCTTCACCTATTTGCTCAAAGAGAGGAAATTTTTGTTGTGAAAGCCAGCACTACAGTTAACATGTGGCAGTTTTTGAATCTATGCCTATAAGGACTAGTGTGCAGACATTAAGCGAAAAAGGGTGGCTTATATACTGGTTCAGAGGCTGGCAAAGATAAAGGGAATAAAATTATATACCAGATATTGATAAGACTAATGTGGTCAAGAGGTAGTCAAACTTACAGTAAACCTGAAAAGGCAAGAAAGAATCTGCACTGTGCAATATTAGCCCAAAGAGAGAGAGGAGATGCTCTGAAAAGCAGGGAGTACTGAGGAGAGCAGAGCCAAGAGAAATGGGCATTTTCCCCAAGTTCAGGAAACATCATGCATTGAAAGAAAAGTGAACAATGTGACCGCAACAGCAAAGAAGTATGGGGACAAATTTGGGACAGAGGACACTTAACAGATTACGGCCCAATAACAGACCTTAAAATATGCTTATTTAATTAACACAGAACAGAAAAATGCATAGGTTGTGTTTTTTCATGGATTAGTAACTGGCTGGTAGGTAAGCAGGAAAAAGGAGTTTATGCATTAACGAATGGCTAGGTACTGCAACCATCCATCCATCCTCAACCCCTTTTCCAATTCTGTACATTGGGTTGGGGTATCATCTCGAGCAAAGATTTACACCGCTGGGTGGCTAGCCCTGCCACGGTAATTCATTCGTAGCACTCACCTGCACACACACTCGCACCTACAGGCAATTTACAGTGTCAAATCCACCTACTGCATGTCTTTGGAATGTGGGAGGAAACCGGAGCACCCGGAGAAAACTATGTGACCGCAGGGAGGACATGCAGACTCCGCACAGAAGGCACCCCAGCCGGGGATCGAACTGGAGAACCTCTTGCTGTGAGGCAACAATGGTAACAGCTGCACTACCGCGGCTATGTACTGCATATGGGTTTGAAATCACCACAACCTCAAAAAACGCACAATAGATGGTATGGTGTACAACATGAGGGTCCTTAAAGCAGGTTACACTTGGTAGCCAATAATAAAATCACCTTAACAGAAGGTATTGACAGAGCAAGCAATGATTTTGGGTAGGAGCTTTGGGTATGTGAACTACAGCAAGCAGCTAGGAAAATGAAAGAGTTGATACAGTAATAAGCATCTAGACATTGTATGGAAGCACTGGGTCACAGCCACTTTTGTACATGTGTGAAATGGTACAGACCAGGAAAGTAACATATTTAGGATCAGATACGCATTATAGTCTACAGCTAAACCCCCATTAAACAAACACAGACAAGGCATGGCATAATTTCCCAAGGGGAGGGCACATAAAAGCAGATGACACAAAGTGAGGAATACAACTCTCTTCCACTAGTTCCTTTCTCATGGCTGCCGTAACATGCATGGGATCAACCAGTACACTCCTTTATTCCAGTGTAGACTGTCTTTTGGAGGTGCAAGGATTTTGTCTGGTCTCTTTCTGATTAGCTGGATAGTGTATATGATGAGAGACGAGGCCTACAAGCTCATTGGCTGGGGGAAGTTACCCAGGAGGTAGATGTGCCAGACAAAAGCCTCCAGAAACACAGATTCTTCTTGGGAGGGCTTATCGGAAGACTTACCACCTCTTTGTTTAATGAGCTCTAAGATATCTGCAAAGGAGACATCATCTGGTGGTGATCTGGGGTATCCATCCCCCTCATCAGAATCAGCACTCTCAGTGACAGATTCCTGCAGGGAACCTAAGTGCCTCCTTTTGTATGTTTTCTGAGGGACATCCTTGGCGGGATGCTCCAGGGAAGTGTCTGAAGAGATAATGATACCTTGATGGAATGGCTGAAGGCTAGCTCGGACAGGCTGCCCACGTGGAAGGGATGAAAGAGGCTCAGGATGCAAAACAGAATGAGACAAAGATGTCTGATCTGAAGAGGACAAGGGTGTCAGTTTTCTAGGTATAGAGAAAAGACTCTCTCCACTACATCCAAAGCAGAGTATCTAGGAGAAGCAGAAACTGACAGATCTGATAAGGGGTGCTCTCAGATTGTCAGCCCATGACGCCCCTGTCAGCACTCCACCTGAGGAGGGAGTTGGGCCCAAGCTAATGCAGGAGGCTCCAAGGAAAGAGATGGCTCTGAAAATCTTACAGTCAACCCCAATGCCCAGGTGCCAGCGTCGACACTTCAAGTCCAAGAGTTTTCTGGCTCCAAGGTTCTCAGTGTTGGTCGACTCAGACAGGCCAATGGAGTCAAATAAACCAGAATCTTCAGATCTGAGGAAGATGCCCCCAAGGGTTTCAGATCAGACAGCTCTGAAGCTGAAGGACAGATAGGAGAAGGAGAAACCAATGGTGGCGTGGCTTGAAAAAGGCTCTCAAGACCCGAAGGGGTCAGAGCTAAACGTACTCCTATTTGTATCTGCATCGTGAGGAACTTTATCACCCTATCCACATCTGCTTCAGACAGGCTCCTGGAAGATCGAAAAAATGAAGCCAGGGTAGGGGGCCTACAGTGTCTTCTGGCCGACATATTAGAGTTAAAGAGAAGGTAACCTAGAAGAGATTGGCATCTGATGCCAGGGGGAAGTATGGATCCAGGCATCTGATGCCAGAGGGAAGTATGGATTCAAGGAGATCTTTCAGTCTGTATCTTAGGATCCAGGAAGGACGGATCAGACTTTTTCAAAATTTTCGCTGGTGGCTCCAGGAGCCAAGGTAGGGGTAGAAGGCCGATCAGGAAACCTTTTACTGGTCTCTTTTTATCAGATTTCTTAAGGGTTTGAGCCCCAGCAACTGAAGATTTGGAAGGAAGGCCATTGAAAAATAAGTTTGTTCTTCCTTTCAGTTAAGGCCTGAGAATTTAACCCGGCACAAATATCACAGTCCATGTCCAAGTGCACCGACCTTAAGCAGTAGGCACATTCCCTGTGGGTATCAATGTTTGGGATCTTATGCACAGTGGAAAAGCACTTTTTAAAACCTGAAGGTTTATTCGACATTCTACTACAAGTATCACCAAAATAGCAAAATAGTACAGGAAGGATTTTTTTGTTGAGAAAGTGAAAAAGCAACCAACAATGGTATTAGAGACTACTCAGAATTACAGAAAAATAATGGAATAAAAAGGTACAAGGAAGGCTATATCAGAAAAGTAATACAGAATAGATTATATTTAAAGTAGTAATGAAAAGTTACACTCACAACTCCCCAACAGTGAAAAAGGCCAGAGAGAAGCACTCGAGAGTTCGTAATCCATGTCTGTTCACAATGGCAGCAAATGAGATGAGGAATGCGGGGCACTATGGGTAAGGGGAAGAGCTAGAGAGTTCTACAATCCTACAATCTGGAAGAACTGGCCAAGTTGGATTTGAGTACAGGATCTGAACCCATCAGTGGAGGAATGAATGAAAATTACATCAGACTGAGGATTAAAAGGAAAGTTTTTTGGCAACACAATTAGTGATACTGTGAAGTCAAGAATCACAGGCCTAAGAAGAACACAGAAGAAAGTTACCAGACAAACATATGCAGGCAGAGAATTAGGACACTTACATGAAATAAAAAACACAAGCATGAGGGGAAGTAGATAGATTATGAAAATTATTACTGACTTACTTCTAACAATAGTTGTAATAATTGGAAACAAAGGACTGGGAACGAAAGCAGAATTAATATATAGTAAGGGAGATGGCTGTTTAGCAATCTGAAACAAGAAACTGAACAACATTAAACCCAGTATATGTATGACTGCAGTGTATGTTCTCCCACAAACAGTGGTAAAAGGGCTCTTATTAAATGTAATGTGGATACAACAGGGACAGTTGGTCATACTTCTCAAGCGCACCTCATTATGAGGAACATTCCTTTCCATCACTAATAACCACACTCTGGAACACTGTGCCAACAGCAAACGCCAACCAATAAACAGTACAAGTACAGTAGGAGGCTAGGAAAAATTGGCACACACACAAAACCAACTGAAAGTCCTTGCACTTTGTGATGGACTCAATCACATTTTTAGTGTTCAGATTTTTTTAAATAGATATCCATGGTAAATAATACTGAATTTTATCAGAATAACTCATCTAAAGCAACACATTTTAATGATCTTGTAAGCTTCTTAATTGAAGTTAAGTGAGTGCTCCACATTTTGCCCATTTATTCCACATTATGAGATGTAGTACTTCAAATGAGAGCTATGTTGCTGGTTCAAGCAGGGGACTGGAACATGACTTTAGCTAACCAGGAAGTAGCTAAAAAACAGAAGCAACTTTATAACTAAAGGAAAAACAGACAAGGCAGTTATTAAAGGGGACAGCTGGATTCAGGCAAGAGCCATGGAAACAAATCAGGGCTACACTTAATATAGTCCAAAATGGAAAACCTAGTCTAGGAGTGATAAAAACTATTTGCTTAAAGAACACAGATTTAATTAAGAATCTAAAAACTGCTCCGATTTTATGTTCTGGTCATGTATCACTGCAAACAGATGAAGGAATCCCTAGGAAATGGAAGTCTCCAGTATTGTTTAAATAATAGAAAGAGTTCAGTAAATGGCTTGAGAAGCTACAAGTAAGCGCACAGGATTAAAAGACGAGAATGAGCAGAAATGGGACCTCTTCAAATTGTTAAGATTTAGCAAGAACTCAAGAAAATACTGAATACAACAGAAAAATCAAATGTAAGGGAAGAAAGGCTGTCAAATGTCAGAACTTATTCTTTCATAGCTAAAGTTAGCAGAAGGAAAGAAAAAAAAAGAGATGGATAAACAAAGAACCATACAAAAGTAGGAGGATAAGTGAATACGACAATAAGGGAGAATACTTAACTCATTCACTCCAACAAAGCTCAGGAAGTTCGCAATGTAAACTTCAATGGGCAGAACCTAAGCCTTTTGATATAATCGAATCATGTCCTCACATTTCAAACAAATGCTCATATCTTTGGAACTGTAGGGGTTAAAAAAGAAATGTAAATGGCATACTCTTCAGCACAACCTATTTTACAGGTGGCAATATTCTTTAGGTTCTAGGTATTGGTATTTAACAGAATTTTATAAGTCACAGTAAACACAGTAACCATTACATTTGTAATATTTTATAAACAACTTACAATATCTCAGCAACAACTTAAGTTACACATACACACAGTCAACAGCATTTTATTCATCTAGCTGAGAACTTTCATAGAAGGCTAAGGAGTTCTGCTTGTGTTACGTGCTTGTTGAGATATTTAGAAAAATGTGAAAAATTATAGCTATATAAATTGGTATCATAAAAACAACAGTTAATATCTCTACTTGCACTAGACAGAAGTCAAATATTAATGCAGTTAAAAAGTCTGCCATTCTGTAAACTTTAAGGTACCTTAATACCTTGTACATAGCTTGGTTTTGGAATTATTGCTTGTTCATATTTGTATCAATACTGGACACAGAGGCGTCAGCAGGAGTTAACTGCAGATGCGCCTGGAGGAATCACTCAGAGGTAATGAGCTCTAAATCAGACAGATATCCAAAGTGATTAGGCATTAGCAGTTATATTGTATCAACAAGTATAAAACAGGACAAGCTACCAAATTATGAAAGAGGGGAGACAAAACATGGTAGAAGAGGAATGACAGATACTGTCAATATTCAGGAAATATTACCAGAACCTGTATAGTAGGGAAGTCGTAGTGAATCCAGCACAAGGTTGAGATAAATTCTGAAAGGTATAACCTATACTGAGGAAAGACGTGGCTCTATCTCAAAAAGGAGATCATGGAAATCCCTCCCTGGCTGGAAGCACAGATGAGCAGAGCCCCCAGCATACCTTCAGGATCCATAACTGGCCCCATCGATAAAGTACATTTGTGTACACTTACCATAAATGTAGACGTTAGAGTGTATACACGGTTTCAGTCATTACATTTGGGTAACCTGCTGGCAAGTTGCCCTCAGTCGGCCTGAATAACAAAGTCTTGGGTCCTGCGTCGGTTGCTGTCTCCTCTTTCATGACATCAGGTCATCAGGGGTATAAAACAGGCAGCCAACGCCATTTTTATCAGTTTTTCTTGCCCCAAATGTCAGGTGTCCCCCAAATGGGGAGCAAATATATATATATATATATATATATATATATATATATATATATATATATGTATGTATACAAATATAAATATATAAATGCACTGTAGAAAACATAAAATTTACCTTCAACTAAAAGCAAATACACCACAAAAATAGTGAAGTTAAGAAAAGGTATAGAAAGGGGGCTGGTGGGTGGGTAATCCGGACTGCAACAGTGAATACACTCGAACATCTACATTTATCGTAAGTGTACACAACTGTACTATGTTCTTTGTGTTTCACTGTTGCAGTCATTACATTTGGGTAGAATCCCAAAGCTATGGATGGGAGGATGGAACAAAACAGAATTAGGGGCAGCTATAAGGCCCTGCAGGACTGCAGTGGCAAAGCCTGCCCTGGATTTAGAAAAGAGAAGTAAATGGTAATGCTTTGTGAACGTATGGACTGAGCTCCAAGTAGCAGCTTCTAGAATGTCGCTGGTAGGAACCCCTCTGAGAAAAGCTGCTGAAGTAGAGGCAGCCATGGTGGAATGGGATCTGATCCCCTTGGGCACAGGTTTACCATGGTGCAAATAGCAGAAACGAATGCAATGGCTTATCCATTTAGAAATGGTCTGCCTTGATATAGCCTTCCCCTCTGACCCTGCAACAAATGCCACCAGTAGTTGCTCACACTTTTAGAGATTTTGTCCTGTTTAAGTAGAATCTTAGTTGTCTGTGTACATCCAATGAATGCATAATCTTCTCCCCCTTGTTTTGCGGATTTGGGAAGAAAGTTGGCAGGTGAACGGTCTGGTTAAGAGCCACACTGGATACCACCTTAGGCATAAAAAAAGATTGATCCTGAGGGCCACCCTGTCCTGGTAGAAAATAATGAAAGGCTCCACTGCCATGACAGCCTGTAGTTCTGAAACCCTTCTAGCTGAAGTGACTACCAAAAGAAAAGCTGTCTTCCAATAAAGAAATTTTATATCCGCAGTAGCTGCTGGTTCAAAAGGAGGTAGGGGGAGTTTTTCCAGCACAAAATTGAGGTCCCATGCAGGAGTTGGCGCTCTCCTGGGAGGCCTTAAATTTTTGGCCCCTCGGAGGTACTGTTTTAGCAGGGATGAGAAAAGAGGGGAGGCTTTGTGTTGTAATGAGCCGAGATGGCAGAGGCATGGATTTTTGTAGAAGAAAAAGATGGGCCCTTGTGAAGCATCTCAGTTAAGTATTGCAAAATCTGAGGAATATTGGGCTTTGCTGTGTCTATTCCTTGTGCTTGGTTCCAAGCACAGAATCTCTTCCATTTATCAGCATAAGATTTTCTAGTACTAGGCCTTCTGGCCTCCAAAATGACATTCACCACTTGGTTGGTGAAATTAGTCGATTATCCATGCTTCAAGATTCAGAGCTTGGAGCAGAGTGTGCAGAATTTGATAGTTCTGCTGAGACAATAGGTGAGGTGTTTGAAGCAAGGACCACTGAGGAAGATGTGATATATTCCTTAGAAGCGGGTACCAGTGTTGGCGAGGCCAGTCCAGAGCAATCAGAATCACTTTTGGTTTTTCTTGTCTGACTTTTCGTAAGACCTTGGAGAGTAGAGGCAGAGGGGGAAAGGCATTTCCAGCTGAAGGATACAGCATCCACTTTCCATGCTTTTTTGTAATGAGTTCTTGTGCAGAATTTGTCCAACTGATAGAGCTATTTGCCTCTCCCCAAAACTAAGTCTGGGCTTCCCCATTTTTGTGTTAACATGCTGAAGATTTGTGGATCCAGTTTCCATTTGTGCGGGTCCATAATATTTCTGCTTAGGTTGTCTGCCAGAGTATTTTGCTTTCCTGGCAGGAAGTGAGCTTGAAGATGTATTTGGTAAGTCAAGGCTGTGTTCCAAAAGGCCATGGCTAGTCTGCAAAGAGAGTAGGAGTGGGTACCCCCTTGCTTGTTTATGTACCACATAACTGTGGTGTTGTCCGTCTTTACTGATAGTTGTCCCGGATGAAGGAAGTCCTTAAAGGCTGTCAGAGCATTCTGACCAGCTAGCATTTCTTTCTGGTTGGTATGTAGATGCGTTTGGTTTGGGCTCCATTTGCCCTGAATGCATCTCCCTGCCAGATGGGCCCCCCAAGCATAGTCTGATGCGTCTGTAGTTAGGGTTTGGGTGGCAGGGGATAGAATAAATGACAGTCCCTTGTTTTGGTGACATGTCTCTGCCCACCAAAGAAACTCCTGCTGCAGGCAGGGAATGAGAGGAATCATAGTTTCCAGGCTGTGACAATATTGACTCCATAAGCTTTTTAGATACCATTGAAGTTTCCTCATATGCAGTCTCTCATATGGAATTAGTAGAATGCAGGATGCCATGAACTCCAAAGCCTGCAGAATTTGTCTTACAGATAGCTGGGTTTTTGTTGCCATTTGTTTGAAGTATGTTGTCAATTGAATTTGTCTGGCATGAGGTAAGCCATCTGGGCAGTTGTATTCAAGCTTGCACCCAGGAATGGAATTATTTGAAAGAGTACCAGTTGCAATTTATTTTTGTTTATGGTGTACCCTAGGCATGCTAGAAGCCTTTTAACAAACGCCAGATGTTGAAGAAGAGTGTCCTTGTCCTCTGCCTGAATGAGACAATTGTCCAGATAAGGATAAATTTGAATGTTTCTTTGTCTGCAAAATGAAATTACTGGTGCCAGGCACTTTGTAAAGACCCTGGGCGCAGTAGATAAGCCAAAGGGCAGTGCAGAGAATTGATAATGCAAAAAGCCTGCTTTGAAGTGGAGGTATCTTCTGCAAGATTCCCTTATTGGGATATGCTGGTATGCCTCTTAAGTCTACAGTTACCAACCAGGCATTCTTGCCTAGCATAGGCAGTAGCTGTTGCAAAGTCAGCATTTTGAATTTTGGAATGTCCAGGAACATGTTTAGAATTGATAAGTTCAGAATTGGACGCCATGATTTGTCCTTTCTGGGTCCGAGGGAAAGCCTTGAATAAAATCTTTGTCCTTTTTCCTTTTCTGGTACTGGTTGAATAGCCCCCATATCCATGAGGGACATGACTTGTTTCTGGGCCTCTGCCCACTGGTTTGGTGGCAGATCTGACCATCCGTTTGGAATTGGCAATGTATGGAAATGAAATCTGTACCCCTGGGATACTATGTTTAACACCCACTTGTACTGGGTAATTAAATGCCAATTTTGAGCATGAAGTGCTAGTTTCCCCCCAAGGGGGCTGCCAAAAGTTAAGTGCTTGGAGATGGCAGAGGAAAGTCATTGAGACTGCTTACTGTAGGGTTGTGCTTTACCACCTCCAGATCTGGAGGTGGAGGCACCCCATTGCTTTGACCTGTAAGATCCCTGTCATTGGTATCTGGAGCCTTTGGAGCACCTGGGTTTGCCCTGAGTGGCTCTGTTGGACACAGGAAAAGATCAATTCTTAGTAGGCCAGTGCCTACTAAACCTGGTTGGCTGCACTTGCAAGAAATCTTTTACAGTTTGCATAGATTTAGCTTTGTCTTCCATTTTCTTTAAAACCTCTTCTGCCTTATTACCAAACAGACTGTCATGCTGTAAAGGGGCACCCAACAATTTAGCTTGAACATGATTTTGCTCCTTGAGCCAGGCATGCCTTCTTATCACAGGATCCAGTTACGGCGGCCCTGCAAGAGACCTCCAAGGAATCAAAATCACATTGCAAAGTATGCTTTCCAACCTGTTCTGTTGAATGCAATAAATCCTGTAACTCTATTTTCCACACAATCAGAAATCAACATCATTTTCTGTTTCAGTAAGCCCATAACATGCTGTTGATATTTAAGCATATGAAACTGGCAGTTTAAAGCCCCAATTGCCAAGGTAGCAGACATAAACCTTCTTTCCCCATCTATGCAGCAACCTGGAATCTCTATCAGAAGGGGTAGAATTTTTGGCTGTAGAAGCCTTAACACCAGTGGGACCCTGAGAAATAGTCTCAGGATCAGCAGCAGGATTTTTGAAAAGAAATTTGTGGGAGTCGGGAACCCTGTAATATCTATCTGGCTTACTATGAGACAGAGGCAGGGAATCGAAAACACATCAACAATGTCCAATACAGGAGGTATTACCAAGGGCCTATGCTGAAGAAGAAGAAAATCCCTAAGCCTCTTTTTTGATTCTGAGAAGTCCTGACTCTCCCAGTGAAAATGTTCCCTTAAAGTATGCAAAGTCTCTCCAAAAGAGTAATCCTTAGGAGGAGAAGCAGAAGGGATGGATTCCTCTGCATCAGGGGGGAAGAAAAAATTCCTGATCAGAAGAAATGGAAACCTGATCTGAAGATTGATAATCAGTGCCTTGTCTAAGCCTCTTAGCAGGGGTGGGGGCTTGGGAACCCGTGATCAAGGCAATTAAATCCTCAGCCATTTTGATCATTTGTTTTTTAGGCATAGGGGCCTGAGCACGTGGCTCATGCATCGGTTTTTTTAGACATAGAAGTTGGTTTCGGCCTTGTTTTAGATGATGGTACAAATGTTGAGGCCTGAAAACACCCTCAGAAGCCGGTGCCTGCTCAGCGGCTCCGGACCCATCCAAGGAACTGTCATCCACGGGTTCAATACTTGCAGAATCTCACAGCATACAGGACTCCGAATGGGTCTTGGTAGAGGCCTGGGACTCAAAAGTAGCGGTATCAGGGGCTGCAAAAGCACCTCACTGAGTACCGGCGAACTGGTGACTGGCTTAGGAAAAATTTTGTCGTCAGTTTTGGACCTCGACGGTCGGTCTTTTTCCTTACGTTTTTTTGTGAACTCCGGTAGTCGGATTGCTAACCGACAACATTTCAGGGTAGTTAAATCTCAAACCAAAATATTTAGAAGCAAAAATATACAGACGCTTAACAGTGCGTTGGTTAAATTTAGCACAAAACCGACAGCAAGGCACATTGTGATCAGGGCCTAGGCAAGGAATACAATACAAATGAAAATCCTTATGAGGTATTTGCTTCCCACAAGTAATGCAATTATTAACTTTTACTGACATCGGTAAGGAGCAAGAAAAAGTTTCCCCAACGGGGTACTTAGCTTTAGTTTGAAGACTTCGGTTCTGAAACTCGAAAACGAAAATTTCAGAAGTCGGTCGACCGGCACTTGCAAACTGCTTCTGCTTCAGGCACTGCGCGGCAAGACAGACTAACTGGTGTCGGCTGCATGTTTTATACCCCAGACAACCTGATGTCATGGAAGAGTAGACCGCAACTGACGCAGGACCCAAGACTTTGTTATTCAGGCTGACTGAGGGCAACCTGCCAGCAGATTACCCAAATGTAATGACTGCAACAGTGAAACACAAAGAACATCAGGTTAAGTCTTGGGCGCGGGTTGGAGAGTAGCTGGTAGACCCAGCATGGACACTGTGTACTAGAGGCCATTAAAAAGACAAGAGGACAGATGGAACAAAAAAGGGAGATCACGGGAATATAAATCCTACAAATTATTTAAGAGCAGAAGAATAGAACACCAGGGGAATGAAGGTAGACCTACTTATGTTGAGGCTCTTAAAAAGTAAAAGTTTGTTTGTGTCTCTTAAAAAGTAAAAGTAACGTACTTAAATCACAAAGGCTTCAAACGTAGCCCAAGAAACAAGTACCCTCAGCAACCTTGCAAACTCTCCACTCAAGCAGCACTTATCACGAAACATGTATCCAAGACTCTTAAGTCTCAACTCAAAATTCCTGGGGCAAATTTCAACATCCTCCAATATCGCAGTCATGGGCAATTCCCTAGTGAGACCGGGCTGTGCAAGGAAAAGCTCATGGTCAGTTGTCTATCAGGAGCCAGGATCCAGCAAGTCGCACATGCATTCAAGTCCTTGCACCATAAGCAACTATATGACTCAGTGACGAGATGCAACGCCCTGGATTATATAAAAAAAGAGACATGATAGAGCTCACAGAATGCTTGTATGAGGCAGCATGAAGTTAGCCTTGAGCAGCATTTTATCATCGAATGATGCCACAGTACAAACAAAATATTATGGATTTCAACAGCTGGCATACCTTCTGGTATCAAAGAGGAGTCAATCGTACCTCTCAACCTCTCAGCGGAAGAAATCTTGACAAAGCTAGAAATAATGAGGGGACAAGTGCCCAAAACTAGGACAGATTTAAATACTACGCCTATAAACAAACACAGAAAGTTGCTAGAATGACAGATTTTAAATCACTATATATTTTTGAATAATATGAAGATGGAAATTCAAATGTCTCATTATTTAGGGACTTGGATACTCCATGATTTGCTATGAAAACCACAAATTTTAGGAGGAACAGACCAAAAATAAGAAAAGGCCCAGACACCTTGCAAAAATCTGGACACTTAAGAGGTATGGGTCCAATGTACATCAGCCTAGGAGGAGATGGCTGACCTTCCAAACTGCTTTGCCAGAGATGCAGGTTACCAAACTTTTACCAAAAATCCCAAATAAAACACCACAGGAATCCCAAAAAATTTTGGAATAACATAAATAAAATTTTCTATCCAGGCAGTTCAACCTCTCCTTATCCACTTCCCAACAACTCTCCTCTGGAAAACACCACCACACACAACTCCTATTTTATTGACTCCATTTCCACATTAACCCTATACAGTACCACCACCAAACCCCCCCCTCCCTCAACTACTACATCTTCCTTCACACTATAACATGTCCCCACTACCTACATAAAAACTCTGAGTAAACATATGCCATGCTTTCCCTCAGCAGATAATTTACCCTACTTCCTAAAGCTCACTGCTAGATCTTTAGCTTACTCAGTTTCTATCTTATTTAACCATTCTATCCAATAATCTACTGTCCCTACTATCTGGAAACAATTTTATATCATTATTAAATAGAAAATATATGACCAAGGCACACCAAAAACAGCCAATAAGTTCCAAAATTGCCCAGGGACACAAAAACACCACGAGGATAGCAATAAAAGGATGTTTATTTAGCCAAGTAATAATACACACCACATTAACGCTTCACCATGTACATTACATTTTTGTTTGTTCAGATCTGATAAAGTTAGTATGAACGAAAATGTAATGTAAAAGGATGAAGCATTAATGTGGTGAGTATTACTACTTGGCTGAACAAACACCCTTTTATTGCTATCATCATGGTGTTTTTATGTCCCTGGGCACTTCTGGAACTTATTGGTAATTTTATATCATTCCTATCCACAAGGGAGGACACTCCACTGACCTCTCAAACTACTGCCCCATAACCATACTATTCCCCCCTCTCTAAGTTACTAGAGAAATGCGTTCACAAGCAGCTCCTGGACTATCTATTGCAGGAAAACCTACTCACACCCACCCAACACGGTTGCCATCCTAACCAACCGCCCTAATTTCCTTAATACAAGCTATCGCACAAGGCACAGACCTTAAAAAACTTGTCTCCTGTCTATTCCTAGATCTCTCCAAAGCCTCTGACACAGTCTCCCACCCAAAGCTCCTTACCAAAACCTGTCTGAACTCAATCTCTCTAACCCTTCCCTCTCATGGTCCTCTAGCTACCTCACAAACACGTAGCAGTCTGTCAAATGGCTCTCCTCCTACTCCCCTTTCTTCTTCTCAATAACTGAGTACCCCAAAGATCCTTTCTTGGACCACTACTATTTAACACTTTCACAAACTGTCTTCATACTTCATGCAATCAATCCACACATACAAAGTCCCTTTCTCATCATAAATCATCATTTAAACATCTCATCACTAAACAGCACTGTCATAAACGTCGACAAACACACAATCATTGATGATCAGCTTAAATAGATCTGCACATATTAAACTGTACTAAAAAATCAAAAGCTACGACCACCTTATAGAAATAAAAAAATACCTCACAAATGACTCTATTTTCTTTTGCCCATGTGTATCTGCTTCCAAGCCTTCTGTATGCCTCACCTATCCTAACCAACTTATAAAGACCACGCTCAAACTCGCTCACAACAAAATTGCCAGATTCACTGCAAATCAACATTACAACTCATCACTGCCATTCCTTACCAACATTAAACTGACTTGAACTCCCCATCACCTTACTCCCCCAAATGTCCTTTATACACTCCATCCTCAACAAACCCATTTCCTGTACCATCTCCTCACTCATAACTCTGCACACCCCTGCTTACTTTCTTCAAAGCTCTGATCAAATTTCTCCTAAACATCCATAAGCCAAAAAGACCCATAGGGTACCTACTTCTATTTCTATACCTACTCAAGTTGCCCTAGCATGGAACAAACTCACACACAGCATTAGAAATATTCCCCACACACTAAGATTTAAAAAAAAAAAAAAAAAAAAAAAAACAGACTGAAACCTGTGTGGATCTGCACATACCAAAGCCCCAATTAACTTTTTATACGCACTGTCACGGAAACCTGGTTAAAGTCCAGAGACAGAGTATCCCATCACTGTAAAGCTTCATTGCTTACCACGCATTCAGGTCCAACGCACTAGAAGGCAATAAAAATTTCAGCATCTCCCCATTTGTTAAAGTGCTACCTCTAGACTCTGGCAGGACAATCATCTGAACTAATTCACATCTAACTCGCCACTGATAAAAACCCTGTACCACATTACAGACATCTACATAACCACCTCAATGTCTCTTCTGGCAAACACCTCCTACATAGAAAGTATGAAATCCTTTGCATGAACCAAAAAATAAATAAAGAAGCAACTCAAAACTAAAATGCTACAAAATGCCACCACAGGGACAATGCAATGTTTTATTAAATGTTTAGTGCTTTCGTTCTCCATATTAAAACAGAACTTCATCAGAACATAGTAAGATCACCAACTTTTCATTTAAAGAGCTAATCTAATCACATGATATTGTTCCAGCCACTAAATCCTTACATTTTTGTACGCGTGTGTGTGTGTGTGTATATATATATATATATATATATATATATATATATATATATATATATATATACACACACACATATACATACATACATATACACACACATACAAAAAGAATCATTAAAATTACCAATATACAAATGATCAAATAATAAAAAAAAATACTTTCCATTCAACTACCATTAAAAATACCATTGCAATTGAGATTATTGTTTTATAACTGTCATTTGTAATATACAACTAACAGACATTAATTTATACCTGGAAATTCAGTTGCATTAAATATAATCCGACAGGATAATTCCTTATACATTAAAACATTCTCCAAAATTACATCCCCTCTCTTATCCGGGGACTTTTTCCAAAATAACACACATTTTTTTTAAACTTTGTACATATTTATACATGTCTACAGGAAGCATTTTTCTTTTGTTGAAGGATGTGTATAACATTGTAAGAGAAGTGAACCAACTCCAAGAATGAGAAGACACCAGCTTTAGGTGAGCTGTCCGTTCTGATCAAGTTGTTAACCAATATGTTGAGTAATACCAAGAGGTTCTGTACCTACTGTTCAAGGGAAGGAGGAGTGCAACACCAGTATTATGAGGATAACTGTTCTGGTAGCAAATGATTAAACTGTTCATACTTCCACTGATAAGAGCGTGTGAAAAAAAGAATTTGCTTTTGCCAAATGGCTGAAAAAGCCAACACCTACATTTATATGCAATCTGAAAAGCTACTTATGAAGTGTCGCTGTTTGCAAAGGGACAATGCCTTCTTTAGGGAAAGTATAGCAGATTGGCGAGTACCAAAAAAGCTGTGGATTTAAAAGTTTCCGAATGGTGCACAATATAGCTTACCACTGCATCACAAATTACTGGAACCACATGACAAAACTGGAATTGAATTTATGATGATACTAATGAAAGAATGTTAGGCAGCTCTCGAACTTAAGTGAAGAAATTAAGAGGTTGCAAGAGGATATAGATGGCGCGTTACTATTTGAAGAATGCATGAGAAGTTTCAACTCAGTATTTTCTAGGGTTGATGGTATATGCAAGACCATTAAAAAGAAGAAAAGAAAAAAGACACTAATAAAGCACAATGAAAAATATCAAAATAAAGCAGCACATCCAGACACCATAAAAAATTAAATCAAAATATCCCAGGAATGACGAAGCTAAACCTGATAGAGATCCCCCTACTGTTGTTTCTGATGAGAAGAGACAAATGGAAGATAATATTTTTTTAGAACCACCAACCCTTCAGAGATCAGACAGATTAGCAAACAGATGAGTAGGGGGGAAAGTACAATCAACAGTATTATCAAGATCGGAGAGGTGGAGGAGGGGGCAGTGAGTGGTTTGGAATCAGGCACGCACCTCTGATGCCAACTGAAGCAGGAATAAACTGAGGCGACCTTAAATGGTATTCACAAAAACTAAGTATCGATCTTAAAATTTTTAATCCAAGTCATCTGGAATTAAATTAAGATATTTATACTTTATTTCAGAGAGGTTTCACTTGCATTCCCTCCAGGGAAATTAATTTGGTAGATTTTTTTGGCATAACTTAAAATTGTATGCACTTACAAGATGGCTGCACATTGAGTAGTAGCTTAACTCTAGCGCTCCCAGTGCGAAAACAAAAACTCTGCAGAGAAGGGCAGTGGACTGGTGTGTTTCTGGGTAAATTTCAGTAACTGGCTATTAAGGGCCCTGCTTGGATGCCAGGAAAAAAATAATTCAGATATCTGAAAGAACATCAGCTACAAAAGGTGAGGAAAAACACAGACTGGGAAAAGTACTGCAGCTGTTCAGCAAAAAGCAGTGCAAGCTCCAGACGTGACTTCCAGTAACCTAGAGGAAAGTATAAGACATCTGTACACAGACCTAGTTAAAATAAATGAAAGACTTGATTGGAGTATATCAACTCAAACAAAAATCTGGAAAAAAATGGAAGAAGCTTTAAACAGATACTCAGATAAGGTGATAAAACTGAAAAAAAAATCAGGTTGAAATGAAGAAAAGGCTAGCTGAATAGGACACAAGAGGACAGAGCACGTATGGAAAACCTGAGATTTTTAGCTGTAACATAGAAGCTGGAAGGAACAGACTATTAATTTTATGAAAGCACAAATAAGCAATTGGACTGGTATTCCACAGCAAGAGTTGTTAACTGAAAGGGCACATTGTGTGCATGCTCCAAACCCAGCTATGAGAAAGCAACCCAGACTTTTAATAGAAAAGATGCAATCCTACAAGAAGGGGGAGTTGATTCTAACACTCAAAACTGCTGTACCCACCTATCTTCAAGATATTTTCCACTGGAGGTGCAAAATCATTTTTTAAGTACATGCTAACGAGGAAATAGAAAAGTTTGTCCAACAAAAAGTAAGCAGTGAAACAGAAGGAGATTCTGCTTCTTGCTCTTCTGGTAATAAAGAACCCAGAGAGACTGGACCACTGAAACATTTTCCCAATGTTTCAACAGAAAATGCTAGGAACTAAAAAGAATCAACAGTACTTTGGAAATGAAGCAGAGACATGATTTGGGAGATGGCTATGAACAGGAATAAAACCAGTAACTTGGAAATTGACAAGTGTGAAGTGTGAAATATGACAGAACAAAAAAACCTGGACATATTGGACTTTTTTGGGCTTGTGGACAACTAAAGCATATACCCTAACTTCATGTCATTAATGGTCTGAAAAATGCTTGGGGGGGGGTTAAACTAGAAGTAAAACAATATTTTTATAGTGCACGATTTTCTCTGAATGCTAAAAAAGGTGAAGTTTTCTCTGTTGTTTTTGAGTGCAATGGGGATAATATTGTGGACAGGTGCTCCTGTTTTTTCTTCTTCCTTCTCTCTTTCTCCCTGCTCAGTTTTGAGAAGTGTAGGCACTGCAATTCAAAAAAGAGGCTAAAAGAGCATGACAAAAGAAAAAATTAATGTGCCTTTTTCTCATTCTTGCACGGGGGAATGAGTGGACTAAGGCCCTTGAGCTTGATCTACCAAGTTTTAACAGAAAGCAAGCAAATGAAAAAAAATGTTGATTATAAAGCTTTTTTCTAGCAAATACATGTACGCTTAGTAGTGATTTGATATCTGGTCCTCATGCCACCATTGGGACAGTCTGACAAAGAGAACGGGCTAGAAGATAATGTTCTCTGAAAGTAGTAAACTATTTTCACAGCTGGGAGAGCAGAGCTATAAAGACAAGACAAAACCAGAAAGCACAGGTTGCACCATGCATCTTGGCATAGATAACATTTCTTTTAGGTTGACTCAAGTCTGAGTGTGGCTGTCAGTTTGGGACATGTGTTCCACTTAGGAGGTAAAACTTCAATATTTGAAGATGTACATAGTTTAGTTTTGCGTGTTAGCATTAAATTAACATGTTTTTGGGGTACTGGTGTGTGTGTGTGTTTTAATGGCTTTCAAAATAAATAAATTTCTGCAAAATGTGACAAAGGCGGACAAGAACCTGTATAAAAGTTCAACCTGCCAAAAAGTGTATACATGTAACAGAAAAGCTGGAAATGGACATTTAACAAAAAAGCTGTTATACATAAGGGTAGGAATAGCTTTTTAATACTATGATGCTTTCTGCAAGGTCTTTTCAATGTCAAATGGTCTCACAGACCAATACAAAAAAGAAGGTAGTGAACTACATTAAAATGTACACTGCAAATCGTGCAACTTCTGGGACACTTGGAAAGAACAGAACATATGAATTTGGTAGAAAAAAGGTTTTCAGGATGATTATTTTGCAGCACACCTGGGATAAAGGAAAACAGCAGTACTTACATTAAATTGCACGAGAAGCTGCAATAGTGGTAGAAAGTACAGTTGTGTACCTACCATAAATGTAGATGTTAGAGTGTATTCACTGTTGCAGTCATTACACTTGGGTTATCCTGCTGGCCGGCTACCTGCAGTCAGCCCAAATTCCAGAGTCTAGGTCCGGCGTCTGTTGCTGTCGCCTCTTCCCTGACGTCAGTGCGCCAGGGGTATAAAAGATGCAGCCAACGCCATTTTCTTGCCCCAGATGTCAGGTGCCCCCAAATTGGAAGGCTGAAAATTATGCCAAGTATGCATGCACAAAAATAAACATTTCCTTCATCTACAAGCAAATACACCACATAGGTTATATAGGATAGAGAAGGACAGATAAGTCCCAGCAAAGAAAAGGGGGATGGTGGGTGGGTAACCTGGACTGAAACGGTGAATACACTTGAACATCTACATTTATGGTAGGTACACAACTGTACTACTGTTAATCGTGTTTCACTGTTGCAGTCATTACACTTGGGTTGAATCCTAAAGCTGAGGTTGGGTGGCTGGGTCTAGACAGAATTAGGAGAGGCTTTAAAGCCCTGCAGAACTGCAGTGGCAAAGCCTGCTCTGGATTTAGAGTAGAGAAATAAGTGGTAGTGCTTGGTAAAAGTGTGCACTGAACTCAAGTTGCAGCCTCTAAAATGTCTTTGGTTGGTACTCCTCTGAGGAAGGCTGCTGCTCTGGTTGAATGTGGCCTAATGCCCTTAGGCACTGATTTGCCATGTTGTGAATAGCAGAAACGAATGCAGTGGCCTATCCATTTTGAAATAGTCCGCTTAGAGACAACTTTCCTTGTGATCCTGCAGCATATGCTATTAAGAGTTGCTCAGTCTTTCTGAAAGCCTTAGGTCTGCCCAAGTAGAAGCGTAGCTGTCTGTGTATGTCCAAAGAATGCAGAAGTCTCTCACCCTTATTCTGTGGGTTTGGATAAAAAGTAGGCAAATTAATGGTTTGGTTAAGGGCGACACTGGACATTACCTCAAGCATAAATGTCGTGTTCGTCCTCACAGAAACCCTGTCTGTGTGGAAAATGATAAAAGGTTCCACAGCCATGAGTGCCTGTAATTCTGAGACTCGTCTTGCAGAGGTTATTGCTAGGAGCAGAGCTGTTTTCCAAGATAAGAACTTTATTTCAATTGTATTGGCTGGCTCAAATGGCGGCAGTGTGAGTTTTTCCAAGACATAATTGAGGTCCCATGCAGGTATTGGTGTTCTCCTTGGTGGTCTTATGTTTTTGGCCCCTCTGAGGTACTGCCTTAGCAATGGATGTAAAAAAATTGGTGGTTCCGTATTGTAATGAGCTGAAATGGCAGATGCATGGATTTTAATTGATAAAAAGGATGGGCCTTTGTCCAGCATCTCAGTGAGGTATTGTAAAATCTGAGGAATATTCGGTACAAACGTGTCAATTCCTTGTGCCTGGTTCCAAGCACAGAATCTTTTCCATTTTTCTGCATAAGATTTTCTGGTACTGGGCCTCCTAAATAACATCCATCACTGCTTTAGAGAGAGGTGTGTTGTGAATGGCTACATTATCCGCCATGCTGCCAGATTTAGGGTTCTGAGTTGGCTGTGCAGGATCTGATTGTTTCGTTGGGTCAGTAAATGAGGAATTAGAGGCAATGTCCAGGCTGGGCCTTGAGACAAGCTCTTTAGGACTGGGTACCAGTGCTGGCGGGGCCAGTCTGGGGCAATCAGAATCATTCATTACCCTCTGAGCATCTGGAGCATTTCTCCCCGGGCCTCTGCTGAAAACAGGATCTGTGGAACCTAGTCGGACATTCCCGGTCAACAAATGTTAAATAAATAAAATAAATAAAAATAAATAAATTTTTGCCTTCTCTTGTCTGACCTTTAGGAGTACCTTGGGGAGGAGAGGCAGAGGAGGAAAGGCATATACTGTTAGGGTTTTCCAGCTGAATGATAGAGCATCCATTTTCCATGCTTGCTTGTGATAAGTCCTTGTGCAGAATCTCTGTAGTTGGCAGTTGTGAGGGGAGGCAAATGGATCTATGCCTGGGCATCCCCATTTCTTTATTATCATGCTGAAGACTTGTGGATCCAGTTTCCACTCGTGGGGATCCGTGAAGTTTCTGCTTAGTCTGCCAGCACATTTTTCTTTCCTAGCAGGAATTGTGCTTGCAGGTGTACTTGATAAGTCAATGCTGTGTCCCACAAAGTCATGGCTTGTCTGCAGAGGGGGTAGGAATTCAATGCTGTGCCCCACAAAGTCATGGCTTGTCTGCAGAGGGGGTAGGAATGTGCGCCTCCCTGCTTGTTTATGTACCACATGAGTGTAGTATTGTCCGTCCTTATCTGTAGTTGTCCTGGATGGAGTAGATCCTTGAAAGCTGGCAGGGCATTCTGAACCTCTAGCATCTCTTTTTGATTGATATGAAGAAGTCTTTGGCTTGTGGGCCATGTGCCCTGAATACATTTTCCTGCCATGTGGGCCCCCCAGGCATAATCTGATGCATCTGTTGTTAGTGACGGTCTAGCTGTGCGTAGGGTGAATGGCTGTCCCTTGTTGTGCTGACAGGCCTGTGCCCACCATCGAAACTCCTGTTGCAGGCAAGGAATGAGGGTAATTAATGTTTCCAGGCTGTGACAATGTTGAGTCCAAACACTTTTTAGATACCATTGTAGTTACCTCATGTGCAGTCTGGCATATGGAATTAGCAGAATGCAGGATGCCATGAAGCCCAAAGCCTGCAGAATTTTTCTTGCAGATAACTGGGTCTTTGTTGCCAACATTTTGAAGTAAGAAGTCAGTTGCCTTTGTTTGTCTGGCGTGAGATAAGCCATCTGGGCAGTTGTATTTAAGCTTGCACCCAGGAATATTATCTCTTGAGAGGGCACTAGTTTTGATTTCTTTTCGTTTACTGTATACCCTAGGCAAATTAGTAATTTTTACAAACGCCAGATGCTTTAGTAGAATGTCCTTGTTCTCTGCTTGAATAAGGCAGTCATCCAAGTAAGTATATATATGAATTCCTCTTTGTCTGCAAATTGCAATTACTGGTGCCAAGCATTTTGTGAAGACCCTGGGCGCAGTAGATAAGCCAAAGGGCAATGCAGAGAATTGGTAGTGCATTGAGCCAGCTATGAATCTGAAGCATCTTCTGCAAGATTGTCTGATTGGAATATGCAGGTATGCCTCTTTTAGGTCCAAAGTTACCAGCCAAGCCTTCTTGCCCAGCATGGGCAGAAGCTGCTGCAGGGTCAACAGTTTGAATTTTGGAACGTCCAGAAATGTATTTAGAATAGACAGGTCCAGTATTGGTCTCCAGTCTTTTCTGGGTACCAAGAAAAGTCTTGAGTAAAATCCTTGTCCCTGCTCTTGCTGTCGTACTTGCTGAAAGGCCCTCATGTCCATAAGGGATTAAACTTGTTTTTGTGCCTCTGCCCACTGATTGTGTGGCAGGTATGGCATACCTTTGTCCTTGGCAGGGTGTGAAAGTGGAACTTGTAGCCCTGGGACACTATATTCAAGACCCATTTGTCCTGGGTGATAATGTGCCAATTTTGAGAAAAAAGTGCTAGTTTTCCCCGTAAGGGGACTGCCAAAAGATAAGTGCTTGGTGCTGGCAGAGGAAAGTAATTGGGACTGTTTCTTGTATGGCTGTGATTTGTCTTCCCTGCTTTTGGAGGTAGAAGCGCCCCAGTGTTTAGGCCTGTATGAGATCTGGGGCTGGGATCTGCCTCTGGGGCATCTGTATATGCCTCTGTGGCCTTGTCTGACACTGGAAAGGACCAATTCTTTGTAGGCCAGTTCCTGCTAAATCTGGGTGGCTGTACCTGTAAGAAATCCTTTACTGTTTGCATAGATTTCGCTTTGTCCTCTATTTTCTTCAACACCTCCTCTGCTTTAACACCAAATAAGGTATCATGCTGTAATGAAGTATCTAATAATTTCGCTTTAACATGATCAGGCAGATTCTGTTCCTTTAACCAAGCATGCCTCCTAATGACAGAACCCGTAACTGCAGCCATGCAAGAGGCTTCCAGAGAATCAAAACCACATTGCAATGTATGCTTTTCCACTTGTTCAGCTGCATTCAATAAATCCTGCATTTCCTTATTTTCTGCACAATCAGAATTTGACATTTTCTGTTTTAGCAGGGACATTAAGTATTGCTGATATTAAGCATATGAAATTGACAATTTAAAGCCCTCACAGCCAAAGTAGCAGAAGTGTAACCCCCCCCCCCCCATCTGTCTGGTGCCCTTGAATCTCTATCAGAGGGGGTAGGGTTTTTTGCAGTAGAAGCCTTGACCCCTTTGGGGCCCTGAGAAATAGTTTCTGGGTCAGCAGCAGGGTTTTTATAAAGAAATTTATGTGAATCTGGAACCCTGTAGTATGTGTCTGGTTTAACAGGGGCAGGAAGTAAAAAGTCAGTAGAAAGTCCAGACTCTGAAAATACATCATCTACAATGTCTAACACAGCAGGAATAGCCAAAGGCCTGTGCTGAGGTAGTAAAAGAAAATCTCCAAGCCTTTTATTAGATTCTAAGTAATCTTGGCTCTCCCATTGGAAATGCTCCCTCATGGTATGCAGGGTTTCCCCAAAAGAGTAATCCTCAGGCGGTGAGGCTGAAGGGATAGATTCTTCAGCATCAGAATCCTCGTAAAGGAGGAAGAGAGAGTATTCCTGTTCAGAAGAGGAGCCAGAGGAAATGGAAACCTGATCTGAAGATTCATATTCTGTCTCTTGCCTAGACCTCTTGTCAGGAGGGGGATGGGAACCCCTGATCAAGGTTATTAGGTCTTCAGCCATTTTGAGCATCTGTTTTTTTAGGCATGGAAGTCTGTCCAGGAGAATGCTGTACTTGTCTCTGTCTTTAGAACTGCTTTAGTCTTTGCTTTGGAAGCTGAAGTAGGCTTTACATATAACTGTGTAGATCTGAAAACACCCTCAGAAGCCGATGCCTGCTCAGCGGCTCCGGACCCACATGAGGGAATAGTTTCCGAGTGTCCAATACCTCGAGTACCCAGAGGCCTAGCTGGCTCCACGTGGATGTCGTCAGCGGCCTGTGGCTCTGAGGTAGCGGGCGTCAGGGGCTGCGAAAGCGCCTCACTGAAAACCAGCGAACCGGCAACTGGCATTGCGGAAGCCTCGTTGTCCATTTTGGACCTCTGATGCTTATGCTTTTCTTTTTCCTTGCGCTTTTTATAAACTCCTGTCGTCAGCTGTTCCAACGGCATTATATAATTGAATCTTCGGCCAAAGTAATGAAAGGCAAAATCGCACCGACGCTTAACAGTGCGTTGGTTAAATCTAGCACAAAACCGACAGCTAGCAACGTTGTGATCAGGGCCTAGGCAAGGAATACAGTAACAATGAAAATCCTTATGAGGTATTTGCTTCCCACAAGAAATACAATTGTTAACTTTTTCTGACATCAGACTGGAGCAAGAAAAAAAAGTTTCCCCAACGGGGTACTTAGCTTTAATGAAGACTTCGGATCTGAAATTCGTTTTTGAAAATCTCAGGAGTCGGCCGACTGGCACTTGCGAACTACTTTTGCTTCGGGCACCGCGCAGCAAGAAAGACTGAGGAGCCTACACTTTGGAACTCGGGCAGACTGCGGGTAGCCTGCCAGCAGGATAACCCAAGTGTAATGACTGCAACAGTGAAACACGAACAGCAGGATAAAACAAGATGATAATAGTAGACTTGTAATACTAAGGGGCTCCTGGCAGGGGAGGAGGATTACAGTGGCATGTATTTATATCCCACCTAAAACTGCTACAATGGAGCTTAAGAAAATTCTGGGACAAATAATCAGCTTTCAGCAAAGATTACTACTTGTAGCCAGGGACTGGAATTTAAATTTGCAACAGTGAAGATGCATCTTGGGGGCCCAAAAAGTAAAGTGTAACAAAAGGAGGGTAGACTTTTGAAGAAATTCATGAAAATATTTGGCATGTAAGATGTGAATTCAGTAAAAGGAGTTTGAAGTTTATTATTCCCCAAGATACAAGAACTTGGCTAGGCTAGACAGAATTTACATTTCAAAGGAACATGTGCTTTTAATTGAAGGTCTTAATATGCACCCAACAACAACTACTTCAGACTGTGAGCCAATAATAAATAAAATAAAAACAAAGGGTAATGAAATAAAAATGAGGCACTGGCACTTTCCTACCTATTGAAAAGAATGGGAATGGAAATTATTCAGGAGCTATTAGAGAAGATAGACATTTCTTCTGAAAATATAGCTAGGGAGTCCGATAAAATTAGATAACAGGTTAAAAGCAGGGTGGAAATAACAGAATGGGAAAAATAGTTAAGAAATATCAAGAATTACTTAGAGGATGGGACCGATAAATGTTGAAGTACTACAGAATAGGGGGAATCTCACAGCGGAAAAGGAGCTACTGCAGAATACTAGATCAAAAATAAAAGTGACCTCGATAATATGCATGAATTTAGAAAGGATTGCCATTAAGCAGCTGTTTTTTGTTAACTCTAGAGCACAAAACCACACGACGACTTGGGCAACAAAAAGTAGAAAGGGCTGTCACCAAGTTTAGGGAGCCGATAAGACAGCATGTACAGGTATTCAAAATATTTTGGAAATTCTATGAAAGTCTCTACAGTAGAGAAATGCGGAAATCAAGAAAAAGTACAAATGGAAATGTTTATGGAAGAATTAAATATGCCAAAAAGTTAGGAGGTAGACAAGGCTCAATTACTAACAGGACAGGAGAAAAGGAGAGAAAAATGTTGATGCATAACAAATCTGCAGTAAAGTCCCCAGGAAGAGAAAGCATTCCCATGGAAGTTTAGAAGCTAGGAGGGAAAAAAATGAAATATCTGAAAGTTTTTGTTTAACAATATTTTAACTGAAGGAAACGTACCAACATCCTGGAAGAAAGCGGCGGTAGCTGTAATACCTAGAGAGGGTAAAGATCCATCAGATACAGCTTCATACAGGCCCATTTCAATACTAAACCATACTAGTGTTTATGTTTATAATGGGTAAAAGTGAAGTCAAAACCGATAGATATGGATCAATGTGGTTTTGTGGAGGGGAGGCAAAAATCTGACAAGATTAGCAGAACACTGATGATCCAGAGGGAAGCAGAATGCAAGAAAATACCACTGTTTTGATAGGTCTTTATGCAGGGGAAACCATTTGACAGAGTAAGCTTGGACTTCATGAGCAGGGTAATGAAAGCATTTGCATTCCTTGACAAAAATCATATGGGTGATTAGGAGGATATAGGAGGAATCAGAGGCAAAGATTGGGTGGGTTCATAGGTTCGGTTCATAGGTTCATACTAGGCTATCTGCCCTTGGGCATTTATAAGCCTAGCCAGAGTGTGTGTGGCTTTCACCACCCCTTAGGATGAGAATACTATACCCATTAGTTTGCTGTGCCTCTGTCCAGCAGTGACACAGAGATGATTCCCGGGGTAAACCTACGATCTCCCATCAACTCGTCAAGATTTCTCTTGAACAGAGTCAGAGAGGGGCTCTGCCTCTCATGGACTGGGATTCTGTTCCATAGTGTAGGGAGTCTCTGGGTGATGAATCTGTCCCTCCAGCATGTCCTATTTATATCCGTGTTGAGGTTTAAGTCTCTTGCTCTCGTAGCTCTGGTGGATTTGGATTTTTTGAGGTGGAGCATGTCCATTAATTCCGGGTTGGACATGGCCTTGTATGTCCGGCACAGATCACCACTGAGCAGACGGTATGCGACTGAATAGAGCTGGAGTTTCTTCAGTCGGGCATCGCATGACATATGTTTGAGCCCCTTTATCCTTTTGGTGAGGAACTTTTGGGGTCTTTCCAACTGCTGCAGGTGTCGGGTAAGGTACATTCCGAATGGGGCGTTGTACTCAATCATTGGTCTGATAAGTGAAGAGTACAGGGGTACAATGACCTCTCCTGATCTGGATGTGAATCCCTTCATGATCAGGTGGGCAATGTAGAAGGTCTTCCTAACCACTTTGGCAATGTGAGTGTCAAAAGAGAGGTTACTGTCAACTTGGGTCCCCAGGTCCCTGATAACTTCTTCCGTGTTTAATGGATTACCACCTATGTGGTAATTAGGGGTTACCTTGTTTTTCCCAAAGGGTATGACTACATTTTTTGGCATTTAGCTTAAGGCCATGGCTCTGGCACCAGTTATCCATTTCTATGAGACCTCTCTGGAGGATGTCTGTGTCTGATGGAGTGTCAATTATGGTGCCCAGTTTGCAGTCATCTGCAAATTTTGTCAGCCACAATCCCCCTATGTTTGCCTGCACTTCAGAAAAATAAATGCCGAACAAGAGGGGGCCCAGGACTGAGCCCTGTGGGACACCGCTCGTGACCGGCTTAGAGTATGACATGGCACCAGCAACTCTAACCCTGTGTGTTCTATCCTTGAGCCAGTTTGCAACCCATCTTGTGACATATGGGTTTACATCTAAGCTGGTGAGCTTTTCTATGATGCCCGAGTGGGGTATTGTGTCGAACGCTTTTGCTAGGTCAAGGTAGGCTGTGTGAACTGCCTTACCCTCATCAATGGCCTTAGTGACTGTTTCGAAAAAGTCGACCAAGTTCAAGAGGCAGGATCTGCCCTTGACAAAGCCAAATTGGGTAGGATCCAGTGTCTGTAGGTCCCCAATGTCTTTATTTATGAGTTCCATTATGATCGTCTCCATAGCTTTGCAGACGAGGCTCGTCAAGCTTATGGGGCCGTAATTTCCAGGGTCCGTAGAAGCACCGCCTTTGTGGAGTGGGACCATTCTTTGGGTACGTATCCTGTAGTAAGGCTAAGATTAAACAACAGCCTTATGTGTGGGTTTAGTTCCTCATTGAGTTCGTGTAGCACACAGCCGGGGACACTGTCCGGTCCCATTGATGCTGTGTTTTTTGCTTTAGAGAGAGCAGCTCTCACCTGGGCATATGAGATGTTTGGGAGGCTAGACTCTGGTGGGATAGATATTTCTCCTTTTGGGAGAAATTTGCACTGAACCTGTCTGCCAGTATGTTGGCAATGTCTGTGGGTTCAGTGATTTTTTTATCATTTTGGACTAATTCTGAGCATATCTGGGAGTTTCCACCCAGGTTTCTAACATAGCTAAAGAAGGCCTTATGACTGTCTTTTGTGTCATTAGTGATTTTTCTCTCAAAGTTGGCCTTGGATGATTTTATGAGTGATAGTAGTTTTTTTGCTAGTATTGATCAGAGATGCCTTCCCTTTTAGGGATTTTGCTCTGTCATGTAGTAGCTTTCTCCTCTTCTTGTAGAGTTTGTTTATGGCTGGGGTCCACCAGACCGGGCGCCTGCCTTTGGTGGAAAGGGTCTTGATTTTATTAGAAATTGCTTGATCCATACATTCCTGGAGGTGCTAGTAGAAGGCATTTGTAAGGGTTTCAGCAGCGTGGGTTGTGGTTTCCACTGGCTCTGGGGCCTTGAAGGATACCACTCCAGTCTTAAGAAGTGTGAAGTTTGCTTTTGAGAAGTTCTTCACTGTGGTCTTTTTTGCTGGGGGTGGGGGCGGGATGTGGATCTCCAATGAGATTAATTTATGGTCTGATCTCACCAATGAGGGATATACTTCCGGTGTGGAGCATTTTGTCCCCATGTTTGTGATGATCAGGTCTAGTATAGTTTCTCCTCTTGTGGGAATGGTGACTAGTTGTTCCATAGCATTTGAGTTTATGAACTCCAGGAAACTTTGGGCTAGGGTGTTGGGGCTTGAGTAATGTTCCCAGTCTATGTTTGGGTAGTTGAAGTCACCCAATATGATAGTGTTTGGAGAGACATTCATACTCTCCAGTGTCTTCAGGAAGGCTGTGTGGGTTTCCTGAGTTTGAGAAGGTGGTCTGTAGCATGCTACAAACTGTAGGGCAGTTTTACCTATGGTTAATTGCACCTGGATGGTCTCCGATGCTTCGTGCATTGCCACTAACCTGGAGGTGTGGGTATCCTTTATGAATATGGATACTCCCCCTCCTTTTGTGGTTCGGTCCGAATTTTGGGGCGGGCATGATATGAGGTATAACCTGATAGTGCTGGGGTGCTCTCAGGAGCCTTGAACCAGGTTTCAGTCACAGCACAGACATCGATGTTCTCCATACTGAGGAGGGCTTGAGCGTGCATCTTGAGGTTTAGACTTCTGGCATTGAGCAGTATTACCCTTAGTTTTTCTCCATTTTTGTTTTCTAGTGCGGTAGGTTTATCATTTGAGCCTTGCCTAAAAAAGGCACTATGGGGTGGCAAGAGCCTTTGCCAATATCCGGAAGCCCAGGGTGACAGGTGCAAGCCGTCCCTTGAAGCAGCGTGGCTTGTCAAGCATGTCATCCCAGGCAGACAGACATTGGATCCCCTTAGAATGACACCAGTAATTAAGCCAATTATTAAAGCTGATCATTTTGTCTCTGTATTGTGGCATCATTCTTGGTGAGGGTAGGATACTGCTCAGGGTCATACCGGCCTGGGCTACATAATCTGAGAGCTCCTCTATGTCTCTTTTCATGTAGTCCAGGGAGGTACGTCTCAGGTCGTTCACACTGGCATGGACAATGACTGAGTCATACTTGTACTTGCTGTGGAGTGACCTGAGTGCTTGTGTTATGTGGCGGATTCTAGCGCCCGACAGGCAGCTTACGGTGATCTTTTCCTTGTTCATCTTTGATAGCTTCTGCTCGATTAGAAGAACCAGGCAGGAGTATACTCTTTCCCCTCTGTTACATGCATTATATTTAAAACCAGTGCCACAGAAATTAAGGGACTCAGAAATTCAACAACATTATTGGTAAGGCAGTGAAGAAAAACTAGGTCTATTTGCAGAGGATATTATTTTATACCTGATAAAACCAGAAAAAGACATTACAGTGTTGTGGAACATTTTGAGACATTTTCAAATCTTTTTGGGATACAAGATTAATAAAACTAAAACAAAGGCAATAGTGGCAAATTATGTATTCACATAAGAATTGTTTCAGCAACACCCATATTTATGGAAACATGATAAAAATGAAGTATTTAGGGGTATGGATTAAAAATGATTCAGGTGTGGCAGCTAAAGACATGTGGGAAGAGACAACAAGAGAGAACACATAAATGGAGAAATTTACAGCTCTGTTATAAAGGATTTACTACCGTTTGCTCGAACGGCAAAACATTTGCCGTTCGAAACAACGAAAAGTAAACCCGAACACAAACATTCCGACTGGCCACAATGTCAACCCAAATGTTAGACACATTTGAGTCGACATTGTGGCTGAAACCATCATGTGATAGCTGTATAGGAGCTGATGTAAATCAGTCAGTCTCCTATATGACATATCCCATTTTTGCAGGGGAGCAAGCCCCCCACCCCTACTAATATATTCCAACTCCAAGATTGCACTACAGTGGGGATACGGATGAATTTCCAATCCCCACTGTACCGTGATCTCCGTGCAGATAGTCGAATACACTTATGCGAATGCACTACTGCATTCGCATAAGTGTATTCAACTATCCCATCCATTTATGTTTTGTGCACGACATTCTGATTTTTGGCAGCAGTGCTGCCGACAGAACGTCATTCACACAAACCATAGTAAACCGTTACAAAGATATAGATATAGTACGATACAAGCAGTTAAAATGTTTTTAGTCCCTTTAGTGTTATACACAAGTCATGCACATTTTTATCAACTAAAGGAGAAATTGTGGATAGTGATTAATAAAGAGCTGAAGGACTTTATCCGAGAGGAGAAGACAGCAAAAGTGAAGTGAGACAAGCAGATTCTTCAAAAAGAACGTGGTGGATTGAGATTACCTGATGCAAAGGGTATTTCAGAGCTACACAGTTAAGGCTCCTATACATAGCACAAGCAGAAACCTATAACTCAAAGTGGAAAGGGATGACGATAAAATGGGGCAGGGGGCATATAAAACACTGCATGATAACTATAAGAATCAATCACAGGAGGTAAGAAAGGACTGGGAAGAGAGAGACAGAATAAGCAATTCACAAAGAAACAATGGGGGAATATATGTATGTCACCCAAATATGCAACGAAATCTAGTAGACAGCAAATGTTGGAGGTATGATGGGAAAGAGGTAATTGTGAACATATTTTTCTGGGAATGTAATGAGTTGGCAGATTTTAAAGATTCCTTGCAGACTACTCTATTAGAGGTACTGGGTGAGCAAACTGGTGTAAGTAGGGAAATGACTATTCTGAGCTATGATATAGAATTGGAATTGCCTAACATGGTCAGGCCTTGCAGAGTCCAATTATGGTGGCTGCCAAAATAGCAATTACTAGAAAATGGAAATCAAAGTCTAAACCAAATGTATTAGAAGTAGTAAATATAGTAACAGATGTGAAACAATTGGAATTGGGATCTTTTAGGAGCAAATTACATAAAAGAAATGGGAATTGTAGGAATAACACATACAGGGGAGGAATGAGGTTTAAAAGAAGGCAAGATTTGAATGAGCTAGGTAATGCCTGAATGACCATGATCGGGTAGATAAGTGATATACAATGTTTTGCAGCTAGAATTGTGTTAACATGGTTTGTGATGTAAAATGCTTGCAAGTAAGACTGTGGTTTATTTTTACTTATATAAATGTAGGACTATTAATCAGTGATGATATAGGTAAAGACATTTATTGTTTTAGTTTGTACTTGAACCTCGCCTTGTTTTTTTGATAAGGCTGTATTCAAAAGGTACAGAAGTAATCAGAGTACTTCCACTCCACTGTTGCAACATACCATTTTAACATGTGAAAAGTTATGTAAGCAACACATACTATGGGGTAGGATTGCAAGAAGGAAGCCTTTTCTTACAAAGAAAAACATCCAGGCCCAGTTAAAATTTGCAGAACAGCACAAAGTCTCCCAAAAGCACGTGGGAAAATGTGTTATAGTCTGATAACAAGGTTGAACTTCTTGGCCACAATTCCAAAAGGTACGTTTGGCGCAAAAACGATGCTTCACTTCACCATAAGAATACCATCCCCACGGTGAAGCATGGTGTCAGTATCATGCTTTGGGGTTGCTTTTCTTCAGCTGGAACTGGGGCTTTAGTCAAGGTGGAAGGAATTATGAAAAGTTCCAAATACCAGTCACATTTGGCTCAAAACCTTCAGGCGTCTGCTAGAAAGCTGACGATGAAGAGGAATTTCACCTTTCAACACGACAATGACCCCAAGCATTCAATCGAAAACAACAAAAGAATGGCTTCACCAGAAGAAAAAAGTTTGTGTCTTACCATAACATTCCATCTGTGTTGTAGATCGTTGCTCATTCATTACCATTAGGATTTCGGTTCCATCCTCGGAACCAATATGGCCATTTCCAAGCTCGCGACAGCCAAAAACTCTCAGCTAAGACCTACCCATAATGCACCTCTCCTAGTTGCTCCAGATAGAGTTTGCCCACCCCTATATATTAGACATAGTAATAGAAAAATAGAAGGCTCTGCCTGAGCAAATACCCTAACCAGGAGTTCCTAAAGTCCACCAAGAGTCCAGGCAGGGGAAGGAGGGCGGGAAGTAATGAATTAACAAAGATCTACAACACAGATGAAATGTTATGGTAAGACATAACTTCTTTATCTGATGTTGTAAATCTTTGTTCATTAATTAGTATTAGGACCAAGTCCCCAGCTACTTGAGTCCCGAGTGGCCCTAAGGAAGGATATTCCTGAGCACCATAGAACCAAAAGATGCTTGTCCCCTGGAAGCAAAATACAATTTGTAATGAGAGATAAAGGTATGAGGTCTTGCCCAAGTGGCTGCTGCGCAGATATCATCCATAGCGGCTCTGGAATGAAATGCTACAGAAGTAGCCATAGATCTGGTAGAATGAGCCTTTATTCTGGAAGGTAAGGATAGCTTATTCTGTTGGTAGATAAAAGGTAATGACGTGTCTAAGCCAGGAGGATAAAGTCACTTTGGAAACAGGTTTACCCAATCTGGGTCCTGCAATGGCCACAAACAATTGATCTGTTTTCCCAAAAAATGAAGTCCTGTCCAAACAACAATGAAGCTGATGATGCACATCAAGGGTGTGCAAAAGGTACTCCCCTCTATTAGAATGCTGAGAGAAGAAAAAGTACAGTTTTGTACCTACCATAAATGTAGATGTTCGAAGATCCACATTGCTGCAGTCCTGACACTTGGGTAGTCCGCTGTCCCAGTCGGCCCGAATACCAAAGTATAAGGCTGACGTCGGTCAAGGCGCATTAGTCTGACGTCAGGACGTCAGGGTACAAATGCGCATGACCGACGTCATTTCCTCAGTCTTTTCTTGCCCCAGATGTCAGAAGACCCTAAAAAGATAAGGCCAAACCAAAAACAACAACACACCAAACACCCCTGTACCAAACATATGTACAATATATACAAAGTCAGAAAGGTACAATCCTACCCACACAACCACCCCTAAACACAGAGGGAAGGAGGGAGGTAATTGGACTGCAGCAATGTGGATCTTGAACATCTACATTTATGGTAGGTACAAAACTGTACTATGTTCTTCATCTCACATTGCTGCAGTCCTGACACTTGGGTAGAATCCCAAAGCAGAGGTAAGGGAGGATGGCAAATCACAAAGAAGCAGGAGCTGATAACATGCCCTGTAAAATAGCAGTGGCAAAACCAGCCCTAGATTTAGAGTAGAGAGGAAGGTGGTAATGCTTAGAGAAGGTATGCACTGAACTCCAAGTAGCTGCCTCCAAAATATCCTTAGTTGCCACCCCCCTTAGAAATGCTGTTGAAGTGGCAGTAGCCCTAGTGGAATGAGGCCTAATCCCAGCTGGAATCTCCTTGCCATGATGGGAGTAACAGAAAGTAATGCAAAACCCAATCCACTTAGAAATAGTTTGTTTTGACACAGGCTTACCCTGAGAACTCAAAGCAAAAGAAACAAACAACTGCTGAGACTGCCTAAAATCCTTAGTCCTGCTTAAATAATAACGTAATTGCCTGTGTACATTTAAAGTGTGCAAAATCTTTTCCCCCTTATTTTGGGGATTTGCATAAAAGGTAGGTAAATGAATAGTTTGGTTTAAAGCCACACTAGAAACCACTTTAGGCATAAAGGAAGGATTAGTACGTAAAGATACCCTATCCTTATGAAAAATCAGGAAAGGCTCAACCGCCATAAGGGCCTGCAATTCAGACACCCTTCTTGCAGAGGTAATGGATAACAAAAAAGCAGTCTTCCATGACAAATATTTCAATTCAGCAGTAGCTGCAGGCTCAAAAGGTTGTAGAGTGAGTTTCTCCAACACAAAATTGAGGTCCCAAGCAGGAGTAGGAGCTCTACGTGGGGGTCTTATATTCTTTGCCTCTCTAAGAAATTGCTTGAACAAAGGATGAGAAAACAATGGTGGGTCACAATCATAGTGAGCTGAAATTGCTGCAGCATGAATCTTAATGGAAGAGAAAGACAAACCTTTGTCCAATAACTCAGTAAGATATTGAAGAGCCACACTCAAATTTGGCTCAGAAACATCCAAATCCTTTGCTGCACACCAAAATAAAAATCTCTTCCATTTTCCTGCGTACACTTTCCTTGTACTAGGTCTTCTGGCTTCCATAATCACATTCAAAACTTGTTGAGGAAGCTGAGACCTGCTATGGTTCAAAACAGAATATGCCAGGCTGTTAGATGAAGAGAGTGAAGCTTGACATTGAGTAGATGCCGTCCTTCTGAGACAATAGGTGTGGAATCAAAGGTAAGGGCCATGGAGGCTTCCTTACCAGACTCCTCAGTAATGGGTACCAGTGCTGCCGAGGCCAATCTGGAGCTATTAAAATCATCCTTGGCTTGTCTTGTCTGACCTTTAGGAGTACCTTTGGGAGGAGAGGCAGAGGTGGAAAGGCATACACATGAAGATTTTTCCAACTGAAAGAAAGAGCATCCACTTTCCAGGCTGTGTGATGAAACCTTTTAGGTGCAAACCTTTGGCAGCTGGTGGTTTAGTGGAGAAGCGAACAGATCTATGTCTGGAGTTCCCCAGGACACTGTCAATGTCTGAAATACATGAAGATCCAGTTTCCACTCGTGGGGATCCATGATTTGCCTGCTTAACACATCTGCTAAGGAGTTCTGTGCTCCTGGCAGAAACCTTGCTTGAAGATTCAGTTGCAAGCTTAACGCAGTCTCCCACAAAATCATTGCTTGCCTGCATAGAGGATAAGAATGTGTTCCCCTTGTTTGTTGATGTACCACATGACAGTTGTGTTGTCTGTTAGAATCAACACCTGCCCTGGAAGAAGTAAATCCTTGAAAGCCAGCAATGCAAACTGGACTGCTAACATCTCCTTCATGTTGATATGTAGATGCTGCAGTCTGGCAGGCCACTTGTCTTGTATCCACTTTCCATTCAGATGAGCTCCCCAAGCTGTGTCTGAGGCATCTGTCGTTAGAATCTGACTCGCCTCTGGCCGGGTCACAGAGAGTCCCTTGTTTAGGTGACATTCCTGAGCCCACCACAGAAATTCCTTTTGAATGCAAGGTATTATTTGAATGACAGTGTCCAAATCCTGGCAGTGCTGTGTCCATACATTTTGAGATACCATTGTAGCTTCCTCATATGCAGTTTGGCATTGGGAAGTACCAGAATACAAGATGCCATGAACCCTAAGGCTTGAAGGACTGTCCTTGCAGTCAGCCCGGACTGATGAGATAGTTGATGGAAGTAAAGAGAAAGATTCTTTTGTTTGTCCGGGGTTAAAAAGGCCATCTGGGTTGCTGTATTCAGTCTCACACCCAGAAAGCACATGTCTTGAGAGGGTACTAGACTGGACTTTATTTCGTTCACAGAATACCCTAGGCATCTTAGCACTGCTATCACATATTCCAAATGCTGAAGAAGCACGTCCTTCCTTGAGCCAGAAGCAGGCAATCGTCCAAATAAGGATAGATTTGTATTCCTTTTAGCCTGAAGAAAGCTATCACTGGAGCCAGAACCTTTGTGAATACTCTGGCAGTAGATAAGCCAAAGGGCAATGCAGAGAATTGATAATGAGAATTCCCAGCTCGAAAACGCAGATACTTCCTGCAAATTAGTCTGATAGGAACATGAAGGTAAGCTTCCTTGAGATCCAAAGTTACCATCCAGTGATCTTTGCCCAGCAGAGGTAAAAGCTGTTGTAACGTCAACATTTTGAACTTGGGAATGTCCAGATAAGTGTTGAGGATAGACAGATCCAAAATTGGTCTCCACGTGTTCCCCTTTTTTGGTACTAGGAACAGGCGAGAATAAAATCCTAGGCCCCTTTCTGGCACAGGAACCGGCTGAATGGCCCCTATTTGGAGCAACAGAGAAATTTGCCTGTGAGCCTCTTTCCTTTGCTGAGGAGGAATGTCTGGCATGCCTTTGAAAGGAGGCAAGGTATGGAAATAAAACCTGTAACCGTGGTGAATGATATCCAATACCCATCTGTCTTGGGTAATTAAACTCCAGTTTTCTTTGAAAAGTGCCAACCTTCCTCCCAAAGGTGCTGCCAGACGAGAAGAATCTGGCAGCTGAAAAGGCAGGTCATTGGGCCTGTTTACGAAAGGACTGACCCCTGCCCTCACCAGAAGACTGAGCAGGTGAACTCCCTGTTCTAGGCCTAAAAGAACCTTGAGCTCTGCCCCTACCACGTCTAGACCTACCCCTAGACTGGGAATCATAAGCAGGATATGTCCACCCCTTGGTAGGCCAATTTCTACTAAACTTCGGAGGCTGAACCTGCAAAAAATCTTTAACAGTCTGCATAGACTTAGCCTTGTCTTCCATTTTCTTTAGAACTGCTTCCACAGGCGAACCAAACAACACATCAGATTGTAAAGGAGCATCTAAAATCCTTGTCTTCACATGCTCAGCTAAATTCTGATCCCTCAGCCAGGCGTGCC